>NC_053036.3:308411220-308714250 GCF_002575655.3 Aegilops tauschii subsp. strangulata
GGCGATCTCTTTCGCCGGATACCCGGCCTCCCGAAGCTCGGCGATGTCCTTCGCCGTGACAGAAGAGGACATCCACTTGCCTTAACCTCCGGATCCGGACATGCTTGCTCGGACTGGAAAGGACGAGAACTTGGGTGCTGGAGCTCGAGAATGGAAGGGCAGAGGAAGAAAGAAGGCATGGGTGAAGAAGGGGAATCCTTATCCCCTTATAAAGGCAGTGAAAATCAAACGCCTCCCCACTTGCCTTAAAACTCGCCTATTCCCAAGGATTGTGTAAACGGCACGGTTAGGTTACCCACGCCCGTATTGATGAGAATCCCGTAATAAGGGGACACGATCTCTGCTTTGACAAGACGTGCCAATGGAAACCGCATCTCGAAACGCGGAACGGCAGGCGAAAACAGTTCGAAATAATGACCGGGCAGGCGTGATGTCATCTTGCAAAAAGTTGTCAGCGGATGGGACCCGTGAAATATTATACTCTCTACGGTTGTGTGTGTGGTACTTGTGTTGCAGATCCGGACACGTTCGTTGCGTCTGAAGACTATCTTGGAGTATTCGGGAAGGAGAACCCGCCTTGCAATGCCGAAGACAATCTGCGCGCCGGACACCTCGTCATTGAAGCCTGGTTCAGGGGCTACTGAGGGAATCATGGACTAAGGGGTCCTCGGGCGTCCGGCCTATTAGCCATGGGCCGGATTGATGGGCTATGAAGATACAAAGACCGAAGACTCTACCCGTGTCCGGATGGGACTCTCCTTGGCGTGGAAGGCAAGCTTGGCGACCAAATTTGAAGATTCCTTTCTCTGTAACTGACTTTGTACAACCCTAGTCCCCTCCAGTGTCTATATAAACCGGAGGGCTTAGTCCGGAAAAGATATAGTCATACAGGCTAGACTTCTAGGGTTTTAGCCATTACGATCTCGTGGTAGATCAACTCTTGTAATACTCATATTCATCAAGATCAATCAAGCAGGAAGTAGGGTATTACCTCCATAGAGAGGGCCTGAACCTGGGTAAACATTGTGTCCCCCGTCTCCTGTCACCATCGACCTTAGACGCACAGTTCGGGACCCCCTACCCGAGATCCGCCGGTTTTGACACCGACAGACTCCTCAGCCACGTCTTCCACAAGGGGGGCCCCGGCGCCGGCGCCGCTGGCTTCCCCGGCAGACCCTGCCCATTCGGCAAGCTCTTTCTCCTCTGCGGCCGTGTCGGCCTCGTCCTCCATGGTGCCGACGCTGCCGGCCTCCTTGGCGAGTGCCGCCTCCTCCGCCCTGGCGGCAATGTATGCCAGCCGTTCCCGAGTGGTGTCATGGACGAGCAGTGGCTCGTCATGAACATACCTCTCCGACAGGTTGTCGAAGAAGGCCTGCACCTGCTCCGCTTCCGGCTCGGCCCAGCTTGGATCGATGCCGTGCGCGTTGAAGTTCGGCATCATGGCGATGATGGCGGTCTAGCAAGAGTTGTTGCTCAACGGGACCACTCCCGCTGGCAACCCAAACAGAGACCCGCCGGCCTTGACGGCCTTGCTGGCGTTCACGGCCTTGCAGGTCCTCTCGACCCCGCCGGCCTCGTCGACCTTGAGCTAGAAAAGCCTCTGGAAAAGATGGGCATGCTGCAGCACCGTGAAATTGTGCTTCAAGCCAGGGCGGAGCCTCATGACGTCGTCCGCGTTCCTGAAGTCCCAGGCCGGCCTCCCCTTGTTGTGCAGTGGGGCAATCCGGCGGCGGATGAAGTCAGCCCCAATCATCTCGAGGGTGAGCCCGGCCGAAGTGAGGCGATGGATCCTGGTGGTGGAGACCGTGAGCTTTTTGTCGTTGGCGTCGACATCGCCCTAGTCTTTTCTGCGGACCGGCGGCGCCCAACGGACCCAGCAGAACTCCTACGGATCTGCCTCCTCGATCCAGCACCACCAGCCCCGCCACTCATCCGACCTCTCCTTCTGGGCACCCTCCAGATACGTGCCCTTGCTCTGGGTCCTTGGGATCCAAGTAACACAGCCGGAGATGGTGCCCCCTGGCCGGATGTGAGGGGTGAAGTAATGCCTGAAGAGCGTCGTGCTGGGGTGCACTCCGGCGAAGCCCTCGCAGAGATGGGCAAAGAAGGCCATGGACGCCACGGCATTCAGCGTTAAATCCAGAAGGTGGAAGCTGTAGGTGTGCATGATGTCCTTGAAGAAGTCAGAGAAAGGGGGCAGTGCCCGTAGGAGAAATAATCGACAAAGAAGGGATACCGGTTTGGACCGGCCTCGGCGAAGGCGGCAGGGATGATGCGCGTGGCAGGGTGCCCCGGCGTCTCCCTTCCTCACAGGGGCATGAACATGTCCCTAAGGGTGAGCGCGTCGACTGTTGAGGGGAAGAGGGCGCATTGCGTCCGCATCTCCACCAGCTCGCTCTTCGGCGCCTCCTTCCCCCTGGGGTCCTTGGCCGCTCCCTTGCCCTTTCTCGTCTTGGGGGCCATGGCGTTTGAAAGGGGGTGAGGGATCAAAGGCAATGGGGGCACGGCGGCGGTGAGCAGGGGCGAGAGCTTCGACTTGCGTTTGGAGAACAAGAGGGGAATGGCAGTTTCCAAGATTGGAAAGGGCGCAGAGGGTAAATGAGCAGCGCCCCTGCGTTTCCCCTTTTTTTATGGGGAAGACACGTGCCGCCTCTTTACTATTCACCACGACGTGACGCAAGCGTGCTGCAACCGCTCCACGCACGACCCCCACGTCACACACTCAATGCGGGTCGTGGGGAAGCGTAACTGCTGAAGGGATTACTACGGTTAACACTCTGCCACGCATGCCCGCGCACCGTTCTGGGCCTGGCCCAACAACGCTCTGTGCTTATATGAGGCCCAGGCCCGGGGGCTCCTGTTGGTGTACAAAAGTAGGGGCCTTCTGTACCCCTTTACTTGTGAACGGGCAGTTGTAGCCACACTTACGGCCACGCTTGGCGGGGCAGAGGGAGCAAAGATACAAAACTACCAGAGCAGCGCTGAAGCCAGAGGCGTGAAGAGCAAAGGGATAAGAGGGGTTTCCCCTGGCAAGATCCTTGCCGGGGACGACCTACGCTGCCCCGGCAAGAGTCTTGCCGGGGCAACTTGCCCAACACCGGCAAGAGCGCCACCCTCGAGCCAAAAAGTTTTGGCACCATCAACAACATCAGAACCAAGGCTCGGGAGGCGCCTGCATGGTGGCATGCAGATCTTTGTGAAGACCAGAGGCCTGCAAGACTAGATGAGAACCATAAGACGAAGACCCCCGGCAAGATCCTTGCCAGGGACGCCCACGAGACCCCGGCGAGACCCTTGCCATGGACAACTGCAGGGCCGCAGTCAGGCCCACACCTAGGAAGCTTTCGCTGCCCCGTGCCCGTTCCGAAGTGGCGGCCGGCCCGCCAGCTAGGCAAGCGCCTGCGTGGCAGCATGCAGCTTCTAGGCCAACTAGCCAAGCACCTACGTGGTGGCATGCAGATTTTCGTGAAGACCCTGCCACCGCACTAGCTCAGCAGCCAGCCAGCCAGCGTGGCGCTGCATGCCTTGTCAGCTTGAAAGCGCGTCGGAGCGAGGCGAGGCGGCGATGGACGGGATGAGCTTCTTTTCCGTCCCCGATAGAGCAAGAGGGCACGTTGGCAGCGCATTACATGCGTTTGTCCTACGGTGGCAGGCGATAGACTTGTACACTGTACATACTTTCCACCTCCTGTGTGCCACTGTGGCAACCCCTTTAATGTATAAAAGGAGGCCCGAGGCGTACTGAGGAAGGATTCAGACTTTTTGGGCTAGGCATGCACCGCAGCTAGTTCAAGAGCTCAAGAACACCAAATACAGACGAAAGTAGGACTAGGGTATTACGCATCGTTTGCGGCCCGAACCTGGGTAAAATTCCCCCGCGTTGATCTTCTAGACCCGCTCTTTGCACAGCCCCGCGCCCCGCCAACCGTAATAGGGATTCTCTGTGATCCCATAGGTGTCGTTCTCCCGACACTTGACTTTGATAGTAGGTTCCCACTCATCATGCATCATACTAGGAATTGAAACTTCTAATTCCAATTTTTCTTCAAAAGCTTTCATCATAGCATCAACAATATGTTTAGTTAAAGCTATATTTTGTTCATAAGCATGGGGTGAATTTATCATGGATTGCAACAAAGAAATACAATCAATCAAAGAGCAACTATCATAATTAAAGTCTTTGTAATCCAAAAGAGTGGGCACATCACTAGCTAAAGTTTTGACCTCTTCAAACCCACTTTCATCAATTTTCTCAACAAGATTCTCACCCTCCGAAATATTGGGATGCCTTCTACCTAAAGTTGACTCTTCTCCAGTCCCTTTTTCATCAATCTTATCTTTACTAAACAAGGAATCAATTGAAGAAATACCAATCATTTTAAGATCTTTATCACTTTTACAAAAGAAATCACTAGAAAACGCTTTTTCTAAAATTCTCTTTTAGCTCTAAGCATAGTGGTTCTTTTCTTACTTTCATCCATAGAAACATAAAGAGCTTTAATTGATTCATCTACTTTAGGCACAAAAATTTTCATCTTGAGATTTTCCACATCATGAGCAATTCTATCAACACTTCTAGACAAATCATCAATCTTACTCAACTTTTCGTCTATGGAAGTGTTGAAAACCTTTTGCGTGTCGATAGATTCTTTAATATTGTTCTCAAGATCAGAGGTGTTCCTATTATTATTATTAGATTGATTTCAATAGGAATTACCATAATTATTAGAGGAATTACTAATAAAAGGCCTAGGATTAAAATTACCTATAAGCATTGTTGTTGAAATTGTTTCGAGAGATAAAATTCACATCTATGGCATCACTATTTTTCTCAATCAAAGTAGACAAAGGCATAGCATTAAAGTCAATGGGAGAGATTTTAATAGCAACCAATTTCATGAGAGCATCAACTTTTTCACTCAAAGAAGAATTTTTTTCAATCGAATTAACTTTTTTACTAGTAGGAGCCCTTTCAGTATGCCATTGTGAATAATTTGCCATGATATTAAGCAATTTGGTGGCTTCTCCCAAAGTAATTTCCATAAAAGTACCACCCGCAGCGGAATCTAAAAGATTACGAGAAACAAAATTCAAACCCGCATAAAAAATTTGTATGATCATCCAAAGATTTAACCCAAAGATTCCTTAGCATCATTTTCATCCTTTCCCAAGATTGTGCAACATGCTCATGTTCAAGTTGCTTGAAATTCATGATCTGGGTTCTAAGGGAAATAATTTTTGCGGGAGGAAAATACTTAGTTAATAAAGCATCTTTGCATTTGTTCCAAGAATCGATACTATTGCGAGGCAAAGATGAGAACCAAATTTTTGCAGAATCACGCAAAGAAAACAGAAATAATTTCATCTTCACCACATCATTGTCCAGATATTTTTTCTTTTGCATATCGCATAATTCCACGAAGGTATTAAGATGGAACGCGACATCCTCATTAGGAGTACCGAAAAATTGATCTTTCATAACAAGATTTAGCAAAGCAATATTAATATCACAAGACTCCGCACTAGTGGCGGGAGGAGCAATCGGAGTGCCAATAAAATCATTGTTGTTGGTATTTCAGAAATCACATAACTTGGTGTTCTCTTGAGTCATGATGACCACACAACAAGATTGCACTGAAAAACAGATCCGGCAAGAAAACGGCGAACGAAAAAGAGAGGCGAATAAAACGGAAAATTTTATGAAGTGGGGGAGAGGAAAACAAGAGGCAAATGGCAAGTATTGTAAATTGCGAGGAGATGAGATTTGTGATTAGGAACCTGGTATATGTTGAAGATCCTCCCCAGCAACGACGCCAGAAATTCCTTTTGATGTAGCTTGAAGCTACGTCGGTATTTCCCCAAAGAGGAAGGGATGATGCAGCACAGCGGCAGTAGGTATTTCCCTCAGATATGAAACCAAGGTTATCGAACCAGTAGGAGAACCAAGAAACACAACATAAACAACCCATGCACACAGATAACAAATCCTCGCAACCTGATGTGTTAAAGGGGTTGTCAATCCCTTCCGAGTACGACGCCTCAAGATAGGCAAATGGACGTGAGATATAATTGTAGTGGATTGATAGATCGAACGCCAAATAAAATAAATAAGAATAAATTGAAGCAAGGTATTTTTGTATTTTTGGTTTGATCTGAAAATAAATGCAAAGGAAAAGTAGATCGCAAAGGCAAATATATGGGAAAGAGACCCGGGGGCCGTAGGTTTCACTAGTGGCTTCTCTCGAGAAAAATAGCAAACGGTGGGTGAACAAATTATTGTTGAGCAATTGATAGAACTTCAAATAATCATGACGATATCCAGGCAATGATCATTATATAGGCATCACGTCCAAGATTAGTAGACCGACTCCTTCCTGCATCTACTACTATTACTCCACACATCGACCGCTATCCAGCATGCATCTAGTGTATTAAGTTCATGGAGGAACGGAGTAATGCAATAAGAATGATGACATGATGTAGACAAGATCTATCTATGTAGAGATAGACTCCATCGTTTTATCCTTAGTAGCAACGATACATAGGTGTCGGTTCCCCTTCTATCACTGGGATCAAGCACCATAAGATCGAACCCACTACAAAGCACCTCTTCCCATTGCAAGATAAATAGATCAAGATGGCCAAACAAAACCCAAATATCGGAGAAGAAATACGAGGCTATAAGCAATCATGCATATAAGAGATCAAAGAAACTCAAATAACTTTCATGGATATAAAAAGATAGATCTGATCATAAACTCAAAGTTCATCGATACCAAGAAACACACCGCAAAAGAGTTACATCATATGGATCTCCAAGAGACCATTGTATTGAGAATTCAGCGAGAGAGAGGAAGCCATCTAGCTACTAACTATGGACCCGAAGGTCTACAAAGAACTACTCACACATCATCGGAGAGGCACCAATGGAGGTGGTGAACCCCATCCAAGATGGTGTCTAGATTGGATCTGGTGGTTCTGGACTCTGCGGCAGCTGGATGAATATTTTATCGACTCCCCTAGGGTTTTGGGAATATTGGGGTATTTATAGAGCAAAGAGGCGGTCCGGGGGGCACCCGAGGTGGGCACAACCCACCAGGGCGCCCTGGGCCTCCTGGCGCGTCCTAGTGGGTTGTGCTCTCCTCGGAGCACCCCCCAGGCGCAGCCAGGGCCCATTATGTTCCTTCTGGTCCAAAAATAATCTCTGTGAAGTTTAGTTGCGTTTGGACTCCGTCTGATATTGATTTCCTGCGATGTAAAAAACATGCAGAAAACAGCAACTCGCACTTGGCACTATGTCAATAGGTTAGTACCAAAAAATGATATAAAATGATTATAAAACATCCAAGATTGATACTATAACAACATGGAACAATCAAAAATTATAGATACGTTGGAGACGTATCACGCCATCGCTTCGCCACATCTGCCCAACGTCTTCGCCGCTTTCCCAGACCACCGGAGCACCTCCGCCACCGATGCCCGAGCTCAACTCGCCGTCGACCGCTGCTGTAAGTTGCCAGATTTCCCTCCCCCGTCCGATCTTGTTTCTACGGCCGAGATTAGTCTAAGCGAAGGGTTAGGTTTAATGTTATTAGATCGGTTTACTTTTCGGGTTAGTTCGGTTTATTCTCGGTTTAGTTCGGTTAGATCGAACCAGTAGGTTTTCTTTCATTAAACGTACGTGTTTAGTTATATAACGCCAGAGCGTAATATAGTTGCAAAATCGCACACCTTCTGCCCGGTAGCGCCTGATTATTTTTATTTTTTCGTTTCTGTTTTTAAAACAGAAAGTTTCAATCTTGTAAAATCTGTTTCTCTTAGTTTATTAAATATTTTTAGTTGATTCTTTTTTTCCTAGTTTGCAAATTTCCTAAAGTTTCTGTTGAAATAGTTTTGGCCATGTTTTAGTATTTAGGAATTGTTTTAGATGAGTTTTAGTCAGATTAGTATTTCTGCTATAAAATGAGCTAGGATTAATTTTTTTAGTGATTCTTTTTGCCACTACTTTGTTTTGACCTTGCCTAGCAGTAGGATTAATTTGGGTATTTATAGATTTTATTAAAATTAGTTTTACACGAAAACAACTATGTTTTAGTTTATTTCACTTTGTTTCTGTTTTCTGTTGTTTTAATTACTGTAAAATTTATTTCCACCTCTGTTGTAGTTTATTTCAGATTTGTTTCTCTAGTTTTAGAAGGTGAACTTTTATTTACAGAAAAAGAAAATGTTTTATTTTATTTTCTTACTAGTTTTGTTTTAATCATAAAAAGAGTTTTAAAATAGCTTTTAATGCATTTGTTTGTGCATTAAATTTGTTTACTGTTTTCTTTTCTATTCTTTAATAAAAACCTTGTTTTAATTCTGTCAAAGAAAGTTTTAATGGTAAAAAATTATTTATGTAGTTGGTTTCACTTATAGTAAAAAGTTGTCATTGTTTTAATGACTTTCTTTGTTTTTCTCCTGGGATTTATTTGTGTGTATGACTGTGTGTTATTAAATATTACTTGTTGGTGTAGTAGAAATTGTATGATGGTATACTTATGTGTGCTATGTTTGACTCGATAGAGTTTTCGGAGTGCGAGGCTTGTGTCTACGAAGCGTTAGAGTTTCAGCATCGTCAACAAGGCAAGTTCACTTTGATCATATATTTCCAGTACCCATGTTTTATTGCATAAGTTGTTTTCCTTCCACCATGAATAGTAGGACATTGAGCATTGAACTTGAGGTAGTATCAGGTAGGAGAAACCCAACACCCTGTTACAATTGCGTGGGAAGGGACGTACTTCATATTTGCTACGCTTTAGTAGACGGGGTTTGGTTGTGAGATTCAGAAGTGTTGTGAGGTTAAATAATTCAAGACCGGCATGATGATTCAAGACTTCAAGGACTCACTATACCTCTGGGTGGAATGGAAAGCATTTGGCAGCCTGATATTTATCATGGTTATGCCCGGGAATCCTAGTATCTACCTGTGATCATCCCTACGGAATGCCACCCAGGCCCAAAGAGATGGATGGATACTTCAAGGCTGGAAAGCTTATGTGTGTAACCGCAAGCCATTATGGGCTCTGGCTTGGTTGACCTTAGTCGAGAGTCTGGTTGGTCAGATTGCTAGCAGATGTAGACGAACAGTAGGATTGGATGAGCACTGACTTTCGGCCGGAGGACCGCTTTGGAAGACCATGTTTCGATCGTCCCGTTCTCAAACACCAGGTAGTGCGAGGACATAACAGGAGGGATCGAATCTTTCGGGTAAAGTGTACAAGACTCTGCAGAGTCATAATCTAATCGATTAGCAGTGTCCCCGCTTACGGACAACTTGAGCACCGGAGATGATACTATCAGCCAACCTCAACACAATTAATTTTAATGAGTGGGTTTATTAATAATTTGGGATATGAGAATTGGTTGGCGGAACCATCTCATTAACAACAAATATTTTGTAGTAATTACAATCTAGTCCTTTTGTTGTAGGGAAAATTTTGCTTTTCGCAAAAACTTAAACTTAGAGCCCCACATCCAAAATTGCATATAGTGATAGCATTTTATTATTGTTTTCCTCTCTGTGACTTGCCGGCATATTCAAGATGCTGACCTACACGGCTGCAATGTCTTATGTTGCAGAAGTTTATTCTGTCCAGGAGTGAGGCTACGCTCTACGCTCGGTGATTGCCCTATGGAGTCGGATGGACTCGCTTATCGTCTACGCTTTTGCGGTAGTTTATCTCATGAGATGGCCTTCGGCCAAATTTATCCTTTTGTAATAAAGACTCTATATGAGATTTGATGTAATAAAGCATGTGTGATTGCACTTTGATAAATTCATTGATGTACTGTGTGTGCCAGCATGATCTTGGGATGGTACAGATACACACAGACTTGACCGATTTCGGGTCGGGTCGCTACAGAAGACTTCCTGGGGAAGATGTTGGCATTGAAGTCGACGCTGATGACGACGATGCCGCCGCCCCAAAGAAGAAAGGTCGAAGGTGCAATAGAACGTGCAAAGGCAAGTCAGTTATAGCTGTAGAGAGCTCTGGTTATTCTAGCCCCGCCAAGAAGTCCAAGACGGAAATCACCGGCAAGGAAGCAGCTGCTTGCTCTGATTGCCAGGTTGTTGCGGCAGGGGAGAAGGCTTGCAAATTTGACGGACCGTACTGCAAGATTCACCATACTAAGGTCACGACCTCCAGGAGTGCCGTTAAGTTGAACAACTAGTCGAGAAACAGAAAGCTGAGTACGAGAAGCGGGACAAGGAGAAGGGCCAGGACGGTACAGGTGGATCCGGAAAGAAGGGTCGTGGTGGTCGAGGTGGATGCCATGGCAACGCTAACCTGAAGAAAGAAAATCCCACCAGGGGCAGAGAGAAAAAAGAACAGGACAAAGAGAGTGATGATTTGTAGTGAACCGAAATTCCTGAAAGTAACAGAGGCCATGTGCATTGACAGGGGCGCATCGTTGCACTCCTCACACCGCCAGGTCAAGCAATGGCCGCGTGAGGTCAATGTAGCAGAGCCAGCAGCAGATGCACAAAGCCCCTCAAGTGGTCTCACACGTCTATTATTTTCGATGCCGAGGACCATCCTGATTGCACAACAGTGGTTGGATGTTTGCCGTTGTTGGTTTCCCCAACAATATGCAACCTCAAAGTCACGAAAATATTAGTTGACGATGGGGCCGACTTGAAGTTGATCTCCCCTGAGGAAGAGCTCAAAAAATTGTGACGTTCCAAGGGATCAACCCGGGAAGGACCCAACCAAAGGGAAAGATCGCGCTGCCGGTGATGTTTGGCAGGGAGCTGAATTACAGAACCAAGAAAATTGTGTTCTACGTGGTTAAGATCCCCTTGCCATTTAATGGAATTCTTGGTCGCCCAGCCTTGGCCAAGTTCATGGCGGCATCACACTATGCCTACAATATGCTGAAGATGCCAGGGCCCATGGGTGTCATCTCCATCAACTCTCACAAGAAAGTTGCAGTCATGTGTGTTGACAAGCTCTACAGAGAAGCGATGGAAGCAGAGTCCGGCAAGACCACAGGTCCCCCTAAGGTGAAGAAGAGTAAGAAGCCCGGCAAGACCTCTAGCAAGACTTCCAGGAGGCGCGCCTCCTTTGAGTGTTGCGCCCCCGTAGAGGACTTGCCGGAGAGCTCTTCCGACAAGAGATCCAAAGCTACTCCACCCGTGACCAAGAAGGTGCTGGCAAGGGAGGACGACACCGGCGGTACCTTCACCGTCGCTGCCACCCTTAACAGTAAAAAGTAAAGTACGCATGGCAACCTTCGGACATCCCCGGTGTTCCCAGGGAGGCAATTGAGCACCACCTTGTTGTTTTCCCTCATTCTCGGCCCGTCAAGCAGAAGGTCAGGAAACAAGCTTTGGAACGACAACAATTCATAGCAGAGGAGATTAAGAAACTCGAGGCAGCTGGCTTGGTCAGAGGAGTGCTACATCCAACTTGGTTAGCAAACCCGGTTGTGGTGCGGAAGGCAAATGCGAAATGGAGGCTTTGTATCAATTACACTAATCTTAACAAAGCATGTCTGAAGGATCCTTTCCCCTTTCCACGCATGGATCATATAGAGGACACCACTGCCGGCTCTGACTTGCTCTTGTTTCTTGATGCGTACTCCGTATATCACCAGATATTCATGTCAAAGAAAGATGAGGAGAAAACCGCATTCATTACTCCATGTGGCACGTATTGCTTTGTACGCATGCTCTTCGGACTAAAGAGTGCGGGTTCAACATTCGCAACACAAGTTCAGATTGGTTTTGAGCCACAGTTGCACAGGAATGTGGAAGCCTATATGGATGATATAGTGGTCAAAACCAGGGACAGATCAACTCTCATTGAAGATTTAGAAGAAACATTCACGAACTAGCGCAGAATCAATATGAAGCTCAACCCCGAGAAGTGTGTGTTTGGAGTCCCATCTGGCAAACTTCTCGGGTTCTTTGTGTCCCAGCGTGGAATCGAAGCGAATCCCGACAAGATCGAAGCTATTCAACAGATCCAAGCACCCAAGACCGTCAAGGATGTGCGGTGTCTCGCTGGTTGCGTCGCAACTCTGAGTAGGTTTATTTCAAAGTCTGTTCAGCACGTCCTGCCATTTTTCAAGATATTGAAAATGGCGGGTCCAGTAAAAATTGAAAATGGCGGGTCCAGTAAAATGGACTCTGGAAGCGAAGGTTGCATTCCAAGACTTGAAAAGATACATGTCCTCTGTGCCAACCGTAGTTGCACCAAGGCTGCAAGAACCATTGTTGCTATACTTAGCGGCAACGAATCAAGTGGTCAGTGCTGCACTAGTTGTGTAGAGAGAAGCTGGCATTGGAGAAGCAAGAACGACAAAGCCATCCCCTCACGAAGTATAATCCTTCGTGGCAGCTCCAAATGCCGGCAAGGCAAAAATAGTGCAAGAAAAAGTAACCGATCAACAGATAGTGCCGAAGAAGAAGATGGTACAACAACCAGTATACTTTGTGAGCTCCCTCCTGCAGGAGCTAGGTCAAGGTATTCAGGCATGCAGAAACTGCTCTTTGGCATACTCATGGCCTCAAGAAAGCTGCTCCACTACTTCCAGACGCAGGAGATCACGGTGCTCACATGCTTCCCGTTGCAGCTTATTCCGAGGAATCCAGAGGCAACCGGCAGAATAGTAGAGTGGGCACTAGAGCTGTCAAGTTTTGCACTCAAGTTTGAAAGTACATCAACCATTCAAAGCAGAGCACTAGTGGAGTTCATTGCAGAATGGACACCAACTCAAGATGATGAGATCTCGAAATCAATTCTCCCTGACAAGAAACTGAGAAGAATTGGATCATGTACTTTGACGGTGCTTTCTCGCTGCAAGGCGCCGGTGCTGGAGTGCTTTTTGTCGCACCCACCAGAGAGCACCTCAAGTACGTGGTTCAAAACCACTTTCCCTGGGAGGAAGCTACCAACAATACTACTGAGTATGAGGGACTGCTTGTCGGCCTCAGAATTGCGGTAGAAATGGGAATCGAAAAGTTGATCGTCCGTGGAGACTTGCAACTTGTAGTAAAACAAGTGAACAAGGACTACCAGAGCCTGTTGATGGAGGCGTACGTGGATGAAGTGAGGAAATTGGAAGAACACTTTGACGGTTTGCAAATAGAGCACATTCCTCGTGTGGAAAACAACATTGTTGATTAGCTGTCAAAGTGTGTTGCCCAAAAGCTTCCTGTGGAACCGGGAAATTTTGTGCACCATTTGAATCAGCCAACGGCCACCCCATCAACAAGGGCCAAGAAGATAAGCACCGGGAAATATTTTCCAGCAGAGCTCCCTGAAGCCACCGGCAAGGATGTTACTGGGAATGATGACACGCTTGCCGGTGAGCAGCGGCCTTAGGCGGGACCCCAAATTCTTGCCGTTGGGGTTAGCGCTCCCACAACCGAAGAAACGCCTTTGGTCCTTGTTGTCGAGCCTCAGGCTCCGGCATGGGCCCAATAGTTAGTCCAGTTTCTCCGAACAGGGGAACTTCCCAAGGAATAGTGACAAGCTGAAAAAGTAGCCCGTTAATCAAGTATGTACCATTTTGTGGACAACACCATGTGTGTAGAAAGAGGCCAAATAGGGTGAAATGGAAGTGCATTTCTCGGAAAGATGGACTAGAGTTGTTGGCAGAGATACATGCACTACAAAAAATACACTTCTGTGATGATACGTGTTTGTCACAGTAGGTCACGTTTTTTGTCATGCATGTACATCCATGACAAATTTATGACAGAATCAAGATAGTCGTACATGTGCTGTCGTAGAAGTGTTCCATGACATTACCAAAATTATCATCACGGAAGTGTCCACTTCCATAACGGAACGCTGTTAAGCTATCGGGTCCGGTTTTTGATCCGATAACCCGTTAACAGCCCCGACCAATGGGGATTTTGCACGTGTAAAATCATCATTGGCTGGAGGAAACACGTGTCGGCTCACCGTTGGGACAGATGTCATCCACTCATTGGACCCAAAGTGCCTATGATACGTCGACACGTGGCACGGCACAACAGAGGCCCATTCTTGTGAAAAGGCCGGCCCATTTGACTTGGTCAAAAGGTGCCGGCCGGCCCACGGCAAGCCTGTTAACGGCATGTTCGCATATAGCCCATTTACAGCCCGCTAACCCAGGGCCCGTTTACGGCCTATCTGAATTAGGCCCAGTAGCGTCATCTGGGCCGTCCAATATAATTCTAGCCCGTTTTAACTTCCGGCCCATGTATGGCCCATGACGTCTTTCGGCCCATATGAGGCCCTTAGTAACTTCAGCCCATTAACGGCCCGTGGTAAAACTGGCCCGTAATGAACAGTGTATCACTTTATACCCATTAACGGCCCGTGGTAAAACTGGCCCGTAATGAACAGTGTATCACTTTATACCCATTAACAGCCCATTATTCAGTTGGGCCGTTTCCAGCCCATGTTATCTTTCGGCCTTCTCAGGGCCCATTTATTCTTGGGCTCATTTCCAGCATTCGTTTACTTACGGCCCGTTACCGTCATTTCCTGCTTGTGGGCCAAATTCAGCCTGTGGTTACAGTCGGCCCGTTTGTGGCCCGTTAATACGTTGGGCCGTTTTCATAGCGTCATCAAATACGGCCAATTAACGACGGCCCGTTATGGTCAGCCCATGAACGGACGATTTCAACTCTAGCCCATTTACCGCCATAATGTGGTCTATTATTGGCCCATGTTTGGCCAACCGATCATACGGCCCGTAGAAGGCCCATTGATGATACGGCCCGTAGAAGGCCCATTGTGTCTACGGCCCGTATAAGGCCCATTGTTTCTATGCCCCGTAGAAGGCCCATTGTTTCTACGACCCTTAGAAGGCCCATTGTTTCTACGGCCCGTAGGAGGCCCATGTTAACTAAAGTAAATATGTAGCCCATGGTTAATGTGGCCTAGTTTTAAAAAAATAGGTTATTGCGGCCACTAGCAAACCGCAGAAGAACTGCACTGACTACAAGAAAACAAATAAACAAGACAATAAGGAAATAAATAAGCAAGCAACTTACACTAGGCTATCACGGCTGTTACACATATTACATCCACTGGGCATCAAAGTTCGCCACCAGTGTAAATATAGGGAACACCCTACACTATACAAAAGGAAGGTTGGCATAAAGGTTAATAGTCTAGCGGATAAATGCACCACCAGAAGTTCAGAAGCTCAGTTCATTTGACCTGACTGTTACATTTTCATGCTGTATTGTCCGATGGAGCACCATAACCGTCGCCTTCAGTTCTCCTAGGCTCCTGAACAACATAGCAAATGTCTGATAGTCTGGTTTCAAAACCATGCATATCTTGACAACATCGAACAATGTCTCTCCTTGTTTCACAAGTGGTCTCTGTTAGGGAATGGACTTGTGTCTGGAGCGCAGATACAACATTGTTTTGAGCTTGCATATCTTGATCATGAGGCAGTTTGGACGAGATTGCCTTAACAACCAAGCCAGTATTACGCAGGAACGTGCTTTTGGCACTGTTAGTGGACATGTACTGACCCACTGCAGCAAGAGCTGACATTGCGGTTATAGTCGCCTCGCCACCTTCAGAAGGTGGCGGTTCTACCATTTTTTCCATAGCTCGCTGAAAAGTTGAGGTTTTACATTAGTAGTACCAGAACAGAAGATAATAAGGAGGCAGCAAAACCAAACAAAATAGCTTTGGTCTATATACAGAACTTATTCTGGTGAACCCATGTAAAATAATAGTTGTATTTTATTGCAAAGTACATAATAAAACCAGGTTCCAAACATATGACCATGTACCATCGCTAATGTATTGTCTATTTCTTCACATTGTATTGAGGCTAAGGATAAAGAGATGAAGTTTATAATACGGTAAGCATAGTATGATATCATTCATATCACAAAACAACTGAGAACAGACAAACAGGCAATGTAATGTTGTGTGGGCAAGTCCAGCACGGAACTAGATTACAGGTCAAGATCAAAGGAACATCACTCCTCTCTTTTAAACCTTGTAAGGTGCAATGATACGATAAGAAAATTGTGTATAAAATTTAAAAGAGTAATAGACATTGGCTGCAAACCATGCAGTTCAAGGCACAAGTCAGAGTTAGTAGTTGTTAAAAGGCATGAGGATTAAGGACTTACAACAGCGGCTTTGACTGGTGTAGTCATGCCCTTCTTCTTGCTGGTGTGACAGTCCTTGGAGATTTCCACAGCATTTGGTTCAAGTACTTTTTGGTCCTTGCGGGCTTTCCTATGCATTTGGAACAAGTCAATATATATCTGATAATATGGTACAGCGAAAAGAGTGAAACGACAGTTAATTACAAGAGCCTCGCAGTGTGCAATATAGCTACGAGATCCTGTCGTCTGTTGGAATTTCACTTTCGTACGGTTGGCCTTGTTCTTTGAATAGTTCACCTACAAGAAGATAGATTTGTGTGGCACATGCGTAAATAGGACTTCAACATGTGATCTGATCACATATATATAATGTACCTGATACTTCGGATCGGACCAGTGTTTAACGAGGCCTCTCTAGTCTTCATCAGATATATTTTCCACTGGAGATGTTTGGGCAAGTTCACTGTTAGCCTTGCCTTCAAAGTGAGTTTTCCTCAAGTTATACCGACACTGTCGCAGAGCAGACTTGAAAACATGGGTGCAAGCTTGTCTGATTGCATCATCTTGGCTATCCAACTTGAACCTCATCTGTTCAAAATTATGGGAGTCTCATTATCAGCAGCCTAGAAAGTATTGGATAGAGCAAGACGATATTACTAGTTTCCATACATAACCATACTTACAGATAAATGGTCGAGGAAGGTGTTGAACTGGGTTTCGTCTTTGTCATTCCTGTACTGAATCCATGTTGGGAGGATACATACATGACACCTAACAGCAACCGCTGCCTCTGATACTAAGTTGGCTGACTCTGTAGCATCACGTGGCCTTTTTAAACCTACCTCAAAATGGATCTCCATTCTTCCTCCTCTAGATTTAGTTAACCTATCGAGCATTATCCCTGATGTTCGTTTCCTCTTGCGCCTAGGTGCTAGTCCAACAACAAACATAGGAAGTGTTAGTGTACATCAAACTGTGAGACTACATATAAAGAAGCATGCAACTGTAACTTGACTCCAGCAACTACCTTCTTGCTGTTGAAGCTCACAAAGTTCATCTGATCTTGCCAACTCATCTTGTGCAAGAGTGCTTCGGAAGTAGTGTCAGGTGGCAAGGGAGCTTGGGAACGTGCTGCTAGCTGAGTTGACCAACGAGTAAATCGTGCAGCTGGTGGTAATGTGGAAGGTGTTGCAACAACTAGGGTTGTCTCTGCTTGTTTGGTGGCGGCTATTTGTTTCTGTTTGGCTTGTTCTGCAGCTCGTTTAGCACGGGATACCCTGTCGGTACAATTTTCCGCTGGACTTTGACATTCTATTGCACCATCAGTACCAGCAGAATCTGCAGGATTCTTCCGCTTCTCTTTCCCTGTCATTCTGTCTTGCTTCCTCTTTCTCTGTGCCATGTTAAGTCAAGCCGACAAGAAAAACGAATAAAAATTTAGTTCTTTAGGACAAATTGATGCGTGATACAGACGAACTGAACTTTGATGTTAGACAACCACATGATAGGAGGATGTAATATGTAAGAAAAACAAGACGGCATGAGATAACCAGAACTATGATGTGTAAACTAAGCAGAAGATATTTCACTAAATTTGAAGCAATGCAATGGAAGGTAGACACCATATGAAAGATGCTACAAATATCGCTCTGCCAAGTTAACAGTGTCTCATCATAAATACCGTTTAAACAAATGTGAAGCAGTACAAGAAATAAATCATATGCAAGATGCAAACAACATCACACTATCAAGTTAAAGGTCTCTCGTCATTAGTGCCATTGCATATTCACAGCTTATGATGTGTGAACTAAGGAGAAGGCATTTCAACAAATTAGAAGCAATGAAAGCTAGACACCATATGAAATATGCAACGAATATCACTCTACCAAGTTAAAACTGTCTCGTCATAAGTGCCATTTGAACAAATTAGTAGTACAAGCTAGAAAAGAATGCAAGATGTAACCTATATCACACTCCGAAGTCAAACGTGTCTTATGATAAGTGATTGTTGCAGGTTACACAACAGTAGTAATTTGATGTAAGAACATGGTGTGATAGACAGATATTGTATGTTCTAGAAACAGGAACACGTGTCTTATTCAAGTATAATGTGTAAAGTAAGCAGATGGAATTCAACAAAATTAGAAGCAATACAAGCTAGACATCACACATAACATGCAACCACATATAACAGTGCCAAGTTAGAGGGAGCACCGGTGATGGTGCACTAGGGGAGACGTGCTCATCATAAACACAGCTACGTTGAGTGTCTATGCATGTGTTGTCTTGGAAATCATCTTGGGGGGATGGAGGAGTAGAAACTGTAGAGGCCCTCCATTTGGAAGGAGCACCTTTATCCACTGCCTTGCTAACTTCCTTCCGCTTTATTGATTTTGAATTGTCAAGTAAAACCGACAAGAAAAAGCAATAAAATTCTCTCTTCAGAACTCATTAATGCATGATACTGACAATCACTAGTTTGATGTAAGGCAAACACATGATACCAGGATGGAATATGTACGAAAAACAGGACGGCATGGCATGTTCACAACTGTTTGTGTAAACTAAGCAGAAACCATTCCAACAAATAAGAAGCAATGCAAGCTAGACACCACATGAAAGATGCAACCAATATGACTCTGCCAAGTTAAAAGCGTCCCATCATAAATGGAATTTCAACAAATTAGAAGCAGCGCATGCTGTAAATCATATGAAAGATGCAACTAATATCGCACTGCATATACTAAAGGTGTCTCGTCATATTGATTGCTGCGGGGTACAAAAAAACAATAGTTTTATGTAAGGACATGCTTAATAGACAGATGTACTATGTACTAAATACAGGAAGGCATGTCACATTAACAGGTATATTGTATAAGCTAAGCAGAATAGCACATGCAGTTTAACCAGATTGGAAGAATTACAATCTAGACACCATATGCAACATGCAACCACATATCACGCTGCCAAGATAGAGCAAGCACATGCGATGCTAGTGTAGGGGAAATGCGGTAATCAACTACAAAGCTACGTTCACTATCTTCATCTAGCCTTGCTATTTCTTGAGAATCATGTCGGGAGGCTGACGCTGCATTCTTCAAATGAGGATTAATCCACTTGCCTGACTGCCTCATCATAAGTGATTGATGAGGGATACACAAGAACATTAGTTTGATGTAAGAACATGGTTAATACACAGATGTACTAGTATGTACCAAAAACAGAAAGGCATGTCATATTCAAAGGTATAATGTGTAAGCTAAGCAGATGCAATTTAACCAAATTGGAAGCAATACAAGCTAGACATCTGGCTGGAGTGGTGAGCATGATCATCTAGGACCTGAGAGCCTGGTGGGAGGCGGGCTGCTTCGCCACCATCGCGGCTTTTTAGTTGGCTTCCAGGTGATGCCTCTCTTTGCTGGGCTAGTCACTGGCTCGGCCAGTGCCCTGACTAGCTATTTGTCTTCTGGTGCTCATGGGATGGTGGTTCATGTGAAAAATATATTCCCTTATCTTAATAAAGACCGACTTCGGCCTTTCGAATACAAGCTAGACAACATATGGAACATGCAACCACATATGACACCGCGAAGTTAAAGCAAGCACCTGGGATGCTGGTTCATTGCGGGCGAGGTCATCAACTCCAGAGCTACGTTTACCGTCTCCCTCTGCTGACACTGCACCTATTATAAGGCTGAAACGTGTCTGGCCTATCCGCGTACGATGCTGGAGCGACTTCTCTCTTTTCTTTTTTGCTTCTCTCATAGCAGCAGAGTCTGAAATACCCTTGCATAAAAACACAATAGTGAGAGTATGGGTGAAGTGTGTGCAGAACTAGTGCACTATAAAAGTAGAAGATAGCAGGTGGCTGAAAAATAAATGACAGGAGACATATGATAGCTCTACAACATTGCATGGCAAACAAAATTAGATTCTACTCCGTATGATTTATAATATATGAGCACAGGAAATGCAGGTACTCCTCCAGCCCACCACCACATGTGGTCATATCAAGATAACAGTCGACTAAAAATAAATAGGTCAGTCGATTTTTTTAATGAACTGTCCGATCTATAAGGAACGGGCAGATGGCCTTCGTCTACCTCCCGCCAGTCACTGTTGACGATCTTTCTCGAACCGCCAGCGACCACCGGCCCAGACCCTTGCCTCCGCCGCCCCGCCCTCCCCTCGACCTCACACCACCGCCGTGCTTGGCAGCGCCCCCAGGCCATCCCTTTAATCCCGGCCGACCTCCAGATCGGGCGCCAGTAGCTCTAGGCCCCACACGCCCCTAAGATAAACAACGAGGCACTGCTTCCCCGACGTAATAGGCGGACTAGCGCCTGTTACGCTGGGGAATGCTTCCGTTAATTGGGAATCAACTGACCAGGAATTGAAATTAAGGGGGCGATGGACCTCTAGCTAAGGTGAAATAGTATATGAGGAGAAACCTTGTGCATCGTGAGTTACTAGGAACATCTAGTATCAAGAAGAAGCGGTCAACTAGTGTCTTCTGTGGGATGAATACCATGCAAGCAGACACGTAAGATTTGCACGAATAAGGGAAGAGGAGTACCATTTTCGGTTGCCGGTGTGGTCGCCTCCACATGTCGCGCCAATCTTCTTCTTTTTGCCGGGGAAACCAATGTTCTGCAGGAGGGTGCAGGTTTGGACGAACCCATGGCCAAATTGTTGACTGTGTTGCCGTGGCCGTATGTCGGCGGAGGGGAAGCAGATCCGAGGCAACAAAGGACGGCGTAGTTGGAGCGGCAGCGGTGAGGCGCAGGACGGCGTGGTTGAACTGGCTCGGGTACGGATGGCTCGGCCTCGGCTTCAACTACTAGCCGTGGAGGGCGTTGCGGTTGAGGTTGCGATGGACGACGACGTCGGGGTATCGGCTCCGGCGTGATGGAGGAGGGCGGCGGTTGATGGGAGGAATGGGGTGGCGGACGGAGGACGCCGGGGTTTCGCGGCTGGTGGAGAGGTAGTTTTTGCACCCACGGAGTACGAATGGGGAATCAGACGGGTGGGCGGGGGGAGGGGGAGAACCATGTTTCGGTCTGGGACGCGCTTGTTTTTGGCTTTTTGAACAGAAGATGGGACGCGCTTGTTTGAAATTTGGGGAAAGTCCAAACTTTGCCCCCCTCTTAAATTTCGGACCTACTGCGGGTCGGGGGTAGGATGGTAATCCCAGGTGTCCCAAATAGTGGACAGGAGCGATTTCGGCCGCGCGCATGTGTGCTTAGGCGGCCATTGTGTATGAATGTTTTTCGGAGGCGGTTGCGTGACGTCTAGATGAAGCTACAAACCTACCCCGGTTTAGACCTTTGGACATCGGGCCGGTAGGTTTCACGGGTCCGAGTTATTAGAAAAGTAATTTCCTTGTACTACCAAACATTGGTCTCACACGGTTTCGGGCGAGTAGAGGCTCTTTTGGCGCTTCGTTCGAAATTTTGAAACACAAGCATTCACGTTTAGAGTACTCTTGAACTTTGAGGATTGACCTAAATAGACAACGTTAAATTTGACCTTGTATGTTTGAAAACCTCATTAAATTATCCGCTTCTTTTTGAAATTTTGACACTTGAAAATCCTATAACTACGATTATTTTGGAATGGAGGAGCTAAATTTGAATCTATTTTGTACACGACTACATATGCTATTATGTACAAAATCAGAGCAAAGATTGGTGCCCCCATAATTTAGGTATGATTTACAAATGCCATGATATCAAATTCAAATAATTGAATGGACTTCATGTTGAATTTGATTTTTTTTAAACCACCTTAAGTTGAATTCAAATGTATGCTAGTTCATAGGTAGCTATTTATAATGTTCATTGTGTAACTTTCGTATGTATAATGTGCTTTACACACACAACATGAACTATACACATGTTTATATTCGATTGCTAAAGCGATGCATTGTCTAGAGTTCAAAATATTAACTATGTGGATCAATTGTCTCGAATAATAACATAGACATGCTCAAATTCGATAGAATCTAGATGTCTGATGGATCAATGACCGTTCCTTACGTGAATTGCAAACATCATGATCCCATCCTAATATTTGGATACAATTTATATCTTTAATCAATGTGTACAACAGTCTTGTATGTGTAGTTTCACTCTCCATCGGTGGTCTCTCACACATGCTCACACACTCTTTCCCGAGGTGTCTTTCTCGCACACATGCTCTCGATATAACCCTCCCTCCCTCTCGTA
Organism: Aegilops tauschii subsp. strangulata; assembly: GCF_002575655.3. Classification (NCBI taxonomy): domain Eukaryota; kingdom Viridiplantae; phylum Streptophyta; class Magnoliopsida; order Poales; family Poaceae; genus Aegilops; species Aegilops tauschii. Next base: position 308,433,577 of record NC_053036.3, read on the forward strand.
ACCATTTACGACCGTTTTCACTAACCTTTATCACAAGCACTCTTCCTCTCGCAAGCATACACACGCACAATCCCCATCGACCCTTTCTATATACATAGACTTGCCTACGTGTCTCCTGTACGCACATTATTTTTAGGCCTGTCTCTCACGCATTGTCTCACACCTCTCTTCCTAATCGACGAGTATGATTCTAGCAGAGCATTCTGTACGATGCCCCTTAAAGTTAGGTTGGATGCATAGTAATATCAGAGATAAAGGGGTTACCTTAGTCCGAGAACCTAGAGTTACAAATCCTAGCCGGCTTTGTCAGTGGACATAGAGTCCTTCACAATTATGCTATATTTGTCTTGTACGACTAGTCATCCATGGGTCTCTCTAAATGTGTCACGGGCCGACCAATGTGGCGCAGGACGGAACCGAACGAAGGGCCTCACCTCGACCCACCGGACCTCACGCGGTGACACACCCTCTGCCCCCACGTCTCGTTATCTTCTCACACCCACACATACCAACACAGACACCACACACACAAAAAAATATTCTCCTGGTGCCTCTATCCACTCCCCGCTTGCATATACACACTCAAGGGAATCTCTCGCCGTGACGTCATATTCGTCTCTCTCTCTCTCGGCCACTCTTATTTCTCATGCTATCTATCCCACGCCCCCTTCCCCCGCCGGCCCCTCTATCCATGCCTCTCTCGAATACGTAATACACACACATACCTCTCTAGGCCCTGCCAAATGCATCAACTACACATTCACACATGTTACATCACGTACCCCATTGATCTAAAAAGCCCTCTCTTCACGTTTATTTAGCATACAACATTCCTTTTGAATAAAGTGTGGCCAAAAATATTTTAGAATTTCTACATATATACAACATTACAAAGTTATATGGAGGAGTATGAACGCTTGCATTGCATGGTGCCCACAATGATATTTATTCCACACTATGAATTTGTATATTTTTATACTATATATAAAGTTAGTCATAATAAAGAGAAACGAAGAGCATCTCTCTCCATCGCATACCCCCCTCTACGCCCCTTTCACGTACGCACACAAACTATCTCCAGGTCCTCTAAAAGTAAGCCCCCAGCACATTCACACATGTTTCATCTCTCTCTCGCGATATATACAGTGACGATCATTGTATTTGAAGCGAAAGCACGATACGTACATTGGACTTCAAAATCCACTCATTACGGTCACCATTTACGTTTGGTGGTTATTATACAGTCACGGGCTCACCGTACAACTATGTATTTGCTCAAGACATGACTAGTTGACCAGTTAAACGCTCCACGTGGCACCTCTAGTGTTGCATCACATTATCTCACTACCATCGGGCCCACCTGTCGGCTTGTATCTAATCTACATCTACACTCTTATAAAGTACTAGCAAGATGCCCATGCATTGCACGGAACATCAAGATGCATTTGTATGAGTAGTTTATCTTGTGGGAGAAAATGATGAACAAGGGAAGGCCTTATTTGCAAGTGTGGAGAGGGGTGTGGGTATCTTTTTGCAAAATTGCCATAGTTTCCTTCCTATCTGTCAGATATAGATCGAACGGCCTATAATGCAGGATGGCAGGCACACGATCATCACCGACTATGCTTTTTATAAGAGTAGGGATAAAATACACTATTATAAAAAACAGAGTTGGTGATGGTGGTGTGCCTGCCATCCTGCAATATAGGCCCTCCGATTTATATCTGACGGATAGGAAAGAAACTATCACAATTTTGCAAAAAGGTACCCACACACCTCTCCACATTTGCAAATAAGGCCTTCCCTCATTCATCATTTTCTCTCACAAGATAAACTAGTCATACAAATGCATCTTGATGTTACGTGCAACGCACGGGCATCTTGCTAGTAAGAATGAAAACAAACGACAAAAAAATATTGGACGGTGGTTCGAAGTCATGACCGCGGGCACAGCGGACAAGGTGGCCTTGTATTGGTAAGCTGAGCCATCTGTTTTAACACACATGAGCTGGTGTGGTGATTATACACACACGCACGCATGCACATGAACTGCATGCACGCAACACTCACACGAACACATGCACCCACGCACACACGCAACACTCACACGTACACACGCAGCCACGCACGCAACACTCACACGCACACACGCACACATGCATGCACAGTTGCACACACCAGTACACCACACGACCAACACACACTCTCACGCTCAAGTGCTCAACCTACACGTGCATGCGCACACATCAGGCCCTGACAGACACATACACAACCAGGTGATTCCCGCGCACGGGGTGGAATCTTGTCGCGCCTGCGTAAATTTGTGTTTATCTGACCTTTTACCTATGCGAACTGACAGGTGGGACCCACAAGGAACGTGGTCAATTTAACTAGTCAACATGGTGCCACGCAGACTATTTGGCCAGTCAACAGAGTGCAATCCGATGCTAAACCGTGAGCAAGTGACCTATAATCACCGCAAAACGTATATAGTGACCGTAATCAGCTTATTCTGAAGTTCGGTGAACGTATTACACTTTTCTCTTTGTAGGCCCTCCAAAACTACATCTCTACACTTTCTCGCATGTTACATCTAACAACTATGCAATACAGCACTACTACTACACTCTAACACAATAAATCACATGTGTTTTTAGTTTTACTAGATATCATATTGTTACTTAATTATTCAGTTTGCATACATTAAAATTGCCTTTCAAATGTATGGCCAGTATCATATACCGTGCGGGAAAAATCCCGCCCTTTCCTGTTTAATCGGGTTTCTATCGATGGATCGTGCGAAACAGCAAAACTATAGTACTATATACAGTACAAGTGACAGTTCACTGGGCCGTCGTGTCGTGTACTCCTCTGTCGTAAGAGTGGAGCGCTCACTTTCATAAATCTTCTAGTCCCTTTCGCTGACATGTGGGACATCAAGCTACCGGGTCCACATGCCATACCGGAATACATTGCAGAGCAGCCGGGGTGAAGCACCCAGTCATGGCGCCAGCATAGTAATGAGCAATGAGGCGTCAAATCACAAAGTTGCACCTTTCCCGCAGTTAAGTTGGAGGGACGAAGTAATAATGCTAAAAAAAAGTTGGAGGAACGAAGCAACCATCATTTCACTCGTTGCTGAATCTGCTTCTCCCTCATCTTCTTCAAGCTAACCACGTGTTGCTTCTGCCGTTGTTCTGCCTCATGTGGGAAGAGAATCGGCTTGGTTAAGCACTGACACGTGGGATTGCATGTTAGCAAACCGCCAGGACAACGTCCCCTAAAAATAAGAAACCTCCCCCGCCATCCGCGCTGTCGTGGAATTGTCACGGCAGATGTCCTAGCAAAAGTACTTAGTCGTGGAGCCATCGCAACTAGGAAGCAAGAAGGGGTTAATCGGGATAAAGGACACGGGGTTTATACTGGTTCGACCCCTTACGGTGAAGGTAAAAGCCTATGATCCAGTTTTGAGTGGGATTGCTTATGTCTCGATAACCAGGGAGCGAATCCGCTTGACCTAGCTCTCGATTTGATGTTACTTGCCCTGAACCGGCGCCGGGTTGTCCCTTTATATCCAGAGGTTGACGCCCGACGACTCATAGAGTCCCGGCCGGCTCATAAACAGTGTTCGGCTCGGTTTCTATCTATTCCTGCCTTATAATACAAGTTACACATATATGGCGGTTTATCTCTACAGGCCTTAAGTCGCCCTTTTGGGCCTTGGGCCCTTAACTAACCCACCATCTCCAGGAGTCATCTTGGGCTTCAAGAGTCGTCTTAAGTATAACCCGACACCTTCTGGCGGGTCATACTAATAGTTATATCCCCAACATTAGGCCCTAGATTGATTTGAACTGGTTCATGTCAATCTTCAACACTTAGAAAAATCTTCTGCTCTCTATTTCACGGCAATTTGTAACCCGCCATGATGTCATATGTCATTAATTCATATTTTATCCAATATATCTCAACGGATCCTTATCTTTAATAACCATCTTGAGAATCGAGGCGTCCTGACAAGCTGGATACCCATATTTTTCGGCCTCCTCGTTTTTCGCGCCCCTTTACCAGTCTTCCCCTTATAAATAGGCATGACTGGTCTTTCTTCATTCTCCCCCTTTCCATCGTCTTCTTCCTCTCGCGACCCTACTGCCGCTCAAGCTCCGCCGCCGCCGCAGCGCACTTCATCTTCCTCGACCCCGGCCGCTGCATCAACCTGAGCTTGTCCAGAGAACGGCGGCGACCCTCCGCAACAGATCTGCGTCCGTAAGTCCTTGCTTTTCCGCAGCTTAGATCCACATTAGGGTTTGCTAGTTCTTCTGTGTTCTTCGCTGTTCATCACGGATTCTTCGTAGTTTCTCCACCGCAGTCTCTTTTGATCTAAAAGAAGTATGAAACTCATGCGGTAGCTGTTTCGCATCCATTTCAGATGCTAGTAGATCCCCTTTTCTTGTACAAAGGCCTCTTTTAGAACTGATGAATTCCTCTCTATTTCATTTTTAGGTCTAGAATATTTTCTTTTCTGAGCAACCGTTTGATCCAAAATAATGACTGCTATCTGTGAAACTTGTTTTTATGAGACTTAGCGAAATATCTGTGTTTTTTGATAGATCCATCCAGCCTTGGCGGCTCTAATCACTGACTTAAATTGCAATGCTCAACAGATAACATCAACCACACATGGTGGCTTAAGTAACTTGACTGCTCATGGCGGTTTAAACAACCTAACATAATTAGCCATATACCATTAGGCCCCTTCATAAGCCGCCATCTTGAATACGCACTGTAACATTTGTCTTCTCCGGCTTAAGTTTGAACCGGTAATTTTACTCTTTTGCTAGGCTTCTGTCTTCATAATGCCGCCTAAAACACACGTCACATGCAATTGGGTCAAATACATCATCACAGATAGCACACTTGACGATTTTGTGAAGACTAACTATCTGCCAAAGAAGGAAATCATGTCCTACCGTGCACCCGATCCAACCGAGGAAAAGCCTCAACCCAAAGAGGGGGAAGTCATTGTCTTCACTGACCACATGAACCGAGGTTTTTCCCCACCTGGCTCAAAGTTTTTCAGAGTTCTTCACTTTTTTGATCTCCGTCCTAAAGACATCGGACCCAACTCCGTGTCTAATATTTGCAACTTTCAAGTGTTCTGTGAAGTGTATCTTGGAGAAGAACCCAGCTTGCTACTCTTCAGAGGGTTGTTTTACATAAACCGCCAGAATGAACGTACCAACGGGCCTAGCTTGGAACTTGGTGGGGTCTCAATCCAACGACGGAGAGACGCCATTTTCCCTTACGCAAATCCACCGAGTCACCCCAAAGACTGGAACCAAACATGGTTCTACTGCCAAGATACTTCTCCGGCTAATGAGAACCCTTTACCCAGCTTTCGCGCCTCGCGCCTCGAATCTACTCATCCTTTACCAGACAAACTATCTGCTGCTGAACGCCAGAAACTTTCCCCCACCATGACCAAAGTCAAGGCTCTTTTGGGGAATGGTTTGAATGGTATCGATTTGGTCCGGGTCTGGGTTGCTTGGCGGATCATTCCATTAAGCCGCCATTCCGGTTTGATGTGCACCTATACCGGTGAGAAAAATGATTTTCTGTGGCACAGTTCTGTTGATTTACCTGAAGATGTCATTGATGATACGACAAAGTCGCTCTTGAACGAGAGCCTAGCAAATTGTGGGAAGTTTTACTTAAGTCCTTTCTGCAAAGCTAACCCGGCTCCAGCGGTAAGCCGCCAAACTTGAGTATTCTTACTTTCACCCTTAAGGTTTTGCCTTTACTCAGACTCTCGCTGTTTTTCACAGGCTAATGATCAATTTTGGAAAGCAAAGTACGACCATGAAGCTGCAAAGAAAGCCAGGAAGGCCAAGAAAGCCGCCCGGAAATTCGCTGCCAAGAGGAAAGGGAACAAGACCAGCGCTTCGGATTTGCTTCATTTAGAAGATACCTCTGAGTCAGAGGTAGCCCTTGACTCTCTTGGCTCCTTTTTTAACCACCTTATTGACACTAATTATCAGCAGGAAGACACGGCAACCAGTCATGGAAAAGCTGAAGAGGTAACTATCATTTCCTCTGACTCCGAGCCTTTGCCAAGACAGAAAATCCGAAGAGTAACCCGGAAAGTAAGATTTTCACATCCCTTAGCTTACCACAATCCTCAATTTCTTTTGAAGCGACAGATTCATGAGAGCCGGAGGCAGACCCGGACCAGTAAAGATGCGGAACTCTCCTCCGGCCTACCCAATGTACCAAGGAAGCGCCAGAACGAGGTCACCTCCGATTTAAACCTCTTTTACCCTTTGGCGGGTCTCACTCGTCAACCACTCAACTCTTCTGACACAAATTATCAGGAAACTTCACCTTCCTCCGGCGAGTCAATGCAATCCAATTTGTCGGCTTTTAAACCCGCTCTAGGGTAATGATAACCTGCTTATCTTGTGTTTATTTCAATTTGTTGTATTTGTACTGACCTTTTGATCTTATGCAGCAGAAAAGCCAAGCCCAGCAAAAGGGCGAAGAAAAACAAGCCGACCGAAGAGCCAATTTTAAATGAGCCGGAACTTGGAACAGTTGCACCTGAAGCCTCCACTCATGAGCCGCCACCTGAGCCAGCTCATGATATACCAACGCTAACTACTGACCCGCCTGCCGAGCAAGCCGTTGATGGTTCTGAAAACCCGGAAGTCCCTAGCCCGACCAAGACGGATGATCCGCAAGACCCTGATGTCGAAATCACCAAGACCAGCTTTGTTGAGCCAGGGAGGCCGACCGTGCTAGCCAAGTGTTCCGCCAAAGAGGAACTTCTAGAACACCACAGGGTTAAGCTTGATGTCGCTGATTATTCTCACATGAGTATTGGAGAAGTCTTTTCTGGCTATATGAGCCAAGTGCACAGCAGCCGTGACATCGAAATTAACATGGTGAAGCAGATGCACCAGAAGTTTGAGGTACAATCTTTTCTTTGTACTCAATTACCCTTACCATGCCAGCCCCCAAGTCTATTGCTTATGATGAAATATGATGTAGACTTAGAAACAAGCTTGAAAATATTAGTAATATATCTGGACAAGGCATGTAAGAAATCCGGCTTACTTTGTAGCCTCCAAAAGCCGGTTTAATCAATATAAATGAGCCGGTCTTTCCCATGCTTATGCAGAATATACTCCTCGTGTAGATTGAACAGCAACATGCATTAGCCCCCAAGTGCCAAGTATTCTTGCTTGCAAAGTTCTTGGGACTTATTCTCATAAACCGCCAGTTAGATAAAACCTTCGTTAGACATTAGCCCCCAAGTGCCCAGTATTCTTGCTTGCAAAGTGCTTGGGACTTAGTCTCATAAACCGCCAGTTAGATAAAACCTTCATGAGACATTAGCCCCCAAGTGCCAAGTATTCTTGCTTGCAAAAGACTTGGGACTTAATACTATATGCCAATATCCATGATTTTAACCCGGTATTTGTGCAGGCCACGACTGCTCAACTTCAATCAGAACTGTCTGAACTGAAGAGCCGCCTGGAGGCCCAAGAGACTGAATCTCAGAAGGCTAATTCCAAATTTGAATTCAGTATATCTGAACAAGAGAAACTGAAATCCGAATTTGAAGTTGAAAAGAAGGCCTGGGCTGATGAAAAAATTGCCTTAACCCAACGAGCCGAAGCAGCGGAAAAAACTCTTGAAGAGGTAACCATTGAATTATCCGGCTTAAAACACCGTGTATCTCAGATGGTCTCCGCAATCTTTGGCAAGTCGCCCTGCCAATGTTAAGTATTAAACGTTTCTAATACTCATATGAATTTGTAGTTAACTCACCTGATAATGCTATACAGGGCCCAGGAGCTCCAACCTTAACCAGAACATGCTGGTGAAGCTGAAGACGGTCTACACACTCGTGGAACAACTGTATACCGGATCTCAGCGTGCCTTGGCCGCAGTTGCCCTGTCAAACGAAGTCCCCACACTCCTGGCGGATGTACTAAAATGGCTTGTTGTGCTGCCCCAGCGGTTTAATGAATTAAGGCGATCTTCTGCGAGAGCCGGAGCCGTAGCTGCATTAAGCTGGGCCAAGGCGTGGCTACCGGAGCTAGACCCGGCCGACATCGCCATTGGATATCCAAGTGTGAAGGAGGACGGTACATCATTTGAACAGAAGGACTTCACCGCTTGTGTGAAGGAAATACGCCCTATGGTCACCCTGATTGGTAATGACACGGATCTTACCAAGTACCAACCGGGTTATGACACAGAAAATCGGAGAATTCCAACGCCACATTATGAAGTGATCAGCCTGGTCCCTCCAATTCGTAAGCACACCTTCGCCCTTGAAGTTGACCCGGCTGGATTAATTGATGATGAAGGCGAATTTGAAGCTTTGAGTGGCATTGACTGGTCATCATCAACCTTCCAGGACAGGGAACAAGATAGAGGAGCGGAAAGGGATGATCTGGAAGCTTCAGGCCAAAAAAACAATTGATCCGGCAGGCGGCTCATATTTATGTTTTGCTGAAAAACAATGTTAATCATTTGGACTCGGGGAGTCATGTAGTAGGGTAGAAATAACTTGATTTTGCCGTGCCGTCGTTGTCGGGGGTTGGGTGCGACATATGCCAATGGATGGCTTATCATGGTGGGAGCGAGTAGAACATCACCAGTGCCTGGAAGCGGGATGAGGCGTAGACACGAACACCGGTGCACTTTACCCAGGTTCGGGGCTCTCCTAGGAGATAACACCCCTAGTCCTGCTCTGCGGGGTCTCCGCATGATCACTAAGGCACTAGTTAGTACAATGGTGTTCCTCGAGCTGTATGCTAGAGGTAGAAGAAGGCAGGGCTTGCTCTTCTCTCCCCCTAGGTGTGGGTCTAATTCTAATAGGTTCGAACCATTTGCATGGGTGCCCTGGGGGGTTTATATAGGCCTACCCCCAGGGGTACAATGGTAATCCGGCCGGGTGTAGGGCCCGACTGTCAGTCTCTCTAGTCGCCGGCTTCTCCGCCGGCTGCTGGGGCCCGCCGCCTGGTCTGGTACGGAGCTGACAGGCCGCCTCCGCTGCTCGCGGGTCTTGCCGGCTGCTGATTACTGTAGCCGCAACGCTAATGACGCACGCTTGGTCAGGGGGCGTGGCTACAGTCCCGCCGCCTGGCGGGAGATCACTGTAGCCACTCCCCGTCTTATCTGGTTAATGGTGCGTGGGCCCCGGGGTAGGAGCAGGCCGCCTGCTAGGAGCCGGCCTCCCTCGGGTCCGTCTGGTCTGGCCTCCACCGTCTTCCGGGCTCTCGCAGCCTGGTAGGGCCCGCCGTCTTCAGGCCGTACTGACAGGCGGTCGTCGGAGCAGGGCTCCGCCTGACAGGAGTGACGTAAGGGGTGGAGTGGCAACAGTGCCGCGCCGGGCAGAGATCTCCACCTGTACGGAGCACTGTGGTCTGGCCCGGCCCTGGATATGGGGGTGATGGGATACACTGTAGCCTTGCACCGTCTTGTCTTCTTAATGGGGGCGCAGACTTTGAGGGCGCCATGGGCCGGCTGCTAGGAGCCGGCCTCTCTGGAGGCTGCCTGCTAGGAGTCGGCCTGTCTTGGAGCCGCCTTCCTGCGCATGGCCGTCTTCTGGCAGTCGGCCGTTCAGCCAGCCGGCCACCAGAAGGTGGCGCTTCATCTCGACGTCTTCAGGGGCGCAGCCGGCCCCGATGTCTTGAAAGGTTCGGGGACTCGGGTTAGGCTACCCGTGGGCCATTACTCCGACAGTAGTCCCCGAAGCTGGTGAGGTGCCGCGGCCGAAGGGCCAAGGAGCCTCAACAGTTTCTTTCCTCGGGTGCCCTGGATGGAAGCTTCATCCGACTCCTGGCAAGCCGCCTGGTAGGAGTCGGCCATGTCCAGTCGGATTTGTCTGAAACTTCGAACGCAATGGCGGGAACTAGGTGGCGTGTTAGCTAAGCTTCTAGGCCCGCCGCCCGCCGTGGGCGTGCCACATGGCGTCAGCCAGCCGGGCCAGCCTGCCATCCCACGCGCGCGATGGGACGCGACTGCAGGCTGGGCCCGCCACCACCGGGCCTCGGCACACGAGCGGATCCGCTGCGGCCGAGCACGGTTAATCCCACGATCCCACGCCCGCCCCCTCGGCTTCATATCCCGTAGGCTATAAGTAGGGGGAGGAGAGGGAGCGGCGGGGCACGCGCGCCCCTCCACCCCGTTCTTGCCTCCTTCTTCTTCCTCTCGCCGCAGCGCCCTCGAGCCACGTCGGAGCACTGCCGCTGTTTGTCTTCGTCGAGTTCGTCCGCCCCGAGCCCTCTTGGCCCCGCACCACTCTCAGCTCCCCCGCCGCGCCATTTTCTTCGTCGGGCTCTCCATGGCGCGCGAGCGGGGAGGAGACTGGGATGGGTCAAATGTCAATGAAGATCACATCACTTTCCTCCGCGAGACGCCGCGTCTTCCCGGTGCGGGCTACGTGAAGGCGCGCGTGCCGCCGGCGGGGGAGATCTTGCCGGCGCTGGGGGAGGGCGAGCGGGTCGTCTTCCGCTCGCACTTCATCCGCGGCTTCGGCCTGACGGCGAGCGGCTTCCTCCGCTCGTTCCTCGAGTTTTATCACCTCTAGCCTCATCACATCACGCCCAACACCGTGATGATCCTGGCCACCTTCGTCACGATGTGCGAAGGCTATCTCGGCATCCTCCCCACCATCAAGCTGTGGGGAGCGTTCTTCTACACCAAGCTGGGCACCTCCGTTCGGGAGGTGGCTGCCTAGTGTGGTGCCTTCGTCACGGTGCGCCGGCCGTCGCCGAAGAATGCCTTTCCCACCATCAAGCTGCCACAATCGGTCAAGATGTGGCAGCAATCTTACTTCTATGTGGAGAACATGGACCCGGCCGTCGACTTCATCAACCTGCCAGCTTATGAAGCCTGCCTGCCGGCTGGGCCTCGGGCTAGCTGGGGCTATAAGCCGAAGCCGGTATCAGCAGATGGCACCGCCACCATCTAATGACTCCGGGAGCTGACCGACGCCGAAGGCCTCAAGGCCTCCGACTTGTTGGTCGCCTTCGTCGTGCGCCGGGTTCTCCCACTCCAAGGCCGGCCTCACCTGATCAGTTGGATGAGCGGGCATCGCGACCCGTGCTGACTGAGCACCAAGGAGATGCCGGCTGTCGAGGTTGCAAACTTGGTGAACGAGATCTCCGGCCTCAAGCTGGAGGGGTCTTGGTGCTTCGGCAAGCGGCCATACTCCCGTGCCCACCAGCCGCCTACGGTAAGTTTTTCATTTCTTTCTTTTTGGTACTCGTCTTAGTCTTGATCTTGGTCTTGACCAGCCGGCCTCTCACCATTTGAAACAGATCTACATGTCGGAAGCGACGGCCGCCAACGTAGGGGCGGGTGGTGACTACGAGCCGGACCGGGTGGTGAGCGACGTGGACGACCCCGACTTGGGGGCGGCCGCCTTGGAGGACACCGCGACGGGCGGCGTCTACGAAGCAGGCGGCTCCGAAGAAGGCGGCATCAAGACTTGGCCTGATGATGAGGAGGAGGAAGAAGAGTCGCGCCCTGCGCGGGGCGCCGGTAGGGCGGACGCGGGCCCCTCCGTCGAGCCGACTACTCGAGGCGGCATGCATAAGCGTAAACAAAGCGCCGTCTTGTTCAGCAGCGCGCGGAAGAAGGCCAAGAATCCGACCGCCGCGACCAGGCGTAAAGAGGCCGCCGCGAAGGCGGCCAAATACCAGAAGCTCCAAAAGGCGCCTCCTATGGTGTCGGCGTAAGTATCTTTTCCTTGTGCTCTTCTTTCTCGTTGATTCTTTCTGAGCTTCCCCTCTTCATCTTTCTTGACTTAGGGCCCCGCTCTCTCTTGGGAAGTCGGTCGCCGCCTCCATCATTGGGTCGGCGGAGACCTCCACCACCACCCGGCGAATCGATCCGGCCGCCGACCTCCGGGAGGCGCGGGAGCGAAACGCGCGGTAGGTGCGGGAGGAGCAGGAATTCGCCCGCCTGGAGAAGGCAGAGGCAAACAAGGCGGAGGCCGCCGCCTTGAAGAAGCTGGCAGAGGCCGAGGCTGCCACCGCGGCGAAGAAGCAGGCGAGGAATCCATGCGCTGTCAGTCGGCGTTGTTCGTCATCCCCCTGAACTCTGCGCCGCCACCGCCACAGTTTGTGGCGCCGACTGGGGGAGCCGGCGATGAGCACTCGATCATGGAGAGGGACGGCGGCGACGTCGTCATGCCGGACGTAATCGTGCCCCCGCCACCACCTTCTGAGGAGGCGCGAGACAAGCAGCCGGCGGACGCACCGGTGCCACCAGCTAGAGATGAGATGGTAACCGGCCCGACTCCCGAGGTCCGCACACCATCGCGCCGCCGGTTTGCAAAGGCGGCCTCGGCGCCACACACGCTGGAGACCGGCGCCGCGAGCTCTTTGATCCAGGACGTCGAGGCGACCAGCGCCGCGCCCACTAAGTGGGTGCGGGGAGGCGGGACGGGCCCTTTGAATAAGGCAATCCTGGACGTCCAGGCCAAGCTCCCCGCTGAAGCCGATGCTCTCAAGCACTGCAACAAGGTGTTCCTGGAGTCGCGAGTAGCCGTCCGGGTATGCTTCTTGGTTCTTCATTTTTGATTCTTGTATTTCTTATACTTCTCTGTTGGGGCGCGCCAGCGCACCCACTGGGTGTAGTCCCCGAGTTCCGGGCCGGCTGCTGAGCAGGCGACTCGAAAATTTTAACTGGCAAGCTCTGAGTACTAAAATTGTCTGATATCTTCACTGCAGGATTATCATAACCTTCGCGCAGCCGCCTTCAACTCCAAAGTCCAGGAGCTGACTCAACGGGCCGCCGACTTGTCGGAAAGCCGGAGTAAGTCTTTGTTTTCTTTCTCCGCGGGGGCGCGCTGGCGCACCCGCGGGCTGTAGTCCCCGAGATTCGGGCCGACTGCTAAGCAGTCGGGCCGGATCTCCCCGGCGACTGTTCTTCTTCTTGGTAGTTAGTGACAACTTCTTTCTCTGCGGGGGCGCGCTGGCGCACCCGCGGGCTGTAGTCCCCGAGATTTGGGCCGATTGCTGAGCAGTCAGGCCAGATCTCCCCAACAACTATTTCTCTCTTTGTTGATTGTTGATGTCTTTTTCTTCTTCTCTTTTTTGCAGAGGCCAACGCCGCCCTGCAGCAGCAGCTGGGCGAAGCCAACACCGCGCTGCATGCCAAGGAGGTGGACTGCAGCAAGCTGGCCGAAGAGCGTGACCGGCTGGTCACGCAGCTGGCGGAGCAGGCGGAGCTTCTCAAGAAGACACAGAAGGAGGTGGAGGACAAGGAGGCCAGTCTGCTTGCTGAGTTCGAGACCGAACGCTCTGCCTGGACCGATAAGGAGGCCATGTTGACTGCCAGCTTCGGCGAGATTGTAGACATGGTCGACGGTAAGCTGCCTTCTTTGCTCTTTCTTCAAGCCACCGGCTTCTTATCAAGCCGGCCTCTTGTTTCTGATTTTGGCTTTTTTGCTTTTTGTCTGAGCAGACTTCTTCCCAGGTCACTCTGGTGCTGCCAACCAGGCTATCAAGGCTGATCGCGAAGGACGAAGGGCAGAAGGCGAGCAGATTGCTGCCGACGCCCCCCGCACTCTTAGCGAGCAGCTTCTCAGCATCCAGGATCATCTTCGGCCGGCTCATCGGATCCTGCACCGCCTTCAGCATGTCGGCGCCCAGGCGATCGCCGCCATGTGGCCAGACATGCCGGCTCCACATACACCCAGCCAGACCGCCGACTGGCTGGAGGTGGCGGCCGGCCGCCTTGAGGCTTGGAAGGGTTCCTCGGCCCGGGCCGGGGCACGCCGGGCCTTGGAGTTCGTCAAGGTGTGGTACCCTTGGCTAAATCTAGCCCAGTTGGCCACGCTTCGATTGGAAGCCCAAGAGGAGCTGGTAGCGGTGGAGCGTGATCTTGTCCAATGAGCCGCGGCAATCGCCGAGTACACCAACACCAGCGTCTTCGTTCCTGAGCTGGCTGAGAACGGCACCGAGGCGCTGCAGGAGTGGTTCAGGCTGAACCTAGAGGATGGCGAGGACTCGGCCGAAGTGATCGACCCTAGCGACGAGGGAGAAGGCGGGGAGGAGGAGCAAAGTGAAGAGGAGGCGCCAGAAGTTGGAGTGGACGGCCAGCCTCAGCTCGACCGCGCCTCCAGCAACGAGCCACGCCCGAGCGAGCCGGCTGCTGCTGAAGGCGACCAGGCGGGGACCGACCAGCCGGCCGCTCCACCAACCGGCACCACCGACTCCACCGTTCCGCCAAACCCGTCTGCTGCCGTTTTACCTTTTGTTTCTACCTGCTTATCAGTCTTGACAAACTTCGTTAACTTCGCACAATTCCACCCGCGGGGTGTATTTCAAACTCTTGTTGAATGTCGGCCAAGGGCCTTTTGATATGTAAATATTTTTGCCGAGTTCTATCTTTCCTTGCTTTCTGCTCTTTGGCTTTTTCCCTTTGCCGCCTTCCCTCGGTTGCCGTCTTGCCAGCCGAACAACCGCTCTGCGGACTGTGGCTGGGTCAAGTACTTAGCCACTTCCAAGGAGGCAAGTACTTAGCCGGTTAGAGTTTTCTAGCAAGTTAAGTGGAAGCCGGCCGGCCGGCTGCTCAGTAGCCGGTCGGCGAAGCAGGAAGCCGGCTTGAACTTTGTGCATGCTTTGGGTCCTTGGCCATTTTTCATGCGAACACCCTTTCTTCCTTAACTCCTGCCCACCAGACAGTCGCTCTGCGAGCTGCGGCTTCTGGCAGGAGAAGGCCTAAGTGCCAACACATTACTTGTCCGGCTGCAGGAAGCATTACATAGTACGAGGCGGCGAGTCCCCGGGTCGACTGGTCGAACCCGGTGCCAGGCGGACTAATGAAATAACGCAATGACAGGCATTATACTTATCATACAGATAAAAGAAGGCAGTCCCCAAGATCTTCTCGGGGGACCCGGAGTCTTCGTACTTAATACAAAAGTTGGCGTGGTACATACTGCATCAACTGTAAAACCTTCGAAGGAGGTTTGCATTCCATGGCCGCTCCGTCTCCTTGCCGGAGTCGTCTCTTTTGCGTGCTCGAGGCTTCTGAGCATCGATCCGGTAATAGGAGTCGTTACCCAGGACCTTGCTGATGATGAAGGGGCCCTCCCAAGGTGCCGAGAGCTTGTGCTGGCCAGCTGTTCGCTGGATCAGCCGGAGCACAAGGTCTCCCTCTTGGAAAGATCTTGGCTTGACCTTCCGGTTGTAGTATCAACGCAGGCTCTGCTAGTAGATGGTGGACCGACTGAGTACCAACAGCCGGCCCTCTTCCAGCAGATCGACGCTGTCTTCTCGTGCTTCTTTTGCCTCCTCTTCGGTGTACATGGTGACTCGAGGGGAGTCGAATTCTATGTCCGTCGGGATGACGGCTTCGGCACCGTAGACGAGGAAGAAAGGCGTGAAGCCGGTTGACTTGTTTGGAGTTGTGCGCAGGCTCCAGAGGACGGCCGGCAGCTCATCGAGCCAGCAGCCGGCCGAACGCTCCAGAGGCTCGACCAGTCGGGGCTTGATGCCGGACAAAATGAGGCCGTTTGCTCGCTCCACCTGGCCGTTTGACTGCGGATGGGCAACGGACGCTAGGTCCAGTCGGATGCCCTGCGTCGCGCAGAAACGGGCCAAGGCGCCCTTGGCAAAATTTGTGCCTCGCGGAGTAATTGACCACGGGTACCCCGAACACGGCAAGACAACATGTCTAGACATCGGGGCTAGCAAAGCCCCTCAGTCCGACTGCCCGGCCGCTCCTGCCGGCTCCCCGTCCGACTGCTCCACCCGGCCGGCTGCCCGGCCGGCTGCCGGCTGCCGACTGCGCCAACCAGCCGGCTGCCCGAAGTCAACTGCTGCACCGACAAGACAACCGTACCGCGACATCATCTAAAGTGTATCTGTCCGTGGGCACTGTTTATAAAGTGCACCAGGGACACGTAGGCATGCACATCACGTCCACACCATCATGGGCATGGTGCCCCCATGCCCACTTGTCCCATGCCACTACATAGCTTACATAGTAAGCTAGCCATGCCTATATAAGGCACACATCCATCCATCCACTCCCATGGGCACACACATGCACTCACGCATGAACACCCACGGCCATAACCATTCGGCCACAAGAGCATGCATGGTCATCCGACCACCCGCATATACAAAGTCAGATGCCTATGGCAGCGACCAATGAAACAGCTCCAGGAGCACTTTGTACTGCCCGATGTACACCCTAGATATATATACTCAGACATGCAGGAGTAGGGGTATTATCTCTCCGGAGAGCCCCGAACCTGGGTAAACTAGTGCGTGCTACTCGCATACCCGCTCCCGGTCCTATCAGCAGCAGTCTTACCCTCACACTAAGCCCTTGTGGCATCTTGTTGAAAGTCGCAGCTCGAAGAACCGACTGTCCGACTAGCAAGAGCCAAGGCAGAAAGGATACCCACACGAAAAACGGCTAAGGACTAATGAACTTGTATAGTGAAAAGACGGCCTCCAACCACGCTTGCCGGCTGTCAGAACAGCCGGCTGGCCGGCTTCCCAAACACTTCGCTATAATCCAACAAAGCTAGAGTACTTGCCCTTCCAATTGGCCAAGCACTTCTCCAGCCACAGATTGCAGAGCAACTGTCTGACTGGGGAGGCGATAACCAAGGGAGGGCGGCAAAGGAAACAGCAGAAGGATGAAAAGCAAAGAACAAGGAAAAGCCAAACACACGCATAGTCATATCTACATATAAAGCCCCCAACAGGCCGGCAATCAACATAGTTCGAATACACCCCTAGTGGGTGGAATTGTGCAAACTTAACAAAATATTGTTCTAAAAGTGATAAGACAGGAAAATAAAGATAGCAGACTAGACTAAAGGCGCGGTGTGGGAGCCGGGTTGGTCGGTGGAGACGGCGTCACCAGCTGAAGGAGTTGCCGGCTGGCGGGTCTCGGCCTGATCATCGCCGGCGGCAGGCGGTGCACCCGCGCGTGCCGTGTTGCTGGAGGCACGGTCAAGCTGAGGCTGGCCGGCCGCTCCACCATCCGGCCCGGCGTCTTCACCCTCCTCTTCGCCCTCGTTGCTGGAGTCGATCTCCTCCGCCGAGTCTTCGCTGTCTGCCGGGTTCAGCCCGAACCATTCCTCCGGCTAGGCAACACCGTTGTCGTCCACCTCAGGGGCGAAGGCGCTGGTGTCGGTGTAGTCGGCGATCGCTGAAGCCCGCCGGATGATAGCCGGCCGCACCGGCTCCAGCTCCGTGTCGGCCTGCTGCCGCCAGGTGGCCAGCTGGTCCAGAATCAGCCCGGGATACCAGGCATTGACGAACTCCAGCGCCCGCCTGGCGCCGGACCGAGCCGCCGAAGCCTTCCAGGCTTCGAAGCGGCCGACCGCCACCTCCAGCCAGTCGGCAGTACGACTGGGGGTGCGGGGAACCACTTCGCCAGGCCAGAGGGCGGCCAACATCTGCGCCTCGACACGTTGAAGCCGGCGGAGTAGGCGATGAGCCGGCTGGAGGCGGGCCTGGATCGCCAAGAGCTGCTCCTCCAGCGACCGGCGAGCGTTTGGCGCAATCTCGGCGCCAGCCTGCCTCTATGCCTCGTGGCGGGCCTCGATGATCTGGTTGGCGGCGGTAGAGTAGCCAGGGAAGTACTCTGCGCAAGAAAGAAAGAGAAAGAAGAGAAAACACCAAGTCAGAAAACGAGCCAAAAACGGCAAGCGGCAAGAAAGAACGAAGAAGAAGGCGGCTTACCGTCAACCAAATCTTCGATCTGGCCATAGCCATTGATCAGCGTCTGCTTCGCTTTGGCCCAGCTAGCCGCCTCTGTCTCGTACTCGGCCTGGAGGGCGGCCTCGCTGTCCTGCACAGCCTTCAGGGCCGCCTTGTGGCTCTCCTCCTGGTCGGCCAACCTCTTGGCCAGGCGGTCACGCTCCTGCGCCAAGGCGGCAAACTCGGCCTCCTTAGCACGAAGGGCGGCCTGAGACCCTCCCAGCTGCTCCCTTAGACTGGCGTTGGCCGCTGCAGCGATGGCAGAGAAAGAAGAAGCAATAAGAAGAAGTCGTCAAGGAAGATCCGACCCGACTGCTCAGCAGTCGGCCCAAATCTCGGGGACTACACCCAGTGGGTGCGCTGACGCGCCCCCACATGAGATAAAGGACGAAGCACTTACCCCGGCTCTCAGATAGGTCCGCAGTTTTCTGGGTCAGTTCCCGAGCCTGGGAATTGAAGGCAGCCGCGCGGAGGTTGTGGTAGTCCTGCAAGTCAGGCAGGAGAGCGAATGAGAACAAGAATAGCAACACAAGGTCTGCTAGGAAGTTCCAAGCCGCCTGCTCAGCAGCCGACTCGGAACTCGGGGACTACACCCAGTGGGTGCGCTGACGCGCCCCCACGGAAGAAATCAAGACCAAAAAAGCAAAGACAAGAAGACTAACCCGGATGGCCGCCCGCGTCGCAAGGAACTCGTCGTTGTACTTCCTCAGCGCCGTAGCCTGGGCTTGAAGCCGGGTCCGGACGTCCTGCGCGGCCACATTCATCACGACCGTCCCTCCGCCCGGCATCCACCCCGAGCTGGCGCTGGCCGCCTCCATATCCTGGGCCGACGAGCTGGAGCCCGCGGCCGGCTGCGGCTCTGATGCAGCCTTCTGCGTCTCTGACGCGGCCTTCCCCGTGCGCTGGCACGACGGCGTCCGGACCACCAGATCAGCCCTCGCGGCCGGCTCGCCCCTGGCCGATTGCACAGGCGGCAGGTCAGGCCGGCTGCCTTGAGTCGCCCCAGTCGGAGGGGCCGGTGCCGCCACCCTCTCCAGGATGACGACGTCGTCCTCCCTCTCCAGCCCCGGCCGGTCACCGCCGGCTTCTTCTGGCGGGGGCTCTGGGGCCCCAGGCGCCGCGACGCGCAGTGGGGTGACCAGCAAGGCCCCCTCCGCCATCGCCGCAGCCGCAGCCTCCGCTTGGGCCTTGGCCGCAGCGTCAGCGCGCGCCTTCGCCGCCTCCTCCTCCTGCACCGCCTTGGCGGCGGCCGCCCTCAATGCCTCCGCCTCCCGCGCCTCCTGCTCCTCCCGCGCGTTCCGCTTCGTCACCGCCTGAAGACCGGCACGGGGGTCCACGCGGCGAGTAGTGCTCCCAGATCCTCCCGGCGACCCAACAACGGAGGCGGCAGCAGCCCGCTCGAGCGACAATGGAGCTCTGGTTTTTTGGAGAAAGGACGAGGATTCAGGAACTACCAGAGAAAATTAAAAAGAATACACGAAGGAGTATATACTTACGCCGACACCGTCTGCGGCTGCCTCACCGCCTTGCGGAAGTGGGCCGCCTTCGCGGCCGCCTCCTCCCTCCTGGTCGCCGCTGCCCCGCCTCTGGGCTTCTTCGGCCGACTACCGAACAAGCCCGGCGCGGCGCGACGCTTTTGCCCGCCGCCCCGAGCAGGCGGCGCGGCGGATGAACCCGCGCCGTGGCCAGGCGCCGGCTGGCGGCGTGGGACAACTTCCGCCTCGTCATCGTCCGGCCAGTCGTCGAAGCTGACTCCAAGCCCGTAGCCGCCTGCCTCGCCGCCGGCTTGGCCACCGCCCGCCTTGGTGTTGTCATCCATAGTGGCCGCCCCCAAGTCGGGGTCCTCCAGATCGTGCTCCGCCCAGTCGGGGACGAATCGGCGCTCCGCTTCCGACCCGCCTGCAGGCCGAAGAAGAGGGCTCTGTCGAGACAAGCCGACTAGTCAGAGTCGTCCAAAAGGAACTCGGCGACAAAACTGAGAGAGGAGAAAGAGAAAAAGAGAACATACCGTGGGAGGCGGGTGAGCTTGGCAATACGTCTCCTTGCCAAACTGCCACTCTGCGGAGAGCTTGCAGTTCGCAAGGTAGTTCACCATATGGGCCACTTCGTCGTGCGGCATGTCCTTGGTGCACATCCGACTCAAATCGAGCTGGCCGCTCATCTGACATATTAGATGAGGGCGGCTCTGGAGCGGGGTCACCCGGCGCGTGACGAAGGCGGCCAGCAGGTCGGGCCCCGATAAGCCCTCCGACTTGATCATCACCCGCAGTCGGGCGACAGCTGTGGCTCCAGCCGGCGTCAGCGTCACGGCCCGATAGGACCACTGGGGCCGCCTGCCCGCCGGTGGGCCGGCTTCGTAAGCCGGCAAATTGACGTAGTCGCCCTGCGGTGCGATGTTCTTCACATAGAAGTATGACTTCTGCCATAGGTTCACCGATTGGATCAGCGTGATGACGGGGAAGGGGTTGTCGGCAGTCACCCTCCGCATCGCGATGAAGGCGCCACTCTGAGCCGGCACGCCCTGCATGCGCGTGCCCAGCTTGTATTGGAAGAACTCCCCCCAGAGCTCGAGGGTGGGGAGGACGCCGAGGTAGCCTTCGCACAAGGTGACGAAGGCGGACAGCAGCACCACCGTGTTCGGCGTGAGGTGGTGCGGCTGGAGTTGGTAGAACTCGAGAAAGGAGCGGAAGAAGGCGCTCGCGGGCAAGCCGATGCCGCGCAAGAAATGCGAGCGGAAGACTACCCGCTCGCCTTCCTCCGGCTCTGGCGTGATCTCCTTCTCCGGCGCGAGACGGACCCGCACCTTGTCCGCGCTGGGCAGCCGCCGCGTCTTGCGGAGGAACTCGACGTGATCCTCGTGGACGTTGGAGCCGTCCCAATCCCCGCCGTACTGCATCGTGGCGTAGGGCTGGCGAGAATGAGCGCGGCGGCGGAGAATCGAGTGGTAGAACGGTGCGGCGGCGAGGCGCTGTTGCAAGAAAGAGCAGAAGGAAGAAGATGGCGGAGAGGAGAGGGGCGTGCGAGCGCCTGCCGCTTCCCACCTCCCCCTACTTATAGCTTCGCACGGTGAAGCCGAGGAGGCGAGGCGTGGGGTGAGACGTGGGATTAACTGCACCCACTCCCCCCACGCCCCATGATTATTACGCCCTAAAGGCGTGCCGAAACCGCCGCAGGAAGACGTGCGGGCGGCTTTGGGCCGCAGAGAATCCGCGCCTGGGCCCGGGCGTAGGAGTGGTGGGCCCCCGACCTGCGGCGATGTCTCGTAGCGCGTGGGCTGGCAGGCTTTTTAGCCAAGGGATGCCACGTGGTTCCCAGGTGGCAAGTGGCCGGCCCGCGGCCCGGTGCGCGCGCTGGCAGACTCCGCCTTTCGACTTCAAAAAATTTCGCCAAGACAGCGCGCCCAATCGAAGCCAGCTCCCGGCTACCGACTTGTCAAGATAGGAAGCTGACCGAGTTTCTCGACTTCCCCCAACCTCGAAGCTCAGTCAGCTTCGGGGACTACTGTCGGAGTAAATGGCCACGGGTAGCCTAACCGACTCCCCCTGGCTCCTCAAAAAA
Source organism: Aegilops tauschii subsp. strangulata (assembly GCF_002575655.3). Taxonomy (NCBI): domain Eukaryota; kingdom Viridiplantae; phylum Streptophyta; class Magnoliopsida; order Poales; family Poaceae; genus Aegilops; species Aegilops tauschii. Next base: position 308,454,888 of record NC_053036.3, read on the forward strand.
TTATCAGGCCATTTGAGCCTTCAAGCATTCGAAGCACTGGGCCGCCTTCCCCCGGCCGGCTATCCCAGGGGCCGACTCTCAGAAGGCGACCCAGTCCCAGAAACCTTCCCCAAGAAAGCTACGAAATGGCCGACTCCAGGAAGCCGGCTCCAAAAACACCGACTCCCAAAAGCCGGCCATGAGGAACGCCGACTCCAAGAAGCCGGCCAAGGTCGCACCCACCAAGACTTTGTCCACATAACGGTGACAAGACGGGGCGTGGTCGCAGTACTGCCCACTACCCCCGAATCCCGAAGTAGGCATGGCCACAGGACGTCGTACGGGTCAGCCATCTCCCGTCCGGCTCGGCACTGTAGCCATGTTGGCCTCAACGTCATCCACGACAGACGCCAGTACGGCCCGCGGGCGGCGGGCCCCTTTAGCCAGAGAGATGCACGAAGGCGGCCCGGCCTCCCCCAGTCGGCCAGGGGCGTAGCCGGCCCCCGGGAGCCGGCTACCCCTCCCTCGAAACATGTGCCACATTAAGGAGACAAGACAAGGTAAGGCTACAGTGAGGGCCCGCAAGACGGCACACTGTATCCACGCTTACCTCGACAAAGCCCTCGTCATCAGGGGCAAGGCAACAGTAACCAGCCGCCGACAAGACCCCCAAGCGGTGGGCCGGCCTGTCGATCAAGAGGCCGGCAGCCAGCGGGACCCACCAGTCGGCGGGCCCCAATGGCCGACGGAGGAGCCGGCGAACACAGACACTGACGGCTGGGACCCGTGCCCAGCCGGATTACAATTGTACCCCCGAGGGGTAGGCCTATATAAACCCCCCGGGGCACCCATGCAAAGGGTTGGTCTCATAGACTTACGCACACACCATATAGAGAGGAAAGTGAGAGCTAGCCTTGCTCTTCTCCTCCCGCGAATCCGACAGCTCAAGGAGCACTTGTAGCTACTCGTTTTGATCTAGTGATCATGCGGAGACCCCGCAAAGCAGGACTAGGGGTGTTATCTCCACGGAGAGCCCCGAACCTGGGTAAGATTCGCCGGCGTGCATGTCTTCGCCTCATCCCGTTTCCAGGCACCGGCGACGTTCTACTGGCTCCCACAATGATAAGCCACCCGTTGGCATATGTCGCACCTACCACCCGACATTTGGCGCCCACCGTGGGGCCAGGTGCACCGTCGTCCGGAGACCTGTTCTGGATGGGAACCCTTTTTCTCCCCTGCGAGCGTAGCCAGCCTGTTATGCCCGATGGCGCTTGCCCTGACGCGCTACAAGGCGTCGACGACGCCTGCGCAGCGAGCTGCCTCGCCGATCTTCTTGGCGAGACTCGCATCTCTGACGAGCCCGCGCCCGACGCGGGCACGGACTATCCCGAGAGCCGCCTCGTCAGCCTCCTCGACTAGCTTCACTTCTCCAGCGAGCTTGCTGTGGACTTGGAGTCGGTCGGCTCCACCGACCCGATGCTTGTCGACTCCGACACGGCATCGCTCGACGCCTACCCCTCCGACGTGGTAGTCTTCGACGACCCTCTCCCTCGAGCTGACAGCGGCAGCAGCGTTGTCACTGAGGTGCTGGTCATCAGCCACATCGCCGACTCGGGCGAGAACGCCCACGACGCCCTACAAGCAGCGATGCATGACTTGTCCGTCCCCATCCCGGCCGACGCCGACGCCAAGACCCTGGAGGCACGCCGCCTCGCCCTCATCGCGGAGGGCCAGAAGATAGCCTCCATGAGACGCCTCACCGAGGCTCACCAGCGCGAAGTCGCCCGCGCCGCCTTTGGTACGCCGCCTCCTGGCGGGCCGAGCCGAGCCGGCCTCGTCAAGATGCGCGGCACAGCCATCGCCAGCATGCTAGGGGCAGACCGCCCCGTCTACGCCACACCGCTCGAGAATCTGCGAGCCGCTCAGGCGGCCGCAGAAGAGCTGAATGGGCTGGGGGCTGATGAGCTCCCCTACATGACAAGGCACATCCAGCAGTTGATCGACGCGGCCACAGAACGGCATGAAGCCGGCGCCCGCGCTGAGAGTCCTCCCCCACGCCCAGAGCACGCCGCGACATCCCGGTCGCTGACTGCGAGCGGCGCCCGCGCAAGGAAAGACAAGGAGCCGGCTGCTAGCCGCAGCCGGACTCGAATCACCATCGAGCACGACGCGGAAGGCCGCCCTCAAGCAGTGGAGCGCCAAGGCAGTCCGCCTCCTCCCCCGCCTCGTGGGGAGAGACGTCCCACCCCGCCGCCTGTCACGCATCCGACTCTCGGTGGCCGACTAGGCCACCGCGAAGGAGTCGGCGAGAACGACGCCCGCCACCGGATCGACCGCCTAGCTCGATCCCTGGCGCTGGAAGAAGAAGACGATGTCGGCCCGCCATGCTTTGGCCCCCACATCCGCGACGAGCCTTTCCCCAAAGGGTTCTCGCTCCCCAGAGACACGCCCAAGTACAACGGCTCTGTGAAGCCGGAAGATTGGCTCATCGACTACTCTACCGCTGTCAGCATAGCGAACGGCAACAGGCGCGTAGCCGTGAAGTACGTCCCTCTCATGCTGCAAGGCACGACGCGCACCTCGCTCAACAGCCTCAAGCCCTACAGCGTCAACAGCTGGCTGGACTTCACGGAAGTCTTCGTCCGCAACTTCACCAGCACGTACAAGTGGCCTCCCAAGCCCCGTCAGCTCTCCTTATGCATCCAAGGGCCCAGCGAGTCGACCCGCGACTACCTCACGCGGTGGGCCGAGCTCCGCAACTCCTGCGAGGGGGTGCACGAGGTTCAAGCCATCGAATACTTCACCGCCGGGTGCCGAGAGGGCACCCTTCTCAAGCACCGACTCCTCTGCGACGAGCCGGCCACCCTCGACGAGCTGCTGGTCATTGCAGACAAGTACGCCACAGCCGACTCCTCGATGAAGACCGAGCTCCGAGTGGACGCCTCTGGGAAGGTGCTCGCTCCGGCTCCTAAGACGCCGGCTGGCGACTCCAATCGGCGCCCCTACCAAAACGACCACAAGCGCAAGGCTCCTATGCCGCCTTCCACCAGTCGGCAGGTGGCCACAGTCGAAGATGAGTAGCCCGAAGAATGGCCCGCTCCCAAGAAGAAGGGCGGCGGGCCGGCTTGGCAGCCGGCCTTCTCCTACGAGCAGACTCTTGATGCCCCCTGCAAGTTCCACAGCGGCATGAAGCCGTCCAACCACACGACCCGAAAGTGCCACTAGCTCACACGGATCTCCATGGGCGAGGGGCTGGTGCCGCCTCCGCCTCCCGGCCCGCCGCCTCCAGCCCCCCAGCAGCCGGCTGCTCGACCAGCAGTCGGAGCCATTCAAGATGAGTTCCCTGATGAGCATGCCGCCTACGTCGTCTTCACGAGCAAGGTTGAAGACAAGCGCAACCGGCGCCGACAGCACCAAGAGGTCAACACAGTCGCCTCCAGCAACCCCGAGTTCATGCATTGGTCCGAAAGGCCTATCAACTGGAGCCGGGCTGATCACCCAGAGGTGATGCCGTCCCCTGGCTCCTACGCATTGGTGTTGGATGTCACCCTCGCATTGGAGAGGCAGGCTGCCTGATTCTCCCGTGTTCTGATTGATGGCGGAAGCAGTATCAACAGACTGTACCGCGACACCATGGAGAAGTTGAACCTCAAGGCGAAGCAGCTCATGCCAAGCCGGACCGTGTTCCATGGCATCGTACCCGGCCTATCCCGTTCCCCGATCGGCAAGATCAAGATGGATGTTCTCTTCGGAGACAAGGGTCACTTTCGCCGAGAAGCAATCTGGTTCGAGGTAGTGGATCTGGAAAGCCCTTACCACGCCTTGCTTGGCCGACCTGCTCTGGCCAAGTTCATGGTTGTGCCCCACTACACCTACCTGAAGATGAAGATGTCGAGCTCGAACGGGATCATCACTGTAGCCGGCGACTACAAGAAGTCCATCGAGTGCGCTGCAGCCAGCAGCCGACTGGCCGAGTCCCTCATAGTGGCAGAAGAGAAGAAGATGCTGGAGTGAGTTGTGGCCATGGCCGGCAAGCAGCCGGCCTTGTCCCCCAACCCCAAGGAATATGATGCGCATGGCTCCTTCCAGCCGGCCAAGGAGACGAAGAAGATACCTCTGGACCCGGAGAACCCGGAGAGGTTTGCAGTCCTTGGTGCAAACCTGGACAGTAAATAGGAAGGCGAGCTCGTCGACTTCCTCCATGAGAATCGAGACATCTTTGCATGGTCCCCAAAGGACATGCCGGGTGTTCCGAAGGATTTCGCCGAGCACAAGTTACACGTCCGAGCCGACGCGAAGCCGGTCAAGCAGCCTCTCCACCGACTGTCAGAAGAGAAGAGAAGAGTCGTAGGAGAAGAGATAGCCTGGCTCCTTGTCGCCGGCTTTATTATGGAAGTGTTTTTTTGAGAGTGGCTTGCCAACCCAGTCTTGGTGTTGAAGAAAAACAACAAATGGCGTATGTGTATAGACTACACTAGCCTCAACAAGGCCTGCCCCAAAGACCCGTTTGCTCTGCCACGGATTGATCAAGTGATAGACTCCACAGCCGGATGCAAGTTGTTGAGTTTCTTGGATGCCTACTCAGGATACCACCAGATTAAGTTGGACCCAGCAGACCGCCTGAAGGCCGCCTTCATCACACCATTCGGAGCTTTCTGTTACCTGACTATGACATTCGGCTTGAGGAATGCCGGTGCCACTTTTCAGCGTTGCATGCAGAAATGCCTCCTCAAGCAACTCGGCAGAAATGCCCACGTCTATGTAGACGATATTGTGGTGAAGACAGAGAAGCGCGGCACCCTGCTGGAAGACCTCAAAGAAACATTTGCCAACTTGCGCCGATTCCAGATCAAGCTCAACCCCGAGAAATGCTTGTTCGGAGTACCAGCCGGCCAGCTTCTAGGCTTTCTGGTCTCCGAATGCGGCATTGAGTGCAACCCTGTGAAGATCAAGGCCATTGAGAGAATGGAGATTCCCACCAAGTTGCGAGACGTGCAGAAGTTCACTGGGTGCCTGGCCTCCCGAAACCGCTTTATCAACCGGCTAGGAGAGAAGGCTCTCCCCCCGTACCGACTCATGAAGAAATCCACTCATTTCGAGTGGAATGACCAAGCAGACCAAGCCTTCCATGAGTTGAAGAAGATGCTGACCACTCCACCTGTCCTGGCGGCCGACTGAGAAGGAGCCCATGCTCCTCTACATTGCCGCAACTAGCCGAGTGGTCAGTACAGTCATCGTGGTCCAGCGCCCAGAAGAAGGCCGAGCCCAGCTAGTCCAGAGGCCGGTATATTATCTAAGCGAAGTACTGTCCAGCTCAAAGCAAAACTACCCACACTACCTGAAGATGTGCTATGGAGTGTACTTCGCCGCCAAGAAGCTGAAGCCCTACTTTCAAGAGCATCCCATCACGGTCGTATGCACCGCCCCGCTTGTCGAGATCATAGGCAGCAGGGATGCATCCGGCTGGGTGGCTAAATGGGCCATTGCGCTGGCACCTTACACAATCTTCTACCAGCCCCGCACCACCATCAAGTCCCAAGCATTGGCCGACTTCCTCGTCGACTGGGCCGAGACCCAGTACCTACCGCCGGCTCCCGACTCTACTCATTGGCGGATGCACTTCGACGGGTCCAAGATGCGCACCGGCTTGGGAGCCGGCATCGTCCTCACCTCTCCCAAAGGCGACAAGCTCAGATACACGCTGCAAATCCACTTTGCCGCCTCCAACAACGTAGCTGAATACGAGGCGCTCATACACGGGCTCCGGCTAGCCAAAGAGCTCGGCATACGCCGGATCCTGTGTTATGGCGACTCAGACTTGGTGGTCCAGCAGTCATCTGGCGACTGGGACGCCAAGGATGCAAACATGGCGAGCTATCGATTCCTCGTCTAGCAGATCTGTGGGTACTTCGAAGGGTGCGAGTTCCTTCACATGCCACGGGCCAACAACGACCAAGCGGATGCCCTGGCACGGATCGGCTCCACCGGTCAGGCTATACCAACCGGTGTCTCTCTCTAGCGCCTCCTCAAACCGTCTATCAAGCCGTCTCCAGAGTCGGACTCTATCTTCGTACCGCCCGCCCCCGATGCAGCCGGATCCGACTGGAGGAACCCAACAGGTGGCTCGGGGACTTCGACAAGCGGCCCGGGGACTGCCATAGTCGCACCCGGCTCGGGGACTTCAGAACCCGACCCGGGGACTGCAGCAGTCGTCCCGGGGACTGCAGCGACACAAGAAGCGGTGGCCGACTCCAACTCTCGACCACCCAACCCACCCACCCGAGTCACAGTGGTTGTACTAACAGTAGAAGAAGTCATAGCTCCATCATGGGCCCAGCCCATCCTCAACTTCCTAGTCAACAAAGAGCTGCCGACTGATGAGATCTCGGCAAGACTAGTGCAACGCCGAGCCGGAGCATATGTAATAATAAACAGAGAACTTGTCAAGCGCAGCGTCACTGGAGTCTTCCAGCGCTGCGTCGAGCCAGAGAAGGGTGTAGCAATCCTCAAGGATATCCACCAAGGCGAATGCGGCCACCACCCAGCCTCAAGATCACTTGTGGCCAAAGCTTTCCGCCATGGTTTCTTCTGGCCGACTGCTTTGGAAGATGTCAAAGAGATAGTCAAACGCTGCAAAGGATGCCAAGTCTTCAGTTCCAAGCAACACCTGCCGGCTTCTGCACTCAAGACCATCCCCCTCACTTGGCCCTTTGTTGTCTGGGGGCTTTCTCCGTCCATTCCTGAAATGATAAGTTAGCAAAGTTCAGTTACCCTCCTTGGGCAAGCAGGTAGAGGGTACGCCTTGATATGTGAAGGACTTACCGCGCTGGCGGGGTGGGAAAGATCGTGCCCACAATCCGAGTCTATGACCGGCGGCTTCTCGTCGCCCTTGAAGAGCAGCTTCCAGGCGTCTTCGTGAGTGGTGCCGAAGAGTCTCACCAAGGTCTGGTGCTTTTCCAGATCGAATTCCCATAGAGGGGAAGTTCGGCTTTGGCAGGGGAGGATCTGGCAAACTAGCATAACCTGGATCACGTCGACGAGCTTGATGTTTTTGTTCACCATGCTCTGGATGCGCGTTTGCAGCACCATCAGCTCATCTGACGAAGACCAATTTGGGCCCTTCTCCATCCAGGAGGTCAGCCGCATTGGAGCCCCAGACTTAAATTCGGGAGCCGTGGCCTAGGTGGCGTCGTGGGGCTCTATGATGTAGAACGACAGCTTCTGCCACTCCTTGACAGTCTCCATGAATGTGCCTTGGGGCCATGTGACGATGGGCATCTTGCTCACCATGGCTCCCCCGCACTCCGCGTGTTGGCCATCCACCACTTTTGGCTTCACATTGAAAAATTTGAGCCACAGCCCGAAGTGGGGCTGGATGCGGAGGAAAGCCTCGCACACGACAATGAATGCCGAGATGTTGAGGAAAGAGCTCGGGGCTAGATCATGGAAATCTAGCCCATAATAGAACATAAGTCCACGGTCGAAAAGGTGGAGTGGAAACCCTAGTCCGCGGACGAAATGAGGGAGGAATACCAACCTCTTGTTGGGCTTCGGTGTGGGGACGACTTGCCCCTTGGCTGGAAGCCGGTGGGCGATCTCTTTCGCCGGATACCCGGCCTCCCGAAGCTCGGCGATGTCCTTCGCCGTGACAGAAGAGGACATCCACTTGCCTTAACCTCCGGATCCGGACATGCTTGCTCGGACTGGAAAGGACGAGAACTTGGGTGCTGGAGCTCGAGAATGGAAGGGCAGAGGAAGAAAGAAGGCATGGGTGAAGAAGGGGGATCCTTATCCCCTTATAAAGGCAGTGAAAATCAAACGCCTCCCCACTTGCCTTAAAACTCGCCTATTCCCAAGGATTGTGTAAACGGCACGGTTAGGTTACCCATGCCCATATTGATGAGAATCCCGTAATAAGGGGACACGATCTCTGCTTTGACAAGACGTGCCAATGGAAACCGCATCTCGGAACGCGGAACGGCAGGCGAAAACAGTTCAAAATAATGACCGGGCAGGCGTGATGTCATCTTGCGAAAAGTTGTCAGCGGATGGGACTCGTGAAATATTATACTCTCTACGGTTGTGTGTGTGGTACTTGTGTTGCAGATCCGGACACGTTCGTTGCGTCTGAAGACTATCTTGGAGTATTCGGGAAGGAGAACCCGCCTTGCAATGCCGAAGACAATCTGCGCGCCGGACACCTCGTCATTGAAGCCTGGTTCAGGGGCTACTAAGGGAATCATGGACTAAGGGGTCCTCGGGCGTCCGGCCTGTTAGCCATGGGCCGGACTGATGGGCTATAAAGATACAAAGACCGAAGACTACCCGTGTCCGGATGGGACACTCCTTGGCGTGGAAGGCAAGCTTGGCGACCAAATTTGAAGATTCCTTTCTCTGTAACTGACTTTGTACAACCCTAGTCCCCTCCAGTGTCTATATAAACCGGAGGGCTTTGTCCGGAAAAGATATAGTCATACAGGCTAGACTTCTAGGGTTTTAGCCATTACGATCTCGTGGTAGATCAACTCTTGTAATACTCATATTCATCAAGATCAATCAAGCAGGAAGTAGGGTATTACCTCCATAGAGAGGGCCCGAACCTGGGTAAACATTGTGTCCCCCGTCTCCTGTCACCATCGACCTTAGACGCACAGTTCGGGACCCCCTACCCGAGATCCGTCGGTTTTGACACTGACAGACTCCTCAGCCACGTCTTCCACAAGGGGGGCCCGGCGCCGGCACCGCTGGCTTCCCCGGCAGACCCTGCCCATTCGGTGAGCTCTTTCTCCTCTGCGGCTGTGTCGGCCTCGTCCTCCATGGAGCCGACGCTGCCGGCCTCCTTGGCGAGTGCCGCCTCCTCCGCCCTGGCGGCAATGTATGCCAGCCGTTCCCGAGTAGTGTGATGGACGAGCAGTGGCTCGTCATGAACATACCTCTCCGACAGGTTGTCGAAGAAGGCCTGCACCCGCTCCGCTTCCAGCTCGGCCCAGCTTGGATCGAGGCCGTGCGCGTGGAAGTCCGGCATCATGGCGATGATGGCGGTCTGGCAAGAGTTGTTGCTCAACGGGACCACTCCCGCTGGCAACCCAAACAGAGACCTGCCAGCCTTCACGGCCTTGCAGGTCCTCTCGACCCCGCCGGCCTCGTCGACCTTGAGCTGGAAAAGCCTTTGGAAAAGATGGGCATGCTGCAGCACTGTGAAATTGTGCTTCAAGCCAGGGCGGAGCCTCATGACGTCGGCCGCGTTCCTGAAGTCCCAGGCCGGCCTCCCCTTGTTGTGCAGTGGGGCAATCCGGCGGCGGATGAAGTCAGCCCCAATCATCTCGAGGGTGAGCCCGGCCGAAGTGAGGCGATGGATCCTGGTGGTGGAGACCGTGAGCTTTTTGTCGTTGGCGTCGACATCGCCCTAGTCTTTTCTGCGGACCGGCGGCGCCCAACGGACCCAGCAGAACTCCTGCGGATCTGCCTCCTCGATCCAGCACCACCGGCCCCGCCACTCATCCGACCTCTCCTTCTGGGCACCCTCCGGATACGTGCCCTTGCTCTGGGTCCTCGGGATCCAAGTAACACAGCCGGAGATGGTGCCCCCTGGCTGGATGTGAGGGGTGAAGTAATGCCTGAAGAGCGTCGTGCTGGGGTGCACTCCGGCGAAGCCCTCGCAGAGATGGGCAAAGAAGGCCATGCACGCCACGGCATTCGGCGTCAAATCCAGAAGGTGGAAGCTGTTGGTGTGCATGATGTCGTTGAAGAAGTCAGAGAAAGGGGGCAGTGCCCGCAGGAGAAATAATCGACAAAGAAGGGATACCGGTTTGGACCGGCCTCGGCGAAGGCGGCGGGGATGATGCGCGTGGCAGGGTGCCCCGATGTCTCCCTTCCCCACAGGGGCATGAACATGTCCCTAAGGGTGAGCGCGTCGACCGTTGAGGGGAAGAGGGCGCGTTGCGTCCGCATCTCCACCAGCTCGCTCTCCGGCGCCTCCTTCCCCCTGGGGTCCTTGGCCGCTCCCTTGCCCTTTCTCGTCTTGGGGGCCATGGCGGTTGAAAGGGGGTGAGAGATCAAAGGCAATGGGGGCACGGCGGCGGTGAGCAGGGGCGAGAGCTTCGACTTGCGTTTGGAGAACAAGAGGGGAATGGCGGTTTCCAAGATTGGAAAGGGCGCAGAGGGTAAATGAGCAGCGCCCCTGCGTTTCCCCTTTTTTTATGGGGAAGACACGTGCCGCCTCTTTACTATTCACCACGACGTGACGCAAGCGTGCTGCAACCGCTCCACGCACGACCCCCACGTCACACACTCAATGCGGGTCGTGGGGAAGCGCAACTGGTGAAGGGATTACTACGGTTAACACTCTGCCACGCATGCCCGCGCACCGTTCTGGGCCTGGCCCAACAACGCTCTGCGCTTATAGGAGGTCCAGGCCCGGGGGCTCCTGTTGGTGTACAAAAGTAGGGGCCTTCTGTACCCCTTTACTTGTGAACGGGCAGTTGTAGCCACACCTACGGCCATGCTTGGCGGGGCAGAGGGAGCAATGATACAAAACTACCAGAGCAGCGCTGAAGTCAGAGGCGTGAAGAGCAAAGGGATAAGAGGGGTTTCCCCCGGCAAGATCCTTGCCGGGGATGACCTACGCTGCCCCGGCAAGAGTCTTGCCGGGGCAACTTGCCCAACACCGGCAAGAGCGCCAGCCTCGAGCCAAAAAGTTCTGGCACCATCAACAACATCAGAACCAAGGCTCGGGAGGCGCCTGCATGGTGGCATGCAGATCTTTGTGAAGACCAGAGGCCTGCAAGACTAGATGAGAACAATAAGACGAAGACCCCCGGCAAGATCCTTGCCGGGGACGCCCACGAGACCCCGGCGAGACCCTTGCCATGGACATCTGCAGGGCTGCAGTCAGGCCCACACCTAGGAAACTTTCGCTGCCCCGTGCCCGTTCCGAAGTGGCGGCCGGCCCGCCAGCTAGGCAAGCGCCTGCGTGGCAGCATGTAGCTTCTAGGCCAACTAGCCTAGCACCTACGTGGTGGCATGCAGATCTTCGTGAAGACCCTGCCACCGCACTAGCTCAGCATCCAGCCAACTAGCGTGGCGCTGCATGCCTCGTCAGCTTGGAAGCGCGTCGGAGCGAGGCGAGGCGGCGACGGACGGGATGAGCTTCTTTTCCGTCCCCGATAGAGCAAGAGGGCACGTCGGCAGCGCATTACATGCGTTTGTCCTACGGTGGCAGGCGATAGACTTGTACACTGTACATACTTTCCACCTCCTGTGTGCCACTGTGGCAACCCCTTTGAAGTATAAAAGGAGGCCCGAGGCGTACTGAGGAAGGATTCAGACTTTTTGGGCTAGGCATGCACCGCAGCTAGTTCAAGAGCTCAAGAACACCAAATACATACCAAAGTAGGACTAGGGTATTACGCATCGTTTGCGGCCCGAACCTGGATAAAATTCCCCCGCGTTGATCTTCTAGACCCGCTCTTTGCACAGCCCCGCGCCCCGCCAACCGTAATAGGGATTCCCTGTGATCCCATAGGTGTCGTTCTCCCGACACTTGACTTTGATAGTAGGTTCCCACTCATCATGCAATTTTCTAGGAATTGAAACTTCTAATTCCAATTTTTCTTCAAAAGCTTTCATCATCGCATCAACAATATGTTTAGTAAAAGCTATATTTTGTTCATAAGCATGGGGTGAATTTATCATGGATTGCAACAAAGAAATACAGTCAATCAAAGAGCAACTATCATAATTAAAGTCTTTGTAATCCAAAAGAGTGGGCACATCACTAGCTAAAGTTTTGACCTCTTCAAACCCACTTTCATCAATTTTCTCAACAAGATTCTCACCCTCCGAAATATTGGGATGCCTTCTACCTAAAGTTGACTCTTCTCCAGTCCCTTTTTCATCAATCTTATCTTTATTAAACAAGGAATCAATTGAAGAAACACCAATCATTTTAAGATCTTCATCACTTTTACAAAATAAATCACTAGAAAACGCTTTTTCTAAAATTCTCTTTTAGCTCTAAGCATAGTGGTTCTTTTCTTACTTTCATCCATAGAAACATAAAGAGCTTTAATTGATTCATCTACTTTAGGCACAAAAAATTTCATCTTGAGATTTTCCACATCATGAGCAATTCTATCAACACTTCTAGACAAATCATCAATCTTACTCAACTTTTCTTCTATGGAAGTGTTGAAAACCTTTTGCGTGTCGATAGATTCTTTAATATTGTTCTCAAGATCAGAGGTGTTCCTATTATTATTATAAGATTGATTTCAATAGGAATTACCATAATTATTAGAGGAATTACTAATAAAAGGCCTAGGATTAAAATTACCTATAAGCATTGTTGTTGAAATTGTTTCGAGAGATAAAATTCACATCTATGGCATCACTATTTTTCTCAATCAAAGTAGACAAAGGCATATCATTAAAGTCAATAGGAGAGCTTTTAATAGCAACCAATTTCATGAGAGCATCAACTTTTTCACTCAAAGAAGAAATTTCTTCAATCGAATTAACTTTTTTACTAGTAGGAGCCCTTTCAGTATGCCATTGTGAATAATTTGCCATGATATTAAGCAATTTGGTGGCTTCTCCCAAAGTAATTTCCATAAAAGTACCACCGGCAGCGGAATCTAAAAGATTACGAGAAACAACATTCAAACCCGTATAAAATTTTTGTATGATCATCCAATGATTTAACCCAAAGATTCCTCAGCATCATTTTCATCCTTTCCCAAGATTGTGCAACATGCTCATGTTCAAGTTGCTTGAAATTCATGATCTGGGTTCTAAGGGAAATAATTTTTGCGGGAGGAAAATACTTAGTTAATAAAGCATCTTTGCATTTGTTCCAAGCATCGATAATATTGCGAGGCAAAGAAGAGAACCAAATTTTTGCAGAATCACGCAAAGAAAACAGAAATAATTTCATCTTCACCACATCATTGTCCAGATATTTTTTCTTTTGCATATCGCATAATTCTACGAAGGTATTAAGATGGAATGCAATATCACAAGACTCCGCACTAGTGGCGGGAGGAGCAATCGGAGTGCTGATAAAATCATTGTTCTTGGTATTTCAGAAATCACATAACTTGGTGTTCTCTTGAGTCATGATGACCACACAACAATATTGCACTCAAAAACAGATCCGGCAAGAAAACGGCGAACGAAAAAGAGAGGCGAATAAAACGGAAAAATTTTATGAAGTGGGGGAGAGGAAAACAGGAGGCAAATGGCAAGTATTGTAAATTGCGAGGAGATGAGATTTGTGATTAGGAACCTGTATATGTTGAAGATCCTCCCCAGCAACGACGCCAGAAATTCCTTTCGATGTAGCTTGAAGCTATGTCGGTATTTCCCCAAAGAGGAAGGGATGATGCAGCACAGCGGCGGTGGGTATTTCCCTCAGATATGAAACCAAGGTTATCGAACCAGTAGGAGAACCAAGAAACACAACGTAAACAGCCCATGCACACAGATAACAAATCCTCGCAACCTGATGTGTTAAAGGGATTGTCAATCCCTTCCGAGTACGACGTCTTAAGATAGGCAAATGGACGTGAGATATAATTGTAGTGGATTGATAGATCGAACGCCAAACAAAATAAATAAGAATAAATTGAAGCAAGGTATTTTTGTATTTTTGGTTTGATCTGAAAATAAATGCAAAGGAAAAGTAGATCGCAAAGGCAAATATATGGGAAAGAGACCCGGGGGCCGTAGGTTTCACTAGTGGCTTCTCTCGAGAAAAATAGCAAACGGTGGGTGAACAAATTATTGTTGAGCCATTGATAGAACTTCAAATAATCATGACGATATCCAGGCAATGATCATTATATAGGCATCACGTCCAAGATTAGTAGACCGACTCCTGCCTGCATCTACTACTATTACTCCACACATCGACCGCTATCCAGCATGCATCTAGTGTATTAAGTTCATGGAGGAACGGAGTAATGCAATAAGAACGATGACATGATGTAGACAAGATCTATCTATGTAGAGATAGACCCCATCGTTTTATCCTTAGTAGCAACGATACATAGGTGTCGGTTCCCCTTCTATCACTGGGATCAAGCACCATAAGATCGAACCCACTACAAAGCACCTCTTCCCATTGCAAGATAAATAGATCAAGATGGCCAAACAAAACCCAAATATCAAAGAAGAAATACGAGGCTATAAGCAATCATGCATATAAGAGATCAAAGAAACTCAAATAACTTTCATGGATATAAAAAGATAGATCTGATCATAAACTCAAAGTTCATCGATACCAGGAAACACACCGCAAAAGAGTTACATCATATGGATCTCCAAGAGACCATTGTATTGAGAATTCAGCGAGAGAGAGGAAGCCATCTAGCTACTAACTATGGACCCAAAGGTCTACAAAGAACTACTCACACATCATCGGAGAGGCACCAATGGAGGTGGTGAACCCCATCCAAGATGGTGTCTAGATTGGATCTGGTGGTTCTGGACTCTGCGGCAGCTGGATGAATATTTTATCGACTCCCCTAGGGTTTTGGGAATATTGGGGTATTTATAGAGCAAAGAGGCGGTCCGGGGGCACCCGAGGTGGGCACAACCCACCAGGGCGCGCCTGGGCCTCCTGGCGCGTCCTAGTGGGTTGTGCTCTCCTCGGAGCACCCCCAGGGCCCATTATGTTCCTTCTGGTCCAAAAATAATCTCCGTGAAGTTTAGTTGCGTTTGGACTCCGTCTGATATTGATTTCCTGCGATGTAAAAAACATGCAGAAAACAGCAACTCGCACTTGGCACTATGTCAATAGGTTAGTACCAAAAAATGATATAAAATGATTATAAAACATCCAAGATTGATACTATAACAACATGGAACAATCAAAAATTATAGATACGTTGGAGACGTATCACGCCATCGCTTCGCCACATCTGCCCAACGTCTTCGCCGCTTTCCCAGACCACCGGAGCACCTCCGCCACCGATGCCCGAGCTCAACTCGCCGTCGACCGCTGCTGTAAGTTGCCAGATTTCCCTCCCCCGTCCGATCTTGTTTCTACGGCCGAGATTAGTCTAAGCGAAGGGTTAGGTTTAATGTTATTAGATCGGTTTACTTTTCGGGTTAGTTCGGTTTATTCTCGGTTTAGTTCGGTTAGATCGAACCAGTAGGTTTTCTTTCATTAAACGTACGTGTTTAGTTATATAACGCCGGAGCGTAATATAGTTGCAAAATCGCACACCTTCTGCCCGGTAGCGCCTGATTATTTTTATTTTTTTCGTTTCTGTTTTTAAAACAGAAAGTTTCAATCTTGTAAAATCTGTTTCTCTTAGTTTATTAAATATTTTTAGTTGATTCTTTTTTTCCTAGTTTGCAAATTTCCTAAAGTTTCTGTATGAAATAGTTTTGGCCATGTTTTAGTATTTAAGAATTGTTTTAGATGAGTTTTAGTCAGATTAGTATTTCTGCTATAAAATGAGCTAGGATTAATTTTTTTAGTGATTCTTTTTGCCACTACTTTGTTTTGACCTTGCCTAGCAGTAGGATTAATTTGGGTATTTATAGATTTTATTAAAATTAGTTTTACACGAAAACAACTATGTTTTAGTTTATTTCACTTTGTTTCTGTTTTCTGTTGTTTTAATTACTTTAAAATTTATTTCCACCTCTGTTGTAGTTTATTTCAGATTTGTTTCTCTAGTTTTAGAAGGTGAACTTTTATTTACAGAAAAAGAAAATGTTTTATTTTATTTTCTTACTAGTTTTGTTTTAATCATAAAAAGAGTTTTAAAATAGCTTTTAAAGCGTTTGTTTGTGCATTAAATTCGTTTACTGTTTTCTTTTCTGTTCTTTAATAAAAACCTTGTTTTAATTCTGTCAAAGAAAGTTTTAATGGTAAAAAATTATTTATGTAGTTGGTTTCACTTATAGTAAAAAGTTGTCATTGTTTTTATGACTTTCTTTGTTTTTCTCCTTGGATTTATTTGTGTGTATGACTGTGTGTTATTAAATATTACTTGTTGTTGTAGTAGAAATTGTATGATGGTATACTTATGTGTGCTATGTTTGACTCGATAGAATTTCCGGAGTGTGAGGCTTGTGTCTACGAAGCGTTAGAGTTTCAGCATCGTCAACAAGGCAAGTTCACTTTGATCATATATTTCCAGTACCCATGTTTTATTGCATAAGTTGTTTTCCTTCCACCATGAATAGTAGGACATTGAGCATTGAACTTGAGGTAGTATCAGGTAGGAGAAACCCAACACCCTGTTACAATTGCCCGGGAAGGGGCGTACTTCATATTTGCTACGCTTTAGTAGACGGGGTTTGGTTGTGAGATTCAGAAGTGTTGTGAGGTTAAATAATTCAAGACCGGCATGATGATTCAAGACTTCAAGGACTCACTATACCTCTGGGTGGAATGGAAAGCATTTGGCAGCCTGATATTTATCATGGTTATGCCCGGGAATCCTAGTATCTACCTGTGATCATCCCTACGGAATGCCACCCTGGCCCAAAGAGATGGATGGATACTTCAAGGCTGGAAAGCTTATGTGTGTAACCGCAAGCCATTATGGGCTCTGGCTTGGTTGACCTTAATCAAGAGTCTAGTTGGTCAGATTGCTAGCAGATGTAGACGAACAGTAGGATTGGATGAGCACTGACTTTCGGCCGGAGGACCGCTTTGGAAGACCATGTTTCGATCGTCCCGTTCTCAAACACCAGGTAGTGCGAGGACATAACAGGAGGGATCGAATCTTTCGGGTAAAGTGTACAAGACTCTGCAGACTCATAATCTAATCGATTAGCAGTGTCCCCGCTTACGGACAACTTGAGCACCGGAGATGATACTATCAGCCAACCTCAACACAATTAATTTTAATGAGTGGGTTTATTAATAATTTGGGATATGAGAATTGGTTGGCGGAACCATCTCATTAACAACAAATATTTTGTAGTAATTACAATCTAGTCCTTTTGTTGTAGGGAAAATTTTACTTTTCGCAAAAACTTAAACTTAGAGCCCCATAGCCAAAATTGCATATAGTGATAGCATTTTATTATTGTTTTCCTCTCTGTGACTTGCCGGCATATTCAAGATGCTGACCTACAGGGCTGCAATGTCTTATGTTGCAGAAGTTTATTCTGTCCAGGAGTGAGGCTATGCTCTACGCTCGGTGATTTCCCTATGGAGTCGGATGGACTCGCTTATCGTCTACGCTTTTGCGGTAGTTTATCTCATGAGTTGGCCTTCGGCCAAATTTATTCTTTTGTAATAAAGACTCTATATGAGATTTGATGTAATAAAGCATGTGTGATTGCACTTTGATAAATTCATTGATGTACTGTGTGTGCCAGCATGATCTTGGGATGGTACAGATACACACAGACTTGACCGATTTCGGGTCGGGTCGCTACAGAAGACTTCCTGGGGAAGATGTTGGCATTGAAGTCGACGCTGATGACGACGATGCCGCCGCCCCAAAGAAGAAAGGTCGAAGGTGCAATAGAAAGTGCAAAGGCAAGTCAGTTATAGCTGTAGAGAGCTCTGGTTATTCTAGCCCCGCCAAGAAGTCCAAGACGGAAATCACCGGCAAGGAAGCAGCTGCTTGCTCTGATTGCCGGGTTGTTGCGGCAGGGGAGAAGGCTTGCAAATCTGACGGACCGTACTGCAAGATTCACCATACTAAGGTCACGACCTCCAGGAGTGCCGTTAAGTTGAACAACTAGTCGAGAAACAGAAAGCTGAGTACGAGAAGCGGGACAAGGAGAAGGGCCAGGATGGTACAGGTGGATCCGGAAAGAAGGGTCGTGGTGGTCGAGGTGGATGCCATGGCAACGCTAACCTGAAGAAAGAAAATCCCACCAGGGGCAGAGAGAAAAAAGAACAGGACAAAGAGAGTGATGATGTGTTTAGTGAACCGGAATTCCTGAAAGTAACAGAGGCCATGTGCATTGACAGGGGCGCATCGTTGCACTCCTCTCACCGCCAGGTCAAGCAATGGGCACGTGAGGTCAATGTAGCGGAGCCAGCAGCAGATGCACAAAGCCCCTCAAGTGGTCTCACACGTCTATTATTTTCGATGCCGAGGACCATCCTGATCGCACAACAGTGGTTGGATGTTTGCCATTGTTGGTTTCCCCAACAATATGCAACCTCAAAGTCACGAAAATATTAGTTGACGATGGGGCCGACTTGAAGTTGATCTCCCCTGAGGTGATTGAGAGGCTGCAGATCCCTGAGGAAGAGCTCAAAAAACTGTGACGTTCCAAGGGATCAACCCGGGAAGGACCCAACCAAAGGGAAAGATCGCGCTGCCGGTGATGTTTGGCAGGGAGCTGAATTACAGAACCAAGAAAATTGTGTTCTACGTGGTTAAGATCCCCTTGCCATTTAATGGAATTCTTGGTCGCCCAGCCTTGGCCAAGTTCATGGCGGCATCACACTATGCCTACAATATGCTGAAGATGCCAGGGCCCATGGGTGTCATCTCCATCAACTCTCACAAGAAAGTTGCAGTCATGTGTGTTGACAAGCTCTACAGAGAAGCGATGGAAGCAGAGTCCGGCAAGACCACAGGTCCCCCTAAGGTGAAGAAGAGTAAGAAGCCCGGCAAGACCTCTAGCAAGACTTCCAGGAGGCGCGCCTCCTTTGAGTGTTGCGCCCCCGTAGAGGACTTGCCGGAGAGATCTTCCGACAAGAGATCCAAAGCAACTCCACCCGTGACCAAGAAGGTGCCGGCAAGGGAGGACGACACCGGCGGTACCTTCACCGTCGCTGCCACCCTTAACAGTAAAAAGTAAAGTACGCAGGGCAACCTTCGGACATCCCCGGTGTTCCCAGGGAGGTAATTGAGCACCACCTTGTTGTTTGCCCTCATTCTCGGTCCGTCAAGCAGAAGGTCAGGAAACAAGCTTTGGAACGACAACAATTCATAGCAGAGGAGATTAAGAAACTCGAGGTAGCTGGCTTGGTCAGAGGAGTGCTACATCCAACTTGGTTAGCAAACCCGGTTGTGGTGCGCAAGGCAAATGCAAAATGGAGGCTTTGTATCAATTACACTAATCTTAACAAAGCATGTCTGAAGGATCCTTTCCCCTTTCCACGCATGGATCAGATAGAGGACTCCACTGCCGGCTCTGACTTGCTCTTGTTTCTTGATGCGTACTCCGTATATCACCAGATATTCATGTCAAAGAAAGATGAGGAGAAAACCGCATTCATTACTCCATGTGGCACGTATTGCTTTGTACGCATGCTCTTTGGACTAAAGAGTGCGGGTTCAACATTCGCAACACAAGTTCAGATTGGTTTTGAGCCACAGTTGCACAGGAATGTGGAAGCCTATATGGATGATATAGTGGTCAAAACCAGGGACAGATCAACTCTCATTGAAGATTTAGAAGAAACATTCACGAACTAGCGCATAATCAATATGAAGCTCAACCCCGAGAAGTGTGTGTTTGGAGTCCCATCTGGCAAACTTTTCGGGTTCTTTGTGTCCCAGCGTGGAATCGAAGCGAATCCCGACAAGATCGAAGCTATTCAACAGATCCAAGCACCCAAGACCGTCAAGGATGTGCGGTGTCTCGCTGGTTGCGTCGCAACTCTGAGTAGGTTTATTTCAAAGTCTGTTCAGCACGCCCTGCCATTTTTCAAGATATTGAAAATGGCGGGTCCAGTAAAAATTGAAAATGGCGGGTCCAGTAAAATGGACTCTGGAAGCGAAGGCTGCATTGCAAGACTTGAAAAGATACATGTCCTCTGTGCCAACCCTAGTTGCACCAAGGCTGCAAGAACCATTGTTGCTATACTTAGCGGCAACGAATCAAGTGGTCAGTGCTGCACTAGTTGTGTAGAGAGAATCTGGCATTGGAGAAGCAAGAACGACAAAGCCATCCCCTCATGAAGTAGAATCCTTCGTGGCAGCTCCAAATGCTGGCAAGGCAAAAATAGTGCAAGAAAAAGTAACTGATCAACAAATAGTGCCGAAGAAGAAGATGGTACAACAACCAGTATACTTTGTCAGCTCCCTCCTGCAGGAGCTAGGTCAACGTATTCAGGCATGCAGAAACTGCTCTTTGGCCTAGTCATGGCCTCAAGAAAGCTGCTCCACTACTTCCAGATGCAGGAGATCATGGTGCTCACATGCTTCCCGTTGCAGCTTATTCCGAGGAATCCAGAGGCAACCGGCAGAATAGTAGAGTGGGCACTAGAGCTGTCAAGTTTTGCACTCAAGTTTGAAAGTACATCAACCATTCAAAGCAGAGCACTAGTGGAGTTCATTGCAGAATGGACACCAACTCAAGATGATGAGATCTCGAAATCAATTCTCCCTGACAAGAAACTGAGAAGAATTGGATCATGTACTTTGGCGGTGCTTTCTCGCTGCAAGGCGCCGGTGCTGGAGTGCTTTTTGTCGCACCCACCAAAGAGCACCTCAAGTACATGGTTCAAATCCACTTTCCCTGGGAGGAAGCTACCAACAATACTACTGAGTATGAGGGACTGCTTGCCGGCCTCAGAATTGCGGTAGAAATGGGAATCGAAAAGTTGATCGTCCGTGGAGACTTGCAACTTGTAGTAAAACAAGTGAACAAGGACTACCAGAGCCTGTTGATGGAGGCGTACGTGGATGAACTGAGGAAATTGGAAGAACACTTTGACGGTTTGCAAATAGAGCACATTCCTCGTGTGGAAAACAACATTGTTGATTAGCTGTCAAAGTGTGTTGCCCAAAAGCTTCCTGTGGAACCGGGAAATTTTGTGCACCATTTGAATCAGCCAACGGCCACCCCATCAACAAGGGCCAAGAAGATAAGCACCAGGAAATATTTTCCAGCAGAGCTCCCTGAAGCCACCGGCAAGGATGTTACTAGGAATGATGACACGCTTGCCGGTGAGCAGCGGCCTTAGGCGGGACCCCAAATTCTTGCCGTCGGGGTTAGCGCTCCCACAACCGAAGAAACACCTTTGGTCCTTGTTGTCGAGCCTCAGGCTCCGGCATGGGCCCAACAGTTAGTCTAGTTTCTCCAAACAGGGGAACTTCCCAAGGAATAGTGACAAGCTGAAAAAGTAGCCCGTTAATCAAGTATGTACCAGTTTGTGGAGAACACCCTGTGTGCAGAAAGAGGCCAAATAGGGTGAAATTGAAGTGCATTTCCCGGAAAGATGGACTAGAGTTGTTGGCAGAGATACATGCACTACAAAAAAATACACTTCTGTGATGATACATGTTTGACACAGTAGGTCACGTTTTCTGTCATGCATGTACATCCATGACAAATTTATGACAGAATCAAGATAGTCATACATGTGCTGTCGTACAAGTGTTCCATGACATTACCAAAATTATCATCACGGAAGTGTCCACTTCCATGATGATAAATCGCGCGTCACAAAAGTGCTTTCGTCAAGGGTGACCGACACGTGGCATCCACCATAACAGAACGCTGTTAAGCTATCGGGTCCGGTTTTTGATCCGATAACCCGTTAACAGCCCCGACCAATGGGGATTTTGCACGTGTAAAATCATCATTGGCTGGAGGAAACACGTGTCGGCTCACCGTTGGGACAGATGTCATCCACTCATTGGACCCAAAGTGCCTATGATACATCGACACGTGGCACGGCACAACAGAGGCCCATTCTTCTGAAAAGGCCGGCCCATTTGACTTGGTCAAAAGGTGGCGGGCCGGCCCACGGCAAGCTTGTTAACGGCATGTTCGCATATAGCCCATTTACATCCCGCTAACCCAGGGCCCGTTTACGGCCTATCCAAATTAGGCCCAGTAGCGTCATCTGGGCCGTCCAATATAATTCTAGCCCGTTTTAAGTTCCGGCCCATGTATGGCCCATGACGTCTTTCGGCCCATATGAGGCCCTTAGTAACTTCGGCCCATTAACGGCCCGTGGTAAAACTGGCCCGTAATGAAGAGTGTATCACTTTATACCCATTAACGGCCCGTGGTAAAACTGGCCCGTAATGAACAGTGTATCACTTTATACCCATTAACAGCCCATTATTCAGTTGGGCCGTTTCCAGCCCATGTTATCTTTCGGCCTTCTCAGGGCCCATTTATTCTTGGGCTCATTTCCAGCATTCGTTTACTTACGGCCCGTTGCCGTCATTTTCTGCTTGTGGGCCAAATTCAGCCTGTGGTTACAGTCGGCCCGTTTGTGGCCCGTTAATAAGTTGGGTCATTTTCATAGCGTCATCAAATACGGCCAATTAACGACGGCCCGTTATGGTCGGCCCATGAACGGACGATTTCAACTCTAGCCCATTTACCGCCATAATGTGGTCTATTATTGGCCCATGTTTGGCCAACCGATCATACAGCCCGTAGAAGGCCCATTGATTATACGGCCCGTAGAAGGCCCATTGTGTCTACGGCCCGTATAAGGCCCATTGTTTCTATGCCCCGTAGTAGGCCCATTGTTTCTACGGCCCTTAGAAGGCCCATTGTTTCTACGGCCCGTAGGAGGCCCATGTTAACTAAAGTAAATATGTAGACCATGGTTAATGTGGCCTAGTTTTAAAAAATAGGTTATTGCGGCCACTAGCAAACCGCAGAAGAACTGCACTGACTACAAGAAAACAAATAAACAAGACAATAAGGAAATAAATAAGCAAGCAACTTACACTAGGCTATCACGGCTGTTACACATATTACATCCACTGGGCATCAAAGTTCGCCACCAGTGCAAATATAGGGAACACCCTACACTATACAAAAGGAAGGTTGGCATAAAAGTTAATAGTCTAGCGGATAAATGCACCACCAGAAGTTCAGAAGCTCAGTTCATTTGACCTGACTGTTACGTTTTCATGCTGTATTGTCCGATGGAGCACCATAACCGTCGCCTTCAGTTCTCCTAGGCTCCTGAACAACATAGCAAATGTCTGATAGTCTGGTTTCAAAACCATGCATATCTTGACAACATCGAACAATGTCTCTCCTTGTTTCACAAGTGGTCTCTGTTAGGGAATGGACTTGTGTCTGGAGCGCAGATACACCATTGTTTTGAGCTTGCATATCTTGATCATGAGGCAGTTTGGACGAGATTGCCTTAACAACCAAGCCAGTATTACGCAGGAACGTGCTTTTGGCACTGTTAGTGGACAGGTACTGACCCACTGCAACAAGAGCTGACATTGCGGTTATAGTCGCCTCGCCACCTTCAGAAGGTGGCGGTTCCACCATTTTTTCCATAGCTTGCTGAAAAGTTGAGGTTTTACATTAGTAGTACCAGAACAGAAGATAATAAGGAGGCAGCAAAACCAAACAAAATAGCTTTGGTCTATATACAGAACTTATTCTGGTGAACCCATGTAAAATAATAGTTGTATTTTATTGCAAAGTACATAATAAAACCAGGTTCCAAACATATGACCATGTACCATCGCTAATGTATTGTCTATTTCTTCACATTGTATTGAGGCTAAGGATAAAGAGATGAAGTTTATAATACGGTAAGCATAGTATGACATCATTCATATCACAAAACAACTGAGAACAGACAAACAGGCAATTGTAATGTTGTGTGGGCAAGTCCAGCACGGAACTAGATTACAGGTCAAGATCAAAGGAACATCACTTCTCTCTTTTAAACCTTGTAAGGTGCAATGATACGATAAGAAAATTGTGTATAAAATTGAAAAGAGTAATAGACATTGGCTGCAAACCATGCAGTTCAAGGCACAAGTCAGAGTAAGTAGTTGTTAAAAGGCATGAGGATTAAGGACTTACAACAGCGGCTTTGACTGGTGTAGTCATGCCCTTCTTCTTGCTGGTGTGACAGTCCTTGGAGATTTCCACAGCATTTGGTTCACGTACTTTTTGGTCCTTGCGGGCTTTCCTATGCATTTGGAACAAGTCAATATATATCTAATAATATGGTACAGCGAAAAGAGTGAAACAACAGTTAATTACAAGAGCCTCGCAGTGTGCAATATAGCTACGAGACCTGTCGTCTGTTGGAATTTCACTTTCGTACGGTTGGCCTTGTTCTTTGAACAGTTCACCTACAAGAAGATAGATTTGTGTGGCACATGCGTAAATAGGACTTGAACATGGGATCTGATCACATATATATAATGTACCTGATACTTCGGATCGGACCAGTGTTTAACGAGGCCTCTCTTGTCTTCATCAGATATATTTTCCACTGGAGATGTTTGGGCAAGTTCACTGTTAGCCTTGCCTTCAAAGTGAGTTTTCCTCAAGTTATACCGATACTGTCGCAGAGCAGACTTGAAAACATGGGTGCAAGGTGTCTGATTGCATCATCTTGGCTATCCAACTTGAACCTCATCTGTTCAAAATTATGGGAGTCTCATTATCAGCAGCCTAGAAAGTATTGGACAGAGCAAGACGATATTATTAGTTTCCATACATAACCATACTTACAGATAAATGGTCGAGGAAGGTATTGAACTGGGTTTCGTCTTTGTCATTCCTGTACTGAATCCATGTTGGGAGGATACATACATGACACCTAACAGCAACAGCTGCCTCTGATACTAAGTTGGCTGACTCTGTAGCATCACGTGGCCTTTTTAAACCTACCTCAAAATGGATCTCCATTCTTCCTCCTCTAGATTTAGTTAACCTATCGAGCATTATCCCTGATGTTTGTTTCCTCTTGCGCCTAGGTGCTAGTCCAACAACAAACATAGGAAGTGTTAGTGTACATCAAACTGTGAGACTAAATATAAAGAAGCATGCAACTGTAACTTGACTCCAGCAACTACCTTCTTGCTGTTGAAGCTCACAAAGTTCATCTGATCTTGCCAACTCATCTTGTGCAAGAGTGCTTCAGAAGTAGTGTCAGGTGGCAAGGGAGCTTGGGAACGTGCTTCTAGCTGAGTTGACCAACGAGTAAATCGTGCAGCTGGTGGTAATGTGGAAGGTGTTGCAACAACTAGGGTTGTCTCTGCTTGTTTGGTGGCAGCTATTTGTTTCTGTTTGGCTTGTTCTGCAGCTCGTTTAGCACGGGATACCCTGTCGGTACAATTTTCTGCTGGACTTTGACATTCTATTGCACCATCAGTACCAGCAGAATCTGCAGGATTCTTCCGCTTCTCTTTCCCTGTCATTCTGTCTTGCTTCCTCTTTCTCTGTGCCATGTTAAGTCAAGCCGACAAGAAAAACGAATAACAATTTAGTTCTTCAGAATAAATTGATGCGTGATACAGACGAACTGAACTTTGATGTGAGACAACCACATGATAGGAGGATGTAATATGTAAGAAAAACAGGACGGCATGAGATAACCAGAACTATGATGTGTAAACTAAGCAGAAGATATTTCACTAAATTTGAAGCAAGGCAATGGAAGGTAGACACCATATGAAAGATGCTACAAATATCGCTCTGCCAAGTTAACAGTGTCTCATCATAAATACCGTTTAAACAAATGTGAAGCAGTACAAGAAATAAATCATATGCAAGATGCAAACAACATCACACTATCAAGTTAAAGGTATCTCGTCATTAGTGCCATTGCATATTCACAACATTGCATATTCACAGCTTATGATGTGTGAACTAAGGAGAAGGCATTTCAACAAATTAGAAGCAATGAAAGCTAGACACCATATGAAAGATGCAACGAATATCACTCTACCAAGTTAAAACTGTCTCGTCATAAGTGCCATTTGAACAAATTAGTAGTACAAGCTAGAAAAGAATGCAAGATGTAACCTATATCACACTCCGAAGTCAAACGTGTCTTATGATAAGTGATTGTTGCAGGTTACACAACAGTAGTAATTTGATGTAAGAACATGGTGTGATAGACAGATATTGTATGTTCTAGAAACAGGAACACGTGTCTTATTCAAGTATAATGTGTAAAGTAAGCAGATGGAATTCAACAAAATTAGAAGCAATACAAGCTAGACATCACACATAACATGCAACCACATATAACAGTGCCAAGTTAGAGGGAGCACCGGTGATGGTGCACTAGGGGAGACGTGCTCATCATAAACACAGCTACGTTGAGTGTCTATGCATGTGTTGTCTTGGAAATCATCTTGGGGGGATGGAGGAGTAGAAACTGTAGAGACCCTCCATTTGGAAGGAGCACCTTTATCCACTGCCTTGCTAATTTCCTTCCGCTTTATTGATTTTGAATTGTCAAGTAAAACCGACAAGAAAAAGCAATAAAATTCTCTCTTCAGAACTCATTCATGCATGATATTGACAATCACTAGTTTGATGTAAGGCAAACACATGATACCAGGATGGAATATGTACGAAAAACAGGACGGCATGGCATGTTCACAACTGTTTGTGTAAACTAAGCAAAAACCATTCCAACAAATAAGAAGCAATGCAAGCTAGACACCACATGAAAGATGCAACCAATATGACTCTGCCAAGTTAAAAGCGTCCCATCATAAATGGAATTTCAACAAATTAGAAGCAGCGCATGCTATAAATCATATGAAAGATGCAACTAATATCGCACTGCATATACTAAAGGTGTCTCGTCATATTGATTGCTGCGGGATACAAAAAAACAATAGTTTTATGTAAGGACATGCTTAATAGACAGATGTACTATGTACTAAATACAGGAAGGCATGTCACATTAACAGGTATATTGTATAAGCTAAGCAGAATAGCACATGCAGTTTAACCAGATTGGAAGAATTACAATCTAGACACCATATGCAACATGCAACCACATATCACGCTGCCAAGATAGAGCAAGCACATGCGATGCTAGTGTAGGGGAAATGCGGTAATCAACTACAGAGCTACGTTCACTATCTTCATCTAGCCTTGCTATTTCTTGAGAATCATGTCGGGAGGCTGACGCTGCATTCTTTAAATGAGGATTAATCCACTTGCCTGACTGCCTCATCATAAGTGATTGATGAGGGATACACAAGAACATTAGTTTGATGTAAGAACATGGTTAATACACCGATGTACTAGTATGTAACAAAAACAGGAAGGCATGTCATATTCAAAGGTATAATGTGTAAGCTAAGCAGATGCAATTTAACCAAATTGGAAGCAATACAAGCTAGACATACGGCTGGAGTGGTGAGCATGATCATCTAGGACCTGAGAGCCTGGTGGGAGGCGGGCTGCTTCGCCACCATCGCGGCTTTTTAGTTGGCTTACAGGTGATGCCTCTCTTTGCTGGGCTAGTCACTGGCTCGGCCAGTGCCCTGACTAGCTATTTGTCTTCTGGTGCTCACGGGATGGTGGTTCATGTGAAAAATATCTTCCCTTATCTTAATAAAGACCGACTTCGGCCTTTCGAATACAAGCTAGACACCATATGGAACATGCAACCACATATGACACCGCGAAGTTAAAGCAAGCACCTGGGATGGTGGTTCATTGCGGGCGAGGTCATCAACTCCAGAGCTACGTTTACCGTCTCCATCTGCTGACACTGCACCTATTATAAGGCTGAAACGTGTCTGGCCTATCCGCGTACGATGCTGGAGCGACTTCTCTCTTTTCTTTTTTGCTTCTCTCATAGCAGCAGAGTCTGAAATACCCTTGCATAAAAACACAATAGTGAGAGTATGGGTGAAGTGTGTGCAGAACTAGTGCACTATAAAAGTAGAAGATAGCAGGTGGCTGAAAAATAAATGACAGGAGACATATGATAGCTCTACAACATTGCATGGCAAACTAAATTAGATTCTACTCCGTATGATTTTATAATATATGGGCACAGGAAATGCAGGTACTCCTCCAGCCCACCACCACATGTGGTCATATCAAGATAACAGTCGACTAAAAATAAATAGGTCAGTCGATTTTTTTTTAATGAACTGTCCGATCTATAAGGAATGGGCAGATGGCCTTCGTCTACCTCCCGCCAGTCACTGTTGATAATCTTTCTCGAACCGCCAGCGACCACCGGCCCAGACCCCTGCCTCCGCCGCCCCGCCCTCCCCTCGACCTCACACCACCGCTGTGCTTGGCAGCGCCCCCAGGCCATCCCTTTAATCCCGGCCGACCTCCAGATCGGGCGCCAGTAGCTCTAGGCCCCACACGCCCCTAAGATAAACAACGAGGCACTGCTTCCCCGGCGTAATAGGCGGACTAGCGCCTGTTATGCTGGGGAATGCTTCCGTTAAATTGGGAATCAACTGACCAGGAATTGAAATTCAGGGGGCGACGAACCTCTAGGTAAGGTGAAATAGTATATGAGGAGAAACCTTGTGCATCATGAGTTACTAGGAACATCTAGTATCAAGAAGAAGCGGTCAACTAGTGTCTTCTGTGGGATGAATACCGTGCAAGCAGACACGTAAGATTTGCACGAATAAGGGAAGAGGAGTACCATTTTCGGTTGCCGGTGTGGTCGCCTCCACATGTCGCGCCAATCTTCTTCTTTTTGCCGGGGAAACCGATGTTCTGCCGGAGGGTGCAGGCTTGGACGAACCCATGGACAAATTGTTGACTATGTTGCCATGGCCGTATGTCGGCGGAGGGGAAGCAGATCCGAGGCAGCAAAGGACAGCGTAGTTGGAGCGGCAGCGGTGAGGCGCAGGACGGCGTGGTTGAACTGGCTCGGGCATGGATGGCTCGGCCTCGGCTTCAACTACTAGCCGTGGAGGGCGTTGCGGTTGAGGTTGCGATGGACGACGACGTCGGGGTATCGGCTCCAGCGTGATGGAGGAGGGCGGCGGTTGATGGGTGGAATGGGGTGGCGGACGGAGGACGCCGGGGTTTCGCGGCTGGTGGAGAGGTAGTTTTTGCGCCCATGGAGTACGAATGGGGAATCGGACGGGTGGGCAGGGGGAGGGGAGAAACATGTTTCGGTCTGGGACGCGCTTGTTTTTGGCTTTTTTGAACAGAAGATGGGACGCGCTTGTTTGAAATTTGAGGAAAGTACAAACTTTGCCCCCCTCTTAAATTTCGGACCTACTGCGGGTCGGGGGTAGGATGGTAATCCCAGGTGTCCCAAATAGTGGACGGGAGCGATTTCGGCCGCGCGCATGTGTGCTTAGGCGGCCATTGTGTATGAATGTTTTTCGGAGGCGGTTGTGTGACGTCTAGATGAAGCTACAAACCTACCCCGGTTTAGACCTTTGGACGTCGGGCCGGTAGGTTTCACGGGTCGGAGTTATTAGAAAAGTAATTTCCTTGTACTACCAAACATTGGTCTCACACGGTTTCGGGCGAGTAGAGGCTCTTTTGGCGCTTCGTTCGAAATTTTGAAACACAAGCATTCACGTTTAGAGTACTCTTGAACTTTGAGGATTGACCTAAATAGACAACGTTAAATTTGACCTTGTATGTTTGAAAACCTCATTAAATTATCCGCTTCTTTTTGAAATTTTGACACTTGAAAATCCTATAACTACGATTATTTTGGAATGGAGGAGCTAAATTTGAATCTATTTTGTACACGACTACATATGGTATTATGTACAAAATCAGAGCAAAGATTGGTGCCCCCATAATTAAGGTATGATTTACAAATGCCATGATATCAAATTCAAATAATTGAATGGACTTCATGTTGAATTTGAATTTTTTTAAACCACCTTAAGTTGAATTCAAATGTATGCTAGTTCATAGGTAGCTATTTATAATGTTCATTGTGTAACTTTCGTATGTATAATGTGCTTTACACACACAACATGAACTATACTCACGTTTATATTCGATTGCTAAAGCGATGCATTGTCTAGAGTTCAAAATACTAACTATGTGGATCAATTGTCTCGAATAATAACATAGACATGCTCAAATTCGATAGAATCTAGATGTCTGATGGATCAATGACCGTTCCTTACGCGAATTGCAAACATCATGATCCCATCCTAATATTTGGATACAATTTATATCTTTAATCAATGTGTACAACAGTCTTGTACGTGTAGTTTCACTCTCCATCGATGGTCTCTCACACATGCTCACACACTCTTTCCCGAGGTGTCTTTCTCGCACACATGCTCTCGATATAACCCTCCCTCCCTCTCGTAACCATTTACGACTGTTTTCACTAACCTTTATCACAAGCACTCTTCCTCTCGCAAGCATACACACGCACAATCCCCATCGACCCTTTCTATATACATAGACTTGCCTACGTGTCTCCTGTACGCACATTATCTTTAGGCCTGTCTCTCACGCATTGTCTCACACCTCTCTTCCTAATCGACGAGTATGATTCTAGCAAAGCATTCTCTACGATGCCCCTTAAAGTTAGGTTGGATGCATAGTAATATCAGAGATAAAGGGGTTACCTTAGTCCGAGAACCTAGAGTTACAAATCCTAGCCGGCTTTGTCAGTGGACATAGAGTCCTTCACAATTATGCTATCTTTGTCTTGTACGACTAGTCATCCATGGGTCTCTCTAAATGTGTCACGGGCCGACCAATGTGGCGCAGGACGGAACCGAACGAAGGGCCTCACCTCGACCCACCGGACCTCACGCGGTGACACACCCTCTGCCCCCACGTCTCGTTATCTTCTCACACCCACACATACCAACACAGACACCACACACACAAAAAATATTCTCCTGGTGCCTCTATCCACTCCCCGCTTGCATATACACACTCAAGGGAATCTCTCGCCGTGACGTCATATTCGTCTCTCTCTCTCGGCCACTCTTATTTCTCGTGCTATCTATCCCACGGCCCCTTCCCCCGCCGGCCCCTCTATCCATGCCTCTCTCGAATACGTAATACACATACATACCTCTCTAGGCCCTGCCAAATGCATCAACTACACATTCACACATGTTACATCACGTACCCCATTGATCTAAAAAGCCCTCTCTTCACGTTTATTTAGCATACAACATTCCTTTTGAATAAAGTGTGGCCAAAATATATTTTAGAATTTCTACATATATACAACATTACAAAGTTATATGGAGGAGTATGAACGCTTGCATTGCATGGTGCCCACAATGATATTTATTCCGCACTATGAATTTGTATATTTTTATACTATATATAAAGTTAGTCATAATAAAGAGAAACGAAGAGCATCTCTCTCCATCGCATACCCCCCTCTACGCCCCTTTCACGTACGCACACAAACTATCTCCAGGTCCTCTAAAAGTAAGCCCCCAGCACATTCACGCATGTTTCATCTCTCCCTCGCGATATATACAGTGACGATCATTGTATTTGAAGCGAAAGCACAATACGTACATTGGACTTCAAAATCCACTCATTATGGTCACCATTTACGTTTGGTGGTTATTATACAGTCACGGGCTCACCGTACAACTATGTATTTGCTCAAGACATGACTAGTTGACCAGTTAAACGCTCCACGTGGCACCTCTAGTGTTGCATCACATTATCTCACTACCATCGGGCCCACCTGTCGGCTTGTATCTACTCTACATCTACACTCTTATAAAGTACTAGCAAGATGCCCATGCATTGCACGGAACATCAAGATGCATTTGTATGAGTAGTTTATCTTGTGGGAGAAAAGGATGAACAAGGGAAGGCCTTATTTGCAAGTGTGGAGAGGGGTGTGTGTATCTTTTTGCAAAATTGCCATAGTTTCCTTCCTATCCGTCAGATATAGATCGAATGGCCTATATTGCAGGATGGCAGGCACACGATCATCACCGACTATGCTTTTTATAAGAGTAGGGATAAAATACACTATTATAAAAAACAGAGTTGGTGATGATGGTGTGCCTGCCATCCTGCAATATAGGCCCTCCGATTTATATCTGACGGATAGGAAAGAAACTATCACAATTTTGCAAAAAAGGTACCCACACACCTCTCCACATTTGCAAATAAGGCCTTCCCTCATTCATCCTTTTCTCTCACAAGATAAACTAGTCATACAAATGCATCTTGATGTTACGTGCAACGCACGGGCATCTTGCTAGTAAGAATGAAAACAAACGACAAAAAAAATATTGGACGGTGGTTCGAAGTCATGACCGCGGGCACAGCGGACAAGGTGGCCTTGTATTGGTACGCTGAGCCATCTATTTTAACACACATGAGCTGGTGTGGTGATTATACACACACGCACGCATGCACATGAACTGCATGCACGCAACACTCACACGAACACATGCACCCACGCACACACGCAACACTCACACGTACACACGCAGCCACGCATGCAACACTCACACGCACACACGCACGCATGCATGCACAGTTGCACACACCAGTACACCACACGACCAACACACACTCTCACGCTCAAGTGCTCAACCTACACGTGCATGCGCACACATCAGGCCCTGACAGACACATACACAACCAGGTGATTCCCGCGCACGGGGTGGAGTCTTGTCGTGCCTGCGTAAATTTGTGTTTATCTGACCTTTTGCCTATGCAAACTAATAGGTGGGACCCACAAGGAACGTGGTCAATTTAACTAGTCAACATGGTGCCACGCAGACTATTTGGCCAGTCAACAGAGTGCAATCCGATGCTAAACCGTGAGCAAGTGACCTATAATCACCGCAAAACGTATATAGTGACCGTAATCAGCTTATTCTGAAGTTCGGTGAACGTATTACACTTTTCTCTCTGTAGGCCCTCCAAAACTACATCTCTACACGTTCTCGCATGTTACATCTAACAACTATGCAATACAGCACTACTACTACACTCTAACACAATAAATCACATGTGTTTTTAGTTTTACTAGATATCATATTGTTACTTAATTATTCAGTTTGCATACATTAAAATTGCCTTTGAAATGTATGGCCAGTATCATATACCGCGCGGGAAAAATCCCGCCCTTTCCTGTTTAATCGGGTTTGTATCGATGGATCGTGCGAAACAGCAAAACTATAGTACTATATACAGTACAAGTGACAGTTCACTGGGCCGTCGTGTCGTGTACTCCTCTGTCGTAAGAGTGGAGCGCTCACTTTCATAAATCTTCTAGTCCCTTTCGCTGACATGTGGGACATCAAGCAACCGGGTCCACGTGCCATACCGGTATACATTGCAGAGCAGCCGGGGTGAAGCACCCAGTCATGGCGCCAGCGTAGTAATGAGCAATGAGGCGTCAAATCACAAAGTTGCACCTTTCCCGCAGTTAAGTTGGAGGGACAAAGTAATAATGCTAAAAAAAGAAGTTGGAGGGACGAAGCAACCATCATTTCACTCGTTGCTGAATCTGCTTCTCCCTCATCTTCTTCAAGCTAACCACGTGTTGCTTCTGCCGTTGTTCTGCCTCATGTGGGAAGAGAATCGGCTTGGTTAAGCACTGACACGTGGGATTGCATGCTAGCAAACCGCTAGGACAACGTCCCCTAAAAATAAGAAACCTCCCCCGCCATCCGCGCTGTCGTGGAATTGTCACGACAGATGTCCTAGCAAAAGTACTTAGTCATGGAGGCGTCGCAACTAGGAAGCAAGAAGGGGTTAATCGGGACAAAGGACACGGGGTTTATACTGGTTCGGCCCCTTACGGTGAAGGTAAAAGCCTACGATCCAGTTTTGAGTGGGATTGCTTATGTCTCGATAACCAGGGAGCGAATCCGCTTGACCTAGCTCTCGATTTGATGTTACTTGCCCTGAACCGGCGCCGGGTCGTCCCTTTATATACAGAGGTTTACGCCCGGTGACTCATAGAGTCCCGGCCGGCTCATAAACAGTGTTCGGCTCGGTTTCTATCTATTCCTGCCTTATAATACAAGTTACACATATATGGCGGTTTATCGCTACGGGCCTTAAGTCGCCCTTTTGGGCCTTGGGCCCTTAACTAACCCACCATCTCCAGGAGTCATCTTGGGCTTCAAGAGTCGTCTTAAGTATAACCCGGCACCTTCTGGCGGGTCATACTAATAGTTATATCCCCAACATTAGGCCCAGATTGATTTGAACTGGTTCATGTCAATCTTCAACACTTAGAAAAATCTTCTGCTCTCTATTTCACGGCAATTTGTAACCCGCCATGATGTCATATGTCATTAATTCATATTTTATCCAATATATCTCAACGGATCCTTATCTTTAATAACCATCTTGAGAATCGAGGCGTCCTGACAAGCTGGATACCCATATTTTTCAGCCTCCTCGTTTTTCGCGCCCCTTTATCAGTCTTTCCCTTATAAATAGGCACGACTGGCCTTTCTTCATTCTCCCCCTTTCCATCATCTTCTTCCTCTCGCGACCCTACTGCCGCTCAAGCTCCACCGCCGCTGCAGCACCCTTCATCTTCCTCGACCCCGGCCGCTGCATCAACCTGAGCTTGTCCAGAGAACGGCGGCGACCCTCCGCAGCAGATCTGCATCCGTAAGTCCTTGCTTTTCCGCAGCTTAGATCCACATTAGGGTTTGCGAGTTCTTCTGTGTTCTTCGCTGTTCATCACGGATTCTTCGTAGTTTCTCCACCGCAGTCTCTTTTGATCTAAAAGAAGTATGAAACTCATGCGGTAGCTATTTCGCATCCATTTCAGATGCTAGTAGATCCCCTTTTCTTGTACAAAGGCCTCTTTTAGAACTGATGAATTCCTCTGTATTTCATTTTTAGGTCTAGAATATTTTCTTTTCTGAGCAACCGTTTGATCCAAAATAATGACTGCTATCTGTGAAACTTGTTTTTATGACACTTAGTCAAATATCTGTGTTTTTTGATAGATCCATCCAGCCCTGGCGGCTCTAATCACTGACTTAAATTGCAATGCTCAACAGATAACATCAACCACACATGGTGGCTTAAGTAACTTGACTGCTCATGGCGGTTTAAACAACCTAACATAATTAGCCATATACCATTAGGCCCCTTCATAAGCCACCATCTTGAATACGCACTGTAACATTTGTCTTCTCCGGCTTAAGTTTGAACCGGTAATTTTACTCTTTTGCTAGGCTTCTGTCTTCATAATGCCGCCTAAAACACCCGTCACATGCAATTGGGTCAAATCCATCGTCACAGATAGCACACTTGACGATTTTGTGAAGACTGGCTATCTGCCAAAGAAGGAAATCATGTCCTACCGTGCACCCGATCCAACCGAGGAAAAGCCTCAACCCAAAGAGGGGGAAGTCATTGTCTTCACTGACCACATGAACCGAGGTTTTTCCCCACCTGGCTCAAAGTTTTTCAGAGACGTTCTTCACTTTTTTGACCTCCGTCCTAAAGACATCGGACCCAACTCCGTGTCTAATATTTGCAACTTTCAAGTGTCCTGCGAAGTGTATCTTGGAGAAGAACCCAGCTTGCTACTCTTCAGAGAGTTGTTTTACTTAAACCGCCAGAATGAACGTACCAACGGGCCTAGCTTGGAACTTGGTGGGGTCTCAATCCAACGACCGAGAGACGCCATTTTCCCTTACGCAAATCCACCGAGTCACCCCAAAGACTGGAACCAAACATGGTTCTACTGCCAAGATACTTCTCCGGCTAATGAGAACCCTTTACCCAGCTTTCGCGCCTCGCGCCTCGAATCTACTCATCCTTTACCAGACAAACTATCTGCTGCTGAACGCCAGAAACTTTCCCCCACCATGACCAAAGTCAAGGCTCTTTTGGGGAATGGTTTGAATGGTATCGATTTGGTCCGGGTCTGGGTTGCTTGGTGGATCATTCCATTAAGCCGCCATTCCGGTTTGATGTGGACCTATACCGGTGAGAAAAATGATTTTCTGCGGCACAGTTCTGTTGATTTACCTGAAGATGTCATTGATGATACGACAAAGTCGCTCTTGAACGAGAGCCTAGCAGATTGTGGCAAGTTTTACTTAAGTCCTTTCTGCAAAGCTAACCCGGCTCCAGCGGTAAGCCGCCAAACTTGAGTATTCTTACTTTCACCCTTAAGGTTTTGTCTTTACTCAGACTCTCGCTGTTTTTCACAGGCTAATGATCAATTTTGGAAAGCAAAGTACGACCATGAAGCTGCAAAGAAAGCCAGGAAGGCCAAGAAAGCCGCCAGGAAATTCACTGCCAAGAGGAAAGGGAACAAGACCAGCGCTTCGGATTTGCTTCATTTAGAAGATACCTCTGAGTCAGAGGTAGCCCTTGACTCTCTTGGCTCCTTTTTTAACCACCTTATTGACACTAATTATCAGCAGGAAGACACGGCAACCAGTCATGGAAAAGTTGAAGAGGTAACTATCATTTCCTCTGACTCCGAGCCTTTGCCAAGACAGAAAATCCGAAGAGTAACCCGGAAAGTAAGATTTTCACATCCCTTAGCTTACGACAATCCTCAATTTCTTTTGAAGCGACAGATTCATGAGAGCCGGAGGCAGACCCGGACCAGTAAAGATGCGGAACTCTCCTCCGGCCTACCCAATGTACCAAGGAAGCGCCAGAACGAGGTCACCTCCGATTTAAACCTCTTTTACCCTTTGGCGGGTCTCACTCGTCAACAACTCAACTCTTCTGACTCAAATTATCAAGAAACTTCACCTTCCTCCGGCGAGTCAATGCAGTCCAATTTGCCGGCTTTTAAACCCGCTCTAGGGTAATGATAACCTGCTTATCTTGTGTTTATTTCAATTTGTTGTATTTGTACTGACCTTTTGATCTTATGCAGCGGAAAAGCCAAGCCCAGCAAAAGGGCGAAGAAAAACAAGCCGGCCGAAGAGCCAATTTTAAATGAGCCAGAACTTGGAACGGTCGCACCTGAAGCCTCCACTCATGAGCCACCACCTGAGCCAGCTCATGATATACCAACGCTAACTACTGACCCGCCTGCCGAGCAAGCCATTGATGGTTCTGAAAACCCGGAAGTCCCTAGCCCGACCAAGACGGATGATCCGCAAGACCCTGATGTCGAAATCACCAAGACCGGCTTTGTTGAGCCGGGGAGGCCGACCGTGCTAGCCAAGTGTTCCGCCAAAGAGGAACTTCTAGAACACCACAGGGTTAAGCTTGATGTCGCTAATTATACTCACATGAGTATTGGAGAAGTCTTTTCTGGCTATATGAGCCAAGTGCACAGCAGCCGTGACATCGAAATTAACATGGTGAAGCAGATGCACCAGAAGTTTGAGGTACAATATTTTCTTTGTACTCAATTACCCTTACCATGCCAGCCCCCAAGTCTATTGCTTATGATGAAATATGCTGTAGACTTAGAAACAAGCTTGATAATATTAGTAATATATCTGGACAAGGCATGTAAGAAATCCGGCTTACTTTGTAGCCTCCAAAAGCCGGTTTAATCAATATAAATGAGCCGGTCTTTCCCATGCTTATGCAGAATATACTCCTCGTGTAGATTGAACAGCAACATGCATTAGCCCCCAAGTGCCAAGTATTCTTGCTTGCAAAGTTCTGTGGACTTAGTCTCATAAACCGCCAGTTAGATAAAACCTTCGTTAGACATTAGCCCCCAAGTGCCCAGTATTCTTGCTTGGAAAGTGCTTGGGACTTAGTCTCATAAACCGCCAGTTAGATAAAACCTTCATGAGACATTAGCCCCCAAGTGCCAAGTATTCTTGCTTGCAAAAGACTTGGGACTTAATACTATATGCCAATATCCATGATTTTAACCCGGTATTTGTGCAGGCCACGACTGCTCAACTTCAATCAGAACTGTCTGAGCTGAAGAGCCGCCTGGAGGCCCAAGAGACTGAATCTCAGAAGGCTAATTCCAAATTTGAATTCAGTATATCTGAACAAGAGACTGAAATCCGAATTTGAAGTTGAAAACAAGGCCTGGGCTGATGAAAAAATTGCCTTAACCCAATGAGCCGAAGCAGCGGTGAAAACTCTAGAAGAGGTAACCACTAAATTATCCGGCTTAAAACACCATGTATCTCAGATGGTCTCCCCAATCTTTGGCAAGTCGCCCTGCCAATGTTAAGTATTAAACATTTCTAATACTCATATGAATTTGTAGTTAACTCACCTGATAATGCTATACAGGGCCCAGGAGCTCCAACCTTAACCAGAACATGTTGGTGAAGCTGAAGGCGGTCTACACACTCGTGGAACAACTGTATACCGGATCTCAGCGTGCCTTGTCCGCAGTTGCCCTGTCAAACAAAGTCCCCACACTCCTGGCGGATGTACTAAAACGGCTTGTTGTGCTGCCCCAGCGGTTTAATGAATTAAGGCGATCTTCTGCGAGAGCCGGAGCCGTAGCTGCATGAAGCCGGGCCAAGGAGTGGCTACCAGAGCTAGACCCGGCCGACATCGCCATTGGATATCCAAGTGTGAAGGAGGACGGTACATCATTTGAACAGAAGGACTTCATCGCTTGTGTGAAGGAAATACGCCCTATGGTCACCCTGATTGGTAATGACACGGATCTTACCAAGTACCAACCGGGTTATGACGCAGAAAATCGGAGAATTCCAACGCCACATTATGAAGTGATTAGCCTGATCCCTCCAATTCGTAAGCACACCTTCGCCCCTGAAGTTGACCCGGCTGGATTAATTGATGATGAAGCCAAATTTGAAGCTTTGAGTGGCATTGACTGGTCATCATCAACCTTCCAGGACAGGGAACAAGATAGAGGAGCGGAAAGGGATGATCCGGAATCTTCAGGCCAACAAAACAATTGATCCGGCAGGTGGCTCATATTTATGTTTTGCTGAAAAACAATGTTAGTCATTTGGACTCGGGGAGTCATGTAATAGGGTAGAAATAACTTGATTTTGCCGAGCCGTCGTTGTCGGGGGTTGGGTGCGACATATGCCAATGGATGGCTTATCATGGTGGGAGCGAGTAGAACATCACCAGTGCCTGGAAGCGGGATGAGGCGTAGACACGAACACCGGTGCACTTTACCTAGGTTCGGGGCTCTCCTAGGAGATAACACCCCTAGCCCTGCTCTGCGGGGTCTCCGCATGATCACTAAGGCACTAGTTAGTACAATGGTGCTCCTCGAGCTGTATGCTAGAGGTAGAAGAAGGCAGGGCTTGCTCTTCTCTCCCCCTAGGTGTGGGTCTAAATCTAATAGGCTCGAACCATTTGCATGGGTGCCCTGGGGGGTTTATATAGGCCTACCCCCAGGGGTACAATGGTAATCCGGCAGGGTGTAGGGCCCGACTGTCAGTCTCTCTGGTCGCCGGCTTCTCCGCCGCCTGGTGGGCCCCGCCGACTGGTCTGGTACGGAGCCGACAGGCCGCCTCTGCTTCTCGCGGGTCTTGCCGGCTGCTGATTACTGTAGCCGCAATGCTAATGATGCACGCTTGGTCAGGGGGCGTGGCTACAGTCCCGCCGCCTGGCGGGAGATCACTATAGCCACTCCGCGTCTTATCTGGTTAATGGCGCGTGGGCCCCGGGGTAGGAACAGGCCGCCTGCCAGGAGCCGGCCTCCCTCGGGTCCATCTGGTCTGGCCTCCGCCGTCTTCCGGGCTCTCGCAGCCTCGTAGGGCCCGCCGTCTTCAGGCCGTACTAACAGGCGGTCGTGGGAGCAGGGCTCCGCCTGACAGGAGTGACGTCAGGGGTGGAGTGGCAACTGTGCCGCGCCGGGTGGAGATCTCCGCCTGTACGGAGCACTGTGGCCTGGCCCGGCCCTGGATATGGGGGTGATGGGATACACTGTAGCCTTGCACCGTCTTTTCTTCTTAATGGGGGCGCAGACTTTGAGGGCGCCATGGGCCGGCCTCTCTGGAGGCCGCCTGCAAGGAGTCGGCCCGTCTTGGAGCCGCCTTCCTGAGCATGGCCGTCTTCTGGCAGTCGGCCGTTCATCCAGGTGGCCACCAGAAGGCGGCGCTTCATCTCGACGTCTTGAGGGATGCAGCCGGCCCCGATGTCTTGAAAGGTTCGGGGACTCGGGTTAGGCTACCCGTGGGCCATTACTCCGACAGTAGTCCCCAAAGCTGGTGAGGTGCCGCGGCCGAGGAGGCAAGGAGCCTCAACAGTTTCTTTCCCCGGGTGCTCTAGATGGAAGCTTCATCCGACTCCTGGCAAGCCGCCTGGTAGGAGTCGGCCATGTCCAGTCGGATTTGTCTGAAACTTCGAACGCAATGGCGGCAACTAGGTGGCGTGTTAGCTAAGCTTCTAGGCCCGCCGCCCGCCGTGGGCGTGCCACATGGCGTCAGCCAACCGGGCCAGCCTGCCAGCCCACGCGCGTGATGGGACGCGACTGCAGGCTGGGCCCGCCACCACCGAGCCTCGGCACACGAGCGGATCCGCTGCGGCCGAGGCGGGCGGTAGAGGTTCCCCGCGGAATTACTGCGCGTAGTAACTCGCGCGATAAAGGTGGGAACGTGGGGTCGTGGGCACAGTTAATCCCACGATCCCACGCCCGCCCCTCGGCTTCATAGCCCGTAGGCTATAAGTAGGGGGAGGAGAGGGAGCGGCAGGGCACGCGCGCCCCTCCACCCCGTTCTTGCCTCCTTCTTCTTCCTCTCGCTGCAGCGCCCCCGAGCCACGTCGGAGCACTGCCGCTGTTTGTCTTCGTCGAGTTCGTCCGCCCCGAGCCCTCTTGGCCCCACACCACTCTTAGCTCCCCCGCCGCGCCATTTTCTTCGTCGAGCTCTCCATGGCGCGCGAGCGGGGAGGAGACTAGGACGGGTCGAATGTCAATGAAGATCACATCACTTTCCTCCGCGAGACGCGGCGTCTTCCCGGTGCGGGCTACGTGAAGGCGCGCGTGCCGCCGACGGGGGAGATCTCGCCGGCGCTGGGGGAGGGCGAGCGGGTCGTCTTCCGCTCGCACTTCATCCGCGGCT
This sequence comes from Aegilops tauschii subsp. strangulata, assembly GCF_002575655.3. Lineage (NCBI taxonomy): Eukaryota > Viridiplantae > Streptophyta > Magnoliopsida > Poales > Poaceae > Aegilops > Aegilops tauschii. The sequence goes on from NC_053036.3 coordinate 308,495,444, forward strand.
TCGGCCTCACGGCGAGCGGCTTCCTTCGCTCGTTCCTCGAGTTTTATCACCTCTAGCCTCAGCACATCACGTCCAACACCGTGATGCTCCTGGCCACCTTCGTCACGATGTGCGAAGGCTATCTCGGCATCCTCCCCACCATCGAGCTGTGGGGAGCGTTCTTCTACACCAAGCTGGGCACCTCCGTCCGGGAGGTGGCTGCCCAGTGTGGTGCCTTCGTCACGGTGCGCCGACCATCGCCGAAGAATGCCTTTCCCACCATCAAGCTGCCACAATCGGTCAAGATGTGGCAGCAATCTTACTTCTATGTGGAGAACATGGACCCGGCCGTCGACTTCATCAACCTGCCAGCTTATGAAGCCGGCCCGCCGGCTGAGCCTCGGGCCAGCTGGGGCTATAAGCCAAAGGCGGTATCAGCAGATGGCACCGCCACCATCTAACGACTCCGGGAGCTGACCGACGCCGAAGGCCTCAAGGCGTCCGACTTGTTGGTCGCCTTCGTCCTGCGCCGGGTTCTCCCACTCCAAGGCCGGCCTCACCTGATCAATTGGATGAGCGGGCATCGCGACCCGTGCCGACTGAGCACCAAGGAGATGCCGGCTGCCGAGGTTGCAAACTTGGTGAACGAGATCTCCGGCCTCAAGCTGGAGGGGTCTTGGCGCTTCGGCAAGCGGCCATACTCCCATGCCGACCCGCCGCCTACGGTAAGTTTTTCAATTCTTTATTTTTGGTACTCGTCTTAGTCTTGATCTTGGTCTTGACCAGCCGGCCTCTCACCATTTGAAACAGATCTACATGTCGGAAGCGACGGCCGCCAACGTAGGGGCGGGTGGTGACTACGAGCCGGACCGGGTGGTGAGCGATGTGGACGACCCCGACTTGGGGGCGGCCGCCTTGGAGGACACCGCGACGGGCGGCGTCTATGAAGCAGGCGGCTCCGAAGAAGGCGGCATCGAGACTTGGCCTGATGATGAGGAGGAGGAAGAAGAGTCGCGCCCTGCGTGGGGCGCTGGTAGGGCGGACGCGAGCCCCTCCGTCCAGCCGACTACTCGAGGCGGCATGCATAAGCGTAACCAAAGCGTCGTCTTGTTCGGCAGCACGCCGAAGAAGGCCAAGAATCCGACCGCCGCGACCAGGCGGAAAGAGGCCGCCGCGAAGGCGGCCAAATACCAGAAGCTCCAAAAGGCGCCTCCTATGGTGTCGGCGTAAGTATCTTTTCCTTGTGCTCTTCTTTCTCGTTCATTCTTTCTGAGCTTCCCCTCTTCGTCTTTCTTGACTTAGGGCCCCGCTCTCTCTTGAGAAGTCGGTCACCGCCTCCATCATTGGGTCGGCGGAGACCTCCACCACCACCCGGCTAATCGATTCGGCCGCCGACCTCCGGGAGGCGCGGGAGCAAAACGCGCGGGAGGTGCGGGAGGAGCAGGAAGCCGCCCGCCTGGAGAAGGCAGAGGCAGACAAGGAAGAGGCCGCCGCCTTGAAGAAGCTGGCGGAGGCCGAGGCTGCCACCGCGGCGAAGAAGCAAGCCGAGGAATCCACGCGCCTTCAGTCGGCGTTGTTCGTCATCCCCCTGAACTCCGCGCCGCCACCGCTAGAGTTTGTGCCGCCGACTGGGGGAGCCGGCTATGAGCACCCGATCATGGAGAGGGACGGCGGCGACGTCGTCATGCCGGACGTAATCGTGCCCCCGCCACCACCTTCTGAGGAGGCGCGAGACAAGCAGCCGGGGGATGCACCGGTGCCGCCAGCTAGAGATGAGATGGTAACCGGCCCGACTCCCGAGGTCCGCACACCATCGCACCGCCGGTTTGCAAAGGCGGCCTCGGCGCCACGCCCGCTAGAGACCGGCGCCGCGAGCTCTTCGATCCAGGACGCCGAGGCGACCAGCGCCGCGCCCACTGAGTGGGTGCGGGGAGGCGGGACGGGCCCTTTGAATAAGGCGATCCTGGACGTCCAGGCCAAGCTCCGCGCTGAAGCCGATGCTCTCAAGCACTGCAACAAGGTGTTCCTGGAGTCGCGAGTAGCCGTCCGGGTATGCTTCTTGGTTCTTCATTTTTGATTCTTGTATTTCTTATACTTCTCTGTTGGGGCGCGCCAGCGCACCCACTGGGTGTAGTCCCCGAGTTCCGGGCCGGCTGCTGAACAGGCGGCTCGGAACTTTTAACTGGCAAGCTCTGAGTACTAAAATTGTCTGATATCTTCACTGCAGGATTATCATAACCTTCGCGCAGCCGCCTTCAACTCCAAAGTCCAGGAGCTGACTCAACGGACCGCCGACTTGTCGGAAAGCCGGAGTAAGTCTTTGTTTTCTTTCTTCGCGGGGGCGCGCTGGCGCACCCGCGGGCTGTAGTCCCCGAGATTCGGGCCGACTGCTGAGCAGTCGGGTTGGATCTCCCCGGCGACTGTTCTTCTTCTTGGTAGTTAGTGACAACTTCTTTCTCTGCGGGGGCGCGCTGGCGCACCCGCGGGCTGTAGTCCCCGAGATTTGGGCCGATTGCTGAGCAGTCGGGCCGGATCTCCCCAACAACTATTTCTCTCTTTGTTGATTGTTGATGTCTTTTTCTTCTTCTCTTTTTGCAGAGGCCAACGCCGCCCTGCAGCAGCAGCTGGGCGAAGCCAACACCGCGCTGCGTGCCAAGGAGGTGGACTGCAGCAAGCTGGCCGAAGAGCGTGACCGGCTGGTCACGCAGCTGGCGGAGCAGGCGGAGCTTCTCAAGAAGACCCAGAAGGAGGTGGAGGACAAGGAGGCCGGTCTGCTTGCTGAGTTCGAGACCGAACGCTCTGCCTGGACCGATAAGGAGGCCATGCTGACTGCCGGCTTCGGCGAGATTGTAGACATGGTCGACGGTAAGCTGCCTTCTTTGCTCTTTCTTCAAGCCACCGGCTTCTTATCAAGCTGGCCTCTTGTTTCTGATTTTGGCTTTTTTGCTTTTTGTCTGAGCAGACTTCTTCCCAGGTCACTCTGGTGCTGCCAACCAGGCTATCGAGGCTGATCGCGAAGGACGGAGGGCAGAAGGCGAGCAGATTGCTGCCGACGCCCCCCGCACTCTTAGCGAGCAGCTTCTCAGCATCCAGGATCATCTTCGGCCGGCTCATCGGATCCTGCACCGCCTTCAGCATGTCGGCGCCCAGGCGATCGCCGCCATGTGGCCAGACATGCCGGCTCCACGTACACCCAGCCAGACCGCCGACTGGCTGGAGGTGGCGGCCGGCCGCCTTGAGGCTTGGAAGGGTTCCTCGGCCCGGGCCGGGGCACGCCGGGCCTTGGAGTTCGTCAAGGTGTGGTACCCTGGGCTAAATCTAGCCCAGTTGGCCACGCTTCGACTGGAAGCCCAAGAGGAGCTGGTAGCAGTGGAGCGTGATCTTTTCCAATGAGCCGCGGCAATCGCCGAGTACACCAACACCAGCGTCTTCGTTCCTGAGCTGGCTGAGAACGGCACCGAGGCGCCGCAGGAGTGGTTCGGGCGGAACCCAGAGGATGGCGAGGACTCGGCCGAAGTGATCGACTCTAGCGACGAGGGAGAAGGCGGGGAGGAGGAGCAAAGTGAAGACGAGGCGCCAGAAGTCGGAGTGCACGGCCAGCCTCAGCTCGACCGCGCCTCCAGCAACGAGCCACGCCCGAGCGAGCCGGCTGCTGCTGAAGGCGACCAGGCGGGGACCGACCAGCCGGCCGCTCCACCAACCGGCACCACCGACTCCACCGTTCCGCCAAACCCGTCTGCTGCCGTTTTACCTTTTGTTTCTACCTGCTTATCAGTCTTGACAAACTTTGTTAACTTCGCACAATTCCACCCGCGGCGTGTATTTCAAACTCTTGTTGGATGTCGGCCAAGGGCCTTTTGATATGTAAATATTTTTGCCGAGTTCTATCTTTCCTTGCTTTCTGCTCTTTGGCTTTTTCCCTTTGCCGCCTTCCCTTGGTTGCCGTCTTGCCAGCCGAACAGCCGCTCTGCGGACTATGGCTGGGTCAAGTACTTAGCCACTTCCGGGGAGGCAAGTACTTAGCCGGTTAGAGTTTTCTAGCAAGTTAAGTAGAAGCCGGCCGGCCGGCTGCTCAGTAGCCGGTCGGCGAAGCAGGAAGCCGGCTTGAACTATGTGCATGCTTTGGGTCCTTAGCCATTTTTCATGCGAACAACCTTTCTTCCTTAACTCCTGCCCACCGGACAGTCGCTCTACGAGCTGCGGCTTCTGGCAGGAGAAGGCCTAAGTGCCAACACATTACTTGTCTGGCTGCAGGAAGCATTACATAGTACGAGGCGGCGAGTCCCCGGGTCGACTGGTCGAACCCGGTGCCAGGCGGACTAATGAAATAACGCAATGACATGCATTATACTTATCATATAGATAAAACAAGGCAGTCCCCGAGATCTTCTCGGGGGACCCGGAGTCTTCGTACTTAATACAAAAGTTGGCGTGGTACATACTGCATCAACTGTAAAACCTTCGAAGGAGGTTTGCATTCCATGGCCGCTCCATCTCCCTGCCGGAGTCGTCTCTTTTGCGTGCTCGAGGCTTCTGAGCATCGATCAGGTAATAGGAGTCGTTACCCAACACCTTGCTGATGATGAAGGGGACCTCCCAAGGTGCCAAGAGCTTGTGCTGGCCGGCTGTTCGCTGGATCAGCCAGAGCACAAGGTCTCCCTCTTGGAAAGATCTTGGCTTGACCTTCCGGTTGTAGTATCGACGCAGGCTCCGCTAGTAGATGGTGGACCGACTGAGTACCAACAGCCGGCCCTCTTCCAGCAGATCGACGCCGTCTTCTCGTGCTTCTTTTGCCTCCTCTTCGGTGTACATGGTGACTCGAGGGGAGTCGAATTCTATGTCCGTCGGGATGACGGCTTCGGCACCGTAGACGAGGAAGAAAGGCGTGAAGCCGGTTGACTTGTTTGGAGTTGTGCGCACGCTCCAGAGGACGGCCGGCAGCTCATCGAGCCAGCAGCCGGCCGAACGCTCCAGAGGCTCGACCAGTCGGGGCTTGATGCCGGACAAAATGAGGCCGTTTGCTCGCTCCACCTGGCCGTTTGACTGCGGATGGGCAACGGACGCTAGGTCCAGTCGGATGCCCTACGTCGCGCAGAAACGGGCCAAGGCGCCCTTGCCAAAGTTTGTGCCTGACGGAGTAATTGACCACGGGTACCCCGAAGACGGCAAGACAACATTTCCAGACATCGGGGCTAGCAAAGCCCCTCAGTCCGACTGCCCGGCCACTCCTGCCGGCTCCCCGTCCGACTGCTCCACCCGGCCGGCTGCCCGGCCGGCTGCCGACTGCGCCAACCAGCCGGCTGCCCGAAGTCAACTGCTGCACCGACAAGACAACCGTACCGCGAGATCATCTACAGTGTATCTGTCCCTGGGCACTGTTTATAAAGTGCACCAGGGAGAGGTAGGCATGCACATCACGTCCACACCATCATGGGCATGGTGCCCCCATGCCCACTTGTCCCATGCCACTACATAGCTTACATAGTAAGCTAGCCATGCCTATATAAGGCACACATCCATCCATCCACTCCCATGGGCACAGACATGCACTCACGCATGAACACCCACGGCCATAACCATTCGGCCACAAGAGCATGCATGGTCATCCGACCACCCGCATATACAAAGTCAGATGCCTATGGCACCGACCAAGGATACAGCTCCAGGAGCACTTTGTACTGCCCGATGTACACCCCAGATATATATACTCAGACATGCAGGAGTAGGGGTATTATCTCTCCGGAGAGCCCCGAACCTGGGTAAACTAGTGCGTGCTACTCGCATACCCGCTCCCGGTCCTATCAGCAGCAGTCTTACCCTCACACTAAGCCCTTGTGGCATCTGTCGCCTCGCACCCTCCCCCGTGAGAATACCATGACATTTGGCGCCCACCGTGGGGCCAGGTGCACCGTCGTCCGGAGACCTGTTCTGGACGGGAACCCTTTTTCTCCCCCGCGAGCGCAGCCAGCCTGCTACGCCCGACGGCGCTTGCCCCGACACGCTGCAAGGCGTCGACGACGCCTGCGCGGCAAGCTGCCTCGCCGATCTTCTTGGCAAGACTCGCATCTCCGACGAGCCCGCGTCCGAGGCGGGCACGGACTACCCCGAGAGCCGCCCCGTCAGCCTCCTCGACCAGCTTCACGTCTCCAGCGAGCTTGCTGTAGACTTGGAGTCGGTCGGCTCCACCGACCCGATGCTTGTCGACTCCGACACGGCATCGTTCGACGCCTACCCCTCCGACGTGGTAGTCTTCGACGACCCTCTCCCTCGAACTGACAGCGGCAGCAGCACTGTCACTGAGGTGCTGGTCATCAGCCACGTCGCCGACTCGGGCGAGAGCGCCCATGACGCCCGACAGGCGGCGATGCATGACCTATCTGTTCCCATCCGGCCGATGCCGACGCCGAGACCCTGGAGGCACGTCGTCTCACCCTCATCGCGGAGGGCCAGAAGATAGCCTCCATGAGACGCCTCACTGAGGCCCACCAACACGAAGTCGACCGCGCCGCTTTTGGTACGCCGCCTCACAGCGGGCCGAGCCGAGTCGGCCTCGTCAAGAAGCGCGGCGCGGCCATCGCCAGCATGCTGGGGGCGGACCGCCCGGTCTACACCACACCGCTCGAGAATCTGCGAGCCGCTCAGGCGGCAGCAGAAGAGCTGAACGGGCTGGGGGCTGATGAGCTCCCCTACATGACAAGACGTATCCAGCAGCTGATCGATGCGGCCGCAGAACGGCATGAAGCCGGCGCCCGCGCTGAGAGTCCTCCCCCACGCCGAGAGCACGCCGGGACATCCCGGTCGCCGACTGCGAGCGGCGCCCGCGCAAGGAAGGACATGGAGCCGGCTGCTAGCCGCAGCCAGACTCGAATCACCATCGAGCGCGACGCGGAAGGCCGCCCTCGGGCGGTGGAGCGCCAGGGCAATCCGCCTCCTCCCCCTCCTCGTGGAAAGAGATGTCCCACCCCGCCACCTGTCACGCATCCGACTCTCGGTGGCCGACTAGGCCGCCGCGAGGGAGTCGGCGAGAACGACGCCCGCCACCGGATCGACCGCCTAGCTCGATCCCTGGCGCTAGAAGAAGAAGACGATGTCGGCCCGCCATGCTTTGGCCCCCGCATCCGCGACGAGCCCTTCCCCAAAGGGTTCTCGCTCCCCAGAGACATGCCCAAGTACAACGGCTCTGTGAAGCTGGAAGATTGGCTCATCGACTACTCTACCGCCGTCAGTATAGCAAACGGCAACAGGCGCGTAGCCGTGAAGTACGTCCCTCTCATGCTGCAAGGCACGGCACGCACCTGGCTCAACAGCCTCAAGCCCTACACCGTCAACAGCTGGCTGGACTTCACGGAAGTCTTCGTCCGCAACTTCACCAGCACGTACAAGCGGCCTCCCAAGCCCCGCCAGCTCTCCCTATGCGTCCAAGGGCCCAGCGAGTCGACCCGCGACTACCTCACGCGGTGGGCTGAGCTCGGCAACTCCTGCGAGGGGGTGCACGAGGTTCAAGCTATCGAGTACTTCACCGTCGTGTGCGGAGAGGGCACCCTCCTCAAGCACCGACTCCTCTGCGATGAGCCGGCTACCCTCGATGAACTGCTGGTCATTGCGGACAAGTATGCCAGAGCCGACTCCTCGATGAAGACCGAGCTTCGAGTGGACGCCTCTGGGAAGGTGCTCGCTCCGGCTCCTAAGACACCGGCTGGCGACTCCAACCGGCGCCCCTACCAGAACGACCACAAGCGCAAGATGTTGGAAATATGCCCTAGAGGCAATAATAAAATGGTTATTATTGTATTTCCTTGTTCTTGATAACTGTCTGTTGTTCATGCTATAATTGTATTAACTGGAAACCGTAATACATGTGTGAATACATAGACCACAACATGTCCCTAGTAAGCCTCTAGTTGACTAGCTCGTTGATCAATAGATGGTTACAGTTTCCTGACCATGGACATTGAATGTCATTGATAACGGGATCACATCATTAGGAGAATGATGTGATGGACAAGACCCAATCCTAAGCATAGCACAAGATCGTGTAGTTCGTTTGCTAGAGCTTTTCTAATGTCAAGTATCATTTCCTTAGACCATGAGATTGTGCAACTCCCGGATACCGTAGGAATGCTTTGGGTGTACCAAACGTCACAACATAACTGGGTGGCTATAAAGGTGCACTACAGGTATCTCCGAAAGTGTCTGTTGGGTTGGCACGAATCGAGACTCGGATTTGTCACTCCGTATGACGGAGAGGTATCTCTGGGCCCACTCGGTAATGCATCATCATAATGAGCTCAATGTGACCAAGTGTTTGGTCACGGGATCATGCATTACGGTACGAGTAAAGTGACTTGCCGATAACGAGATTGAACAAGGTATTGGGATACCGACGATCGAATCTCAGGCAAGTAACGTACCGATTGACAAAGGGAATTGTATACGGGATTGATTGAATCCTCAACATCGTGGTTCATCCGATGAGATCATCGTGGAACATGTGGGAGCCAACATGGGTATCCAGATCCCGCTGTTGGTTATTGACCAGAGAGTCGTCTCGGTCATGTCTGCATGTCTCCCGAACCCGTAGGGTCTACACACTTAAGGTTCGGTGACGCTAGGGTTGTAGAGATATTAGTATAAGGAAATCCTAAAGTCGTTCGGAGTCCCGGATGAGATCCCGGACGTCACGAGGAGTTCCGGAATGGTCCGGAGGTAAAGATTTATATATGGGAAGTCCTATTTTGGCCACCGGAAAATGTTCGGGATTTTTCGGTATTGTACCGGGAAGGTTCTAGAAGGTTCCGAAGTGGGGCCCACCTGCATGGGGGGACCCACATGAACGTGGGTAGTGGGGGAAAGGCCCCACACCCCTGGTCAAGGCGCACCAAGATCCCACCTTAGAAGGAATAAGATCATATCCCGAAGGGATAAGATCAAGATCCCTAAAAAGGGGGGATAACAATCGGTGGGGAAGGGAAATGATGGGATTTCTTTCCCCCACCTTTGCCAACGCCCCAATGGACTTGGAGGGCAAGAAACCAGCCCCCTCCACCCCTATATATAGTGGGGAGGCGCATGGGAGCAGCACCCCAAGCCCTGGCGCCTCCCTCCCTCCCGTGACACCTCTTCCTCCCCGCTTGCGCTTGGCGAAGCCCTGCCGGGATCCCGCTACTTCCACCACCACGCCGTCGTGCTGCTGGATCTCCATCAACTTCTCCTCCCCCCTTGCTGGATCAAGAAGGAGGAGACGTCCCCGCTCCGTACGTGTGTTGAACGCAGAGGTGCCGTCCGTTCGGCGCTAGGATCATCGGTGATTTGGATCACGACGAGTACGACTCCATCAACCCCGTTCTCTTGAACGCTTCCGCGCGCGATCTACAAGGGTATGTAGATGCACTCCCCTCTCTCTCGTTGCTAGATGACTCCATAGATTGATCTTGGTGATACGTAGAAAATTTTAAATTTGTGCTACGTTCCCCAACAGTGGCATCATGAGCCAGGTTTATGCGTAGATTCTATGCACGAGTAGAACACAAAGTAGTTGTGGGCGACGATTTGTTCAATTTGCTTACCGTTACTAGTCTTATCTTGATTCGGCAGCATTGTGGGATGAAGCGGCCCGGACCGACCTTACACGTACTCTTACGTGAGACAGGTTCCACCGACTGACATGCACTTGATGCATAAGGTGGCAAGCGGGTGTCTGTCTCTCCCACTTTAGTCGGATCGGATTCGATGAAAAGGGTCCTTATGAAGGGTAAATAGCAATTGGCATATCACCGTTGTGGCTTTTGCGTAGGTAAGAAACGTTCTTGCTAGAAACCCATAGCAGCCACGTAAAACATGCAACAACAATTAGAGGACGTCTAACTTGTTTTTGCAGGGTATGCTATGTGATGTGATATGGCCAAAAGGATGTGATGAATGATATATGTGATGTATGAGATTGATCATGTTCTTGTAATAGGAATCACGACTTGCATGTCGATGAGTATGACAACCGGCAGGAGCCATAGGAGTTGTCTTAATTTATTGTATGACCTGCGTGTCAATGAAAAACACCATGTAATTACTTTACTTTATTGCTAACTGTTAGCCATAGTAGTAGAAGTAATAGTTGGCGAGACAACTTCATGAAGACGCGATGATGGAGATCATGGTGTCATGCCGGTGATGAAGGTGATCATGCCGCGCCTCAAAGATGGAGATCAAAAGGCGCAAGATGATCTTGGCCATATCATGTCACTTTATGATTTGCATGTGATGTTTGTCATGTTTACATCTTATTTGCTTAGAACGATGGCAGCATAAATAAGATGATCCCTCACTAAAATTTCAAGAGATGTGTTCCCCCTAACTGTGCACCGTTGCGAAGGTTCGTTGTTCCGAAGCACCACGTGATGATCGGGTGTGATAGATTCTAACGTTCGCATACAACGGGTGTTGACGAGCCTAGCATGTACAGACATGGCCTCGGAACACAAGCAAAACACTTAGGTTGACTTGACGAGCCTAGCATGTACAGACATGGCCTCGGAACACAAGAGACCGAAAGGTCGAACATGAGTCGTATAGTAGATACGATCAACATGGAGATGTTCACCGATGATGACTAGTCCGTCTCACGTGATGATCGGACACGGCCTAGTCGATTCGGATCATGTATCACTTAGATGACTAGAGGGATGTCTATCTAAGTGGGAGTTCATTAAATAACCAGATGAACTTAATTATCATGAACATAGTCAAAAGGTCTTTGCAAATAATGTCGTAGCTTACGCTTTAGTTCTACTAAGATATGTTCCTAGAGAAAATTAAGTTGAAAGTTGATAGTAGCAATTATGCGCACTGGGTTCGTAAACTGAGGATTGTCCGCATTGCTGCACAGAAGGCTTATGTCCTTAATGCACCGCTCGGTGTGCTGAACCTCGAGCGTCGTCTCTAGATGTTACGAAACATCTGACATACACGTTTTGATGACTACGTGATAGTTCAGTGTGTGATGCTAACGGTTTAAAATTGTGGCACCAAAGACGGTTTTGAAACGTCGCAGAACATATGAGATGTTCCAAAGACTGAAATTGGGATTTCAGACTAATGCCCACGTCAAGAGGTATGAGACCTCTGACAAGTTTCTTAAGCGTGCAAACTAAGGGAGAAAAGCTCAATCGTTGAGCATGTGCTCAGATTGTCTGAGTACTACAATCACTTGAATCGAGTGGGAGTTAATATTCCAGATGAGATAGTGATGGTTCCCCATAGTCACTGCCACCAAGCTATTAGAGCTTCGTGATGAACTATAACATATCAGGGATAGACATGATGATCCTTGAGCAACTCGCGATGTCTGACACCGCGAAAGTAGAAATCAAGAAGGAGCATCAATTGTTGATGGTTAGTAAAACCACTAGTTTCTAGAAGGGCAAGGGCAAGAAGGGATACTTCATGAAATGGCAAATCAGTTGCTGCTCTAGTGAAGAAACCCAAGGTTGAACCCAAACCCGAGACTAAGTGCTTCTGAAATGAGGGGAACGGTCACCGAAGCAGAACTACCCTAGATACTTCATAGATGAGAAGGCTGGCAAGGTCGACAGAAGTATATTGGATATACATTATATTAATGTGTACTTTACTAGTACTCCTACTAGCACCAGGGTATTAGATACCGGTTCGGTTGCTAAGTGTTAGTAACTCGAAATAAAAGCTGCGGAATAAACGGAGACTAGCTAAAGGTGAGATGACGATATGTGTTGGAAGTGTTTCCAAGGTTGATGTGATCAAGCATCGCATTCTCCCTCTACCATCGAGATTGGGGTTAAACCTGAATAATTATTATTTGGTGTTTGCGTTGAGCATAGACATGATTGGATTATGTTTATCGCAATACGGTTATTCATTAAAGGAGAATAATGGTTACTCTGTCTATTTGAATAATACCTTCAATGGTCTTGCACCTAAAATGAATGGTTTATTGAATCTCGATCGTAGTGATACACATGTTCATGCCAAAAGATATAAGATAGTAATGATAGTACCACATACTTGTGGCACTGCCAGTTGAGTCAAATTGGTATAAAACGCATGAAGAAGCTCCATGTTGATGGATCTTTGGACTCACTCGTTTTTGAAAAGATTGAGACATGCGAACCATGTCTATTAGTATATATGCATGAAGAAAGTCCATACAGATGGATCATTTGGAGTCACTTGATTTTGAATCACTTGAGACATGCAAATCATACCACATGGGCAAGATGACTGAAAGGCCTCGTTTTCAGTAAGATGGAACAAGAGAGCAACTTGTTGGAAGTAATACATTTGATGTGTGCAGTCCAATGAGTGCTGAGGCACGCAGTGGATATCGTTATGTTCTTACTTCACGGATGATTTGAGTAGATGCTGAGAATATTTACTTGATGAAACACAAGTCTGAATTATTGAAAGGTTCAAGTAATTTCAGAGTGAAGTTGAAGATCGTCGTGACAAGAGGATAAAATGTCTGTGATATGATCATAGAGATGAATATCTAAGTTACGAGTTTGGCACACAATTAAGAAATTGTGGAAATTGTTTCACGACTAATACCGCCTGGAACACCATATTGTGATGGTGTGTCCGAACATCATAACTGCACCCTATTGGATATGGTGCATACCATGATGTCTCTTATCGAATTACAACTATCGTTTATGGGTTAGGCATTAGAGACAACCACATTCACTTTAAATAGGGCACCACGCAATTCCGTTGAGACGACACCGTATGAACTATGGTTTAGAGAAACCTAAGCTGTCGTTTCTTAAAAGTTTGGGGCTGCGACGCTTATGTGAAAAAGTTTCAGGCTGATAAGCTCGAACACAAAGCGGATAAATGCATCTTCATAGAATACCCAAAAAAGTTGGGTATACCTCCTATTTCAGATCTGGAAGCAAAAGTGATTGTTTCTAGAAACGGGTCCTTTCTCGAGGAAAAGTTTCTCTCGAAAGAATTGAGTGGGAGGATGGTGGAGACTTGATGAGGTCATTGAACCGTCACTTCAACTAATGTGTAGCAGGGCACAGGATGTTGTTCCTGTGGCACCTACACCAATTGAAGTGGAAGCTTATGATAGTGATCATGAAACTTCAGATCAAGTCACTACCAAACCTCATAGGACGACAAGGATGCGTACTACTTCAGAGTGGTACGTAATCCTGTCTTGGAAGTCATGTTGTTGGACAACGATGAACCTATGAGCTGTGGAGAAGCGATGGTGGGCCCGGATTCCGACGAATGGCTCGAGGCCATAAAATCCGAGAGAGGATCCATGTATAAAAACAAAGTGTAGACTTTGGAAGAACTACTTGATGGTCGTAAGGTTGTTGGGTGCAGATGGATTTTAAAAGGAAGACAGACAATAATGGTAAGTGTCACCATTAAGAAAGCTCGACTTGTCGTTAAGATGTTTTCCGGCAAGTTCAAGGAGTTTACTGCGGTGAGACTTTCTCACTCGTAGCGATGCTAAGAGTTTGTTGGAATTATATTTAGCAGTTACTGCATTATTTATGAAATCTTGCAGATAGGATGTCAAAACATTGTTTCCTCGACGATTTTCTTGAGGAAAGGTTGTATGTGATACAACCAGAAGGTTTTGTCAATCCTGAAAGATGCTAACAAGTATGCAAAGCTCCAGCAATCCTTCTAAGGATTGGAGTAAGCATCTCGGAGTTGGAATGTATGCTTTGATGAGATGATCAACGATTTTGGGTTTTTACAAAGTTTATGAGAAACTTGTATTTCCAAAGAAGTGAGTGGGAGCACTATAGAATTTCTGATGAGTATATGTTGTTGACATATTGTTGATCAGAAATGATGTAGAATTTCTGGAAAGCATCCAGGGTTATTTGAAAAGTGTTTTTCAATGGAAAACCTGGATTAAGCTACTTGAACATTGAGCATCAAGATCTATAAGGATAGATCAAAATGCTTAATAGTACTTTCAAATGAATACATACCGTGACAAGATTTTGAAGGAGTTCAAAATAGATCAGCAAAGAAGGAGTTCTTGGCTGTGTTACAAGGTGTGAGTATTGAGTAAGACTCAAGACCTGACCACGGCAGAAGAAAGAGAAAGGACGAAGGTCGTCCCCTATGCTTTAGACGTAGGCTCTACAATATGCTATGCTGTGTACCGCACCTGAAGTGTGCCTTGCCATGAGTTAGTCAAGGGGTACAATAGTGATCCAGGAAGGGATCACATGACAGTGGTCGAACTTATCCTTAGTATCTAGTGGACTAAGGAATTTTCTCGATTATGGAGGTGGAAAGGGGGTTCGTCGTAAGGGGTTACGTCGATGCAAACTTTGACACTAATCCGGATGACTCTGAGTAGTGAAACGGATTCGTATAGTAGAACAGTTATTTGGAATAGCTCCAAGTAGCGCGTGGTAGCTGCATCTACAAGATGACATAGAGATTAGTAAAGCACACACGGATCTGAATGTTGCAGACCCGTTGACTAAAACCTCTCTCGTAAGCATAACATGATCAAACCCTAGAACTCATTGAGTGTTAATCACATGGTGATGTGAACTAGATTATTGACTCTAGTAAACTCTTGGGTATTAGTCACATGGCGATGTGAACTTTGAGTGTTAATCACATGGTGATGTGAACTAGATTATTGACTCTAGTGCAAGTGGGAGACTGTTGGAAATATGCCCTAGAGGCAATAATAAAATGGTTATTATTGTATTTCCTTGTTCATGATAATTGTTTGTTGTTCATGCTATAATTGTATTAACTGGAAATCGTAATTCATGTGTGAATACATAGACCACAACATGTCCCTAGTAAGCCTCTAGTTGACTAGCTCGTTGATCAATAGATGGTTATGGTTTCCTGACCATGGACATTGGATGTCATTGATAACGGGATCACATCATTAGGAGAATGATGTGATGGACAAGACCCAATCCTAAGCATAGCACAAGATCGTGTAGTTCGTTTGCTAGAGCTTTTCTAATGTCAAGTATCATTTCCTTAGACCATGAGATTGTGCAACTCCCGGATACCGTAGGAATGCTTTGGGTGTACCAAACGTCACAACGTAACTGGGTGGCTATAAAGGTGCACTACAGGTATCTCCGAAAGTGTCTGTTGGGTTGGCACAAATCGAGACTCGGATTTGTCACTCCGTATGACGGAGAGGTATCTCTGGGCCCACTCGGTAATGCACCATCATAATGAGCTCAGTGTGACCAAGTGTTTGGTCACGGGATCATGCATTACGGTACGAGTAAAGTGACTTGCCGGTAACAAGGTTGAACAAGGTATTGGGATACCGACGATCGAATCTCGGGCAAGTAACGTACCGATTGACAAAGGGAATTGTATACGGGATTGATTGAATCCTCAACATCGTGGTTCATCCGATGAGATCATCGTGGAACATGTGGGAGCCAACATGGGTATCCAGATCCCGCTGTTGGTTATTGACCGGAGAGTCGTCTCGGTCATGTCTGCATGTCTCCCGAACCCGTAGGGTCTACACACTTAAGGTTCGGTGACGCTAGGGTTGTAGAGATATTAGTATGCGGAAATCCGAAAGTCGTTCGGAGTCCCGAATGAGATCCCGGACGTCACGAGGAGTTCCGGAATGGTCCGGAGGTAAAGATTTATATATGGGAAGTCCTATTTTGGCCACCGGAAAATGTTCGGGATTTTTCGATATTTTACCGGGAAGGTTCTAGAAGGTTCCGAAGTGGGGCCCACCTGCATGGGGGGACCCACATGAACGTTGGTAGTGGGGGCAAGGCCCCACACCCCTGGTCAAGGTGCACTAAGATCCCACCTTAGAAGGAATAAGATCATATCCCGAAGGGATAAGATCAAGATCCCTAAAAAGGGGGGATAACAATCGGTGGGGAAGGGAAATGATGGGATTTCTTTCCCCCACCTTTGCCAACGCCCCAATGGACTTGGAGGGCAAGAAACCAGCCCCCTCCACCCCTATATATAGTGGGGAGGCGCATGGGAGCAGCACCCCAAGCCCTGGCGCCTCCCTCCGTCCCGTGACACCTCTTCCTTCCCGCTTGCGCTTGGCGAAGCCGTGCCGGGATCCCGCTACTTCCACCACAACGCCGTCGTGCTGCTGGATCTCCATCAACTTCTCCTCCCCCCTTGCTAGATCAAGAAGGAGGAGATGTCCCCGCTCCGTACGTGTGTTGAACGCGGAGGTGCCATCCGTTCGGCGCTAGGATCATCGGTGATTTGGATCACGACGAGTACGACTCCATCAACCCCGTTCTCTTGAACGCTTCCGCGCGCGATCTAAGAGGGTATGTAGATGCACTCCCCTCTCTCTCGTTGCTAGATGACTCCATAGATTGATCTTGGTGATACGTAGAAAATTTTAAATTTCTGCTACGTTCCCCAACACAAGGCCCCTATGCCGCCTTCCACCAGTCGGCAGGTGGCCACAGTCGAAGACGAGCAGCCCAAAGAGCGGCCCGCTCTCAAGAAGAAGGGCGGTAGGCCAGCTTGGCAGCCGGCCTTCTCCTACGAGCAGACTCTTGATGCCCCCTGCAAGTTCCACAGCGGCGCGAAGCCATCCAACCACACGACCCGAAAGTGCCACTGGCTCACCCGGATCTCCAAGGGCGAGGGGCTGGTGCAGCCTCCGCCTCCCGGCCCGCCGCTTCCAGCCCCCCAGCAGTCGGCTGCTCGACCAGCAGTCGGAGCCATTCAAGATGAGTTCCCTGATGAGCACGCTGCCTACGTCGTCTTCACGAGCCAGGTTGAAGACAAGCGCAGCCGGCGCCTACAGCACCAAGAGGTCAACGCAGTCGCCTCCAGCAGCCCCGAGTTCATGCATTCGTCTGAAAGGCCTATCAATTGGAGCCGGGCCGATCACCCAGAGGTGATGCCGTCCCCTGGCTCCTACGCATTGGTGTTGGATGTCACCCTCGCAACAGAGAGGCGGGCTGCCCGATTCTCCCACGTTCTGATTGATGGCGGAAGCAGTATCAACATACTGTACCGCGACACCATGGAGAAGTTGAACCTCAAGGCGAAGTAGCTCATGCCAAGCCGGACCGTTTTCCATGGCATCGTACCCGGCCTGTCCTGTTCCCCAATCGGCAAGATCAAGATGGATGTTCTCTTCGGAGACAAGGATCACTTTCGCTGAGAAGCAATCTGGTTCGAGGTAGTGGATCTGGAAAGCCCTTACCACGCCTTGCTTGGCCGACCTGCTCTGGCCAAGTTCATGGCTGTGCCCCACTACGCCTACCTGAAGATGAAGATGCCGAGCTCAAAGGGGATCATCAATGTAGCCGGCAACTACAAAAAGTCCATCGAGTGCGCTACAACCAGCAGCCGGCTGGCCGAGTCCCTCATAGTGGCAGAAGAGAAGAAAGAAGAAAAAGGGCGCTGCCAGACGCCTCGCCGCCTGGCCAGCTGTGCCAAGCCGGCTCGGTCACGTCCCGCCTCGCCGCCTGGCCAGTCGGGACCCCCCTTCGAGCACCCGGAGACTCGAAATCTACACCCAGCGGGTGCGCCGGCGCACTCAGCAAGCGCTGAGCCGCGCCGGCTGTCTTCGGCAAACTCCACCTCGACGAAAATCAATCCGGCTCACATGAAAAAGAAGCGTCCGGCTGCCAGGAGCCCGTCAAAAAGAAGCAGCCGGCCGGTAAAGAAAAAACGTCCGGCTGGCCCGTCCGCCTGCTTCGTCATTCGGACGGTCAGTCGCGACCCGCACTGCCGGCTGTGCCAAGCCGGCTTGACCGCCTCCTGCTCCGACGCCTGGCCGGCAGGCGGGCCGGCCCGGCCGCCTGTCCGCCTCGACGCCTGTTCGGTCGAGCCCGACCGGCATGGGCGTCCCTCGAGCGCCCGGAGGCTTGGGCCGTCTGCCGGAGATCATCTCCGCCTCCACTGCGCCAAAAACAATGTGAGCTCCTCACCCGCTTATTTTGGCACCACGCAAACATGGATAACCCCGAGCGACGCTCGAGGACCACCTCCGCTTTTTATTACAGTTGCACCACTGTTCGCCCCGGCGCCAGCCAGAGTTGGCCTGGAGGCTGGCCGCTTGGCCTGAGACGTTAGTTCCCGCAGACGGCTTAGTAGCGTGCGCGGTACCAAAGGCCCACTCTTAGTCACAGACCGCAGAGCGGCTGTCCGGCTAGCAAGAATGAACGCAGGAAGCCACCCACGCAAAAAATGTCCGGGAAGAAAAAACGGTTCGGGCGAACCGGTCGTTTCTTTTACGAGTATCTGCTCGGTCAAATCTGCTCCCAGAGTCTGAGTAATGTACACTCCACTCCGCGGCCCACTCTTAGCCACAGACCGCAGAGCGGCTGTCCGGCAAGCAAGAGCACAAGCCAAAGAGCGGAGGGGACATTAAAAAGATAGAAGGGGGCTCGGACGAAACCGAGTCGGCACCCTTCGCATAAAACTTGCAATGCTTAAAGCAAACATTTGATATATCTGCGCGGACTAACTTTGTCTTTGGCACGATCATTTTCATGGGGAACCCCCCCCCCTCCTCGCTCGGAGGCTCGGAGGCTACACCCAGTGGGTGAGCTGGGACGCCCCCACTGGAAGCAAGCCGCGCCAGCTGCAGCCCGCAGCCGGCTATCAGCAACAGCATCAGTCAATGGACCCCCGCGTCCACGCCTGACAGCACCAGCCGGCGGACTTCGTGTCCGCGCCCGGCACCCTCGACGCCATCGTCTACACCAACAAACGCGAAAAGCCTCCGCCCAACTTTTCCAAGTTGCCCGGAGGCTCGGAGGCTACACCCAGCGGGTGCGCTGGCGCGCCCCCGCCTAAAGCAAGCTACGCCGGCTGCGGCCTGCAACCGGCCGGCATCGACATTTTCTACATCAACACCCGCCAAAAAACCTCCGCCCAACTTTGCCAAGTTGCCCGGAGGCTTGGAGGCTACTGACGGAGTAATTGACCACGGGTACCCCGAAGACGGCAAGACAACATTTCCAGACATCGGGGCTAGCAAAGCCCCTCAGCCCGACTGCCCGGCCGCTCCTGCCGGCTCCCCGTCCGACTGCTCCACCCGGCCGGCTGCCGGCTGCCGACTGCGCCAACCAGCCGGCTGCCCGAAGTCAACTGCTGCACCGACAAGACAACCGTACCGCGAGATCATCTACAGTGTATCTGTCCCTGGGCACTGTTTATAAAGTGCACCAGGGACAGGTAGGCATGCACATCACGTCCACACCATCATGGGCATGGTGCCCCATGCCCACTTGTCCCATGCCACTACATAGCTAACATAGTAAGCTAGCCATGCCTATATAAGGCACACATCCATCCATCCACTCCCATGGGTACACACATGCACTCACGCATGAACACCCACGGCCATAACCATTCGGCCACAAGAGCATGCATGGTCATCCGACCACCCGCATATACAAAGTCAGATGCCTATGGCACCGACCAATGATACAGCTCCAGGAGCACTTTGTACTACCCGATGTACACCCCAGATATATATACTTAGACATGCAGGAGTAGGGGTATTATCTCTCCGGAGAGCCCCAAACCTGGGTAAACTAGCGCGTGCTACTCGCATACCCGCTCCCGGTCCTATCAGCAGCAGTCTTACCGTCACACTAAGCCCTTGTGGCATCTGTCGCCTCGCACCCTCCCCCGTGAGAATACCACGACAGTGCCATTGTCGGTGATGATGCTGTGTTGTATGCCATACCAGATGGTGATGTCGGAGATGAAAGTCACAGCAGACGGACCATTCAATTTTTTAATTGGCTTTGCTTCTATCCACTTGGTGAACTTGTCCACCGCGACAAGTAGATGAGTCATGCCGCCGCGTGCTGTCTTGAATGGTCCCACCATATCCAGCCCCCAGACCGCGAAGGGCCAGGCAATGGGGATGGTCTTGAGTGCAGAAGCCGGCTGATGTGGCTTGGAGCGGAACTTCTGGCACCATTTGCATTTCTGGACCAAGTCTTTGGCGTCTTCTAGAGCAGTCGGCCAGAAAAAACCGTGGCGGAAAGCTTTGGCCACGAGTGCTCTTGAAGCCGCGTGGTGACCACACTCGCCTTGATGGATATCTTTGAGGATTGCTTGGCCTTGCTCCGGCTCTACGCAGCGCTGGTAAACACTAGTGACACTGCGCCTCACAAGTTCTCTGTTGACGATGGTGTACGCTGCTGCCCGGCGTTGGACTTGCCGGGCCGAGATCTCATTAGTCGGCAGCTCTTTGTTCACCAGGAAGTTGAGGATGGGCTGAGCCCATGAAGGTGTTGCAATTTCTTCGATTGCTAGGACTGCTACTTGCACGAGGGCGGTTGGGCCAGGAGGCGGCGGGTTGGAGTCGGATGCCGCTTGCTGAGTTGATGAAGTCCCCGGGCCGACAGCTGCAGTCCCCGGGCCGGGTTCTGAAGTCCCCTGGCCGGATGCGGCTGCTGCAGTCCCCGGGCCGCCTACCGAATTCCCAGTGCCGGCTGCTGGGGTCCTCGAGTTGAATCCGACTGCTTCAGGAGGAGCCGGCACAAATATGGAATCCGACTCTGTGGAAGGCTTGGCAGACGGCTTAAGGAGGCGTTGTAGGGCGACGCCGGCTAGTATTGCTTGCCGGGTGGAGCCGATTCGTGCCCAGGCATCTGCTTGCTCATTGTCATTTCTTGGCACATGGAGGAACTCGCATCCTTCAAAGTATCCACTGAGTTGCTGAACGAGGAAGCGGTAGCTCACCATGTTTGCGTCCTTGGAGTCCCAGTCGCCTGACGACTGCTGGACCACCAAGTCAGAATCACCATAGCACAGGATCCGGCGAATGCCGAGTTCCTTGGCAAGCCGGAGCCCGTGAATGAGTGCTTCGTATTCAGCAATGTTGTTAGAGGCGGCAAAATGGACTTGCAGCACATATCTGAGCTTGTCGCCTTTGGGAGAGGTGAGGACGATGCCGGCTCCCAGACCGGTGCGCATCTTGGAACCATCAAAGTGCATTCGCCAATGGGTGGAGTCTGGCGCTTGCGGCAGGTACTGGGTCTCGGCCCAATCAACGAGGAAGTCAGCCAGTGCTTGTGACTTGATGGCGGTGCGAGGCTGGTAGTAGATGGTGTAGGGGGCCAAATCTATGGCCCATTTGACCACTCAGCCAGAAGCATCTCGGCTTCCAATGATCTCGGCAAGTGGAGCTGTGCAGACCACAGTGATTGGGTGCTCTTGGAAGTATGGCTTCAGTTTCTTGGCGGCAAAGTGCACGCCGTAGCACATCTTCTGGTAGTGGGGGTAGTTTTGCTTGGAGGCGGACAACACTTCACTCAGGTAGTACACCGGTCTTTGGACTGGTAGTGCTTTGCCTTCTTCTTTGCGTTCCACAACTATGACCGTGCTGACCACCCTGCTGGTGGCAGCGATGTAGAGGAGCATGGGCTCCTTAGGAGTCGGAGCCGCCAGGACGGGCGGAGTGGTCATCATCTTCTTGAGCTGGAGAAAAGCTTCATCTGCCTTGTCGTTCCACTCGAAAAAAGTGGTCTTCTTCATGAGCTAGTACAGGGGAAGAGCCTTCTCGCCCAGGCGACTGATGAAATGGCTGATGGATGCTAGGTAGCCGGTGAATTTTTGCACGTCCAGCAGTCGGGTGGGCACTTCCATCCTCTCGATGGCCTTGATCTTCACAGGGTTGCACTCTATGCCGCGCTCTGAGACCAGAAATCCAAGAAGCTGGCCGGCTGGCACTCCAAAGACGCATTTCTCCAGGTTGAGCTTGATCTAAAATCGGCGCAAGTTCTCAAAGGTCTCCTTGAGGTCTTCTAGCAGCGTTCCACGCTTCTCCGTCTTCACCACAACATCGTCCACAAAGCCGTGGACGTTTCTGCCGAGTTGCTTGAGGAGACACTTCTGCATGCAATGCTGAAACGTGGCGCCAGCATTCCTCAAGCCGAATGTCATGGTCAGGTAGCAGAAGGCTCCGAATGGCGTGATGAAGGTGGTCTTCAGTCTGTCGGCCGGGTTCAGCTTGATCTGATGATACCCTGAGTATGCATGCAAAAAACTCAACAGCTCGCATCCGGCTGTGGAGTCTATTACTTGGTCGATTCTTGGTAACGCAAAGGGGTCTTTGGGGCAAGCATTGTTGAGGCTGGTATAATCAATACACATGAGCCACTGCTTGTTCTTCTTCAGCACTAGGACTGGGTTGGCTAACCATTCTGGAAAGAACACCTCCATGATGAAGCCGGCTGCTAGAAGCCGGGCTATCTCTTCTCCAACAACTCTTCTCTTCTCTTCCAACAGGCGGCGCAAGGGCTGCCTGACTGGCTTGGCATCAGACCGGACATGTAGCTTGTGCTCGGCAAAATCCGTCGGAACACCCGGCATGTCTTTGGGTGACCATGCAAAGATGTCCCGATTCTCACGGAGGAAATCGACGAGCTCGCTTTCCTATTTGCTGTCAAGGTTTGCACCTATGACAGCGTACCTCTCCGGGTGCTCTTGGTCCAAGGGTATCTTCCTGGTTTCTTTTGTCGGCTTGAACGAGCCCTCAGCTTCTGACTCCTTGGGATTGGGTGACATTTTCGGCTGCTTGCCTGCCATTGCCACAACCCGGTCAAGGAGCCGCTTCTCAGCAGTGATCACGAGGGATTTGGCCAGCCAGCTGCTATCTGCTGCATAGGCGGACGACTTCTTGTAATCCCCTGCTATGGTCAGGATTCCCTTGGAGCTCGGCATCTTCATCTTGAGGTAAGCATAGTGGGGGACCGCCATGAACTTGGCCAGGGCAGGCCGGCCAAGTAGCGCATGGTAAGGGCTCTCAAGGTCCACCACCTCAAACCAGACTGGCTCTTGGCGAAAGTGTTCTTTGTCTCCAAAGAGAACGTCAATCTGTGTCTTGCCAATTGGTGAGCAGGAAATGCCAGGGACTATGCCATGGAAAACAGTCCGGCTAGGCTGAAGGTGTCTCTGCTTGATTCCCAACTTCTCTATAGTATCTTTGTACAGGATGTTGATGCTGCTGCCGCCATCTATCAGAACTCGGGAGAAGCGAGCAGCTCACCTCTCCGTGGCAAAGGTGGCATCCAACACCAGAGCACAAGAGCCGGGATTGGGCATCACCTCCGGGTGGTCGGCTCTGCTCCAGCTGATGGGCTTCTCAGACCAATGCATGAACTCGGGAGTCTCTGATGCTACTGCGTTTACTTCTTGTTGTCGTTGCCGTCTCCTGTGCCTGTCGTTAGCCACGCTGGTGAACACAACATAAGCTCCATGCTCTTCAGGATATTCGTCTTGTATCGCGCCGACTGGCCGAACCGCCGATTGCTGAGGACGAGGAGGAGGCGCCAGGCCGGCAGGCAGAGGGGGCTGGAGTCCATCACCCTTGGCGATCCTGGTGAGCCAGTGGCACTTCTGAGTGGTGTGGTTGGACGGCTTCGCGCCGCTGTGGAACTTGCAGGGTGCATCAAGAGTCTGTTTGTACGAGAAGGCGGGCAACCAGTTGGGCTTGCCGCCCTTCTGGCGTTTGGGAGGAGGCTGCCCTTCCAGCTGCTGATCTTCGACTATTGCCACCTGCCGGCTCGTGGAAGCCGGCTGCATGGCCTTGTGCTTGTTGTCGTTCAGTTGCTGTCGTCGACTGGAGTCACCAGCCGGGGTCCGAGGAGCTTGAGGGGCCACCTTGCCCGACACATTAACTTGGATCTCTGCCTTCATGGAGGAGTCGGCCGTGGCGTACTTGTCTGCTATGATCAGCAGTTCGTCGAGGGTCGCCGGTTCGTCGTAGAGAAGCTTGTGCTTGAGGAGCGTGCCCTCTCGGCACCCAGTAGTGAAGTACTCGATGGCCTGCACCTCGTGCACGCCCTCGCAAGAGTTGCGCAGCTCGGCCCAGCACGTGAGGTAGTCGTGAGTCGACTCGTTGGGGCCTTGGACGCACAAGGAGAGCTAGTGTGGCTTGGGTGGCCGCTTGCACGTGCTGGTAAAGTTGCGGATGAAAGCTTCAATGAAGTCAACCTAGCTGTTGATGCTGCGGGGCTTCAGGCTGTTCAGCCACGTCCGGGCCGTGCCCTGGAGCATGAGCGGAACGTACTTCACGGCAACACGTTTATTGCCGTTGGCGATGCTGACGGCTGTTGAGTAGTCGACCAGCCAGTCCTCCGGCTTCACAGAGCCGGTGTACTTGGGTGTATCTCTCGGGAGCGTGAACCCTCTGGGGAATGGTTCGTCTCGGATGCGTGGGCCGAAACAAGGCGGACCCAGCTCATCTTCTTCTTCTAGCGCCAGGGATCGATTGAGGCGATCGATCTGGTGGCGGGCATCGTTTTCTCCGATTCCTTCTCGGCGGCCAAGGCGGTCGCCGAGTGACGGGTGATCAACAGGCAGCGGGGAAATAGGCCTTTCCCTATGGGGAGGGGGAGGCGGACAGCCGTCTCGCTGTCGCACTGCTCTTGGGCGGCCGTCTTGGTCGCGCTTGATGGTGATGTGAGTCCGACTGCGGCTGGCAGCCGGCTCCTTGTCTCTTCTATCGCGGACGCCACCAGTCGGTGTCCGGGATGTCGCGCCTTGGTCCCGACGAGGAGGTGGGTCGTCGTTTCGCCGGTTGGGCGCTTCAGTGCGGCACCCGGCCTCTTGCTGCTCAGCAGCCGCGTCGAGGAGCTGCTGGACTCGTTCCGTCATGTGGCGACGCTCGTCGCCCTCGAGCTTGTCTAGCTCGTCTGCTGCCGCCTGGGCAGCTCGTATGTTCTCTGCACGCGGCGTAGAAGAGACGATCTGTACCGAACATGCTGGCGACGGTCGCGCCATGCTGCCGGATCAGGCCAATGCGGCTAGGACCGCCAGGAGCTGGCGTGCCGCCGACAGCACGGTCCATCTCCCGCTGGTAGGCCTCCGAAAGGCGTCTCATGCTGGCCAGCCGGTTGGCGCTTTCGACGAGCTGGACACGGCGTGCCTCCAGCGTCTCGGTGTCAGCGTCTTCCGGGATGGGTGCAGTCAGGTCTTGCATCGCCGCCTGCAGCGGATCCTGGCCACCTCCGCTAGAGTGCTCGCCGTGGCTGATGACGAGCACTTCCGTGACGGTGCTGCCGTCGCTGTCCGCACGAGGAACCGGCTCGTCGTAGACCACCACGTTGGTGGGGAACGCGTCAAGCGACGCCGTGTCAGAGTCGACCAACATCGGATCGGTGGAGCCAACCGACTCCAAGTCAGCAGAAGGCTCGCTGCGACGTGGAGCTCATCGAGGAGGCTCACGAGGCGGCTCTCGGGGCCATCGGTGCCCGCATCAGACGCGGGCTCGTCGGAGAGGCGAATCTCGCCAACAAGATCGGCGAGGCAGCTCGCCCCGCAGGCGACCTCCGCGTCGCGCAGCGCGTTGGTGTAGATGCCGTCTGGCGTGCCGGGCTGGCTGCGTTCGCCAGGAAGGAACAGGGTTCCCGTCCAGAACAGGTCTCCGGGAGACGGTGCACCTCGCCCCACGGTGGGCGCCAAATGTCAGGGGTTGGGTGTGACATATGCCAATGGATGGCTTATCATGGTGGGAGCGAGTAGAACGTCACCGGTGCCTGGAAGCGGGATGAGGTGTAGACACGAACGCCGGCGCACTTTACCCAGGTTCAGGGCTCTCCTAGGAGATAACACCCCCAGTCCTACTCTGTGGGGTCTCCGCATGATCACTAAGGCACTAGTGAGTACAATGGTGCTCCTCGAGCTGTATGCTAGAGGTAGAAGAAGGCAGGGCTTGCTCTCCTCTCCCCCTAGGTGTGGGTCTAATTCTAATAGGTTCGAACCCTTTGCATGGGTGCCCTGGGGGGTTTATATAGGCCTACCCCCAATGGGTAAAATGGTAATCCGGCCGGGTGTAGGGACCGACTGTCAGTCTCTCTGGTCGCCGGCTTCTCCATCGGCTGCTGGGGCCCCCCGCCTAGTGGGCCCCGCCGACTGGTCTGGTACGGAGCCGACAGGCCGCCTCCGCTGCTCGCGGGTCTTGCCGGCTGCTTATTACTGTAGCCTCAACGCTAATGACGCACGCTTGGTCAGGGGGACGTGGCTGCAGTCCCGCCGCCTGGCGGGAGATCACTGTAGCCACTCCGTGTGTTATCTGGTTAATGGCGCGTGGGCCCCGGGGAAGGAGCGGGCCGACTGCTAGGAGCCAGCCTCCCTCGGGTCCGTCTGGTCTGACCTCCGCCGTCTTCCGGGCTCTTGCTGCCTGGTAGGGCCGTCTTTAGGCCGTACCGACAGGCGGTCGTGGGAGCAGGGCTCCGCTTGACAGGAGTGACGTCAGGGGCGGAGTGGCAATAGTGCCGCGCCGGGCGGAGATCTCCGCCTGTACGGAGCACTGTGGCCACGCCCGGCCCTGGATACGGGGGTGATGGGATACACTGTAGCCTTGCACCGTCTTGTCTTCTTAATGGGGGCGCAGACTTTGAGGGTGCCATGGGCCGACTGCTAGGAGCCGGCCTCTCTGGAGGCCGCCTGCTAGGAGTCGACCCGTCTTGGAGCCGCCTTCCTGAGCATGGCCGTCTTCTGGCAGTCGGCCGTTCAGCCAGCCAGCCACCAGAAGGCGGTGCTTCAACTCGACGTCTTGAGGGGCGCAGCCGGCCCCGATGTCTTGAAAGGTTAGGGGATTCGGGTTAGGCTACCCGTGGCCCATTACTCCGACAGTCGTGCACGTGTTTGGTGCTCAACACTGTTAAGCTGCCATCTTATATTTACACATATTATACTTATCATCATTTTCCTTATGCTTAAGAAAGCTTTTAACTGTCCTGCATACAGAAATAAATCACAAGACCCTTGGCGGTTTACCACAGGGCGGGTCATATATCTTACATGAAACCCGAAACATGAAAAAGAGTCATAGATATGCCTGTTATCAATTATAGCTTTGAAACACAACTATGTTATCATACCTGTGATCCGGTGATTCGTACTGCCGGTTTATGTTATCCGAACAGTAAGGGTGATAACCCAAGTTTGTAGAAGCCGGCACTTCCACACATATGATGACTGTTATACGCTGGCGACTTATTGACCAAGGTCAAGCCGGTTTAAATAGAAGCCACTCATTAGACGCTTCTAATATGATCAAAAAAGTCTCAAGACAAACTCAAAAGATTGTTTGCAAAAACTTTAGACAAAATAGACAAAATTTTGAGGCTTCTGATTTGAATACGACCAGTAAACCGTTCCAAAGGGGTTAAGCTAGGATTCGAATACGATCATGTAGCCCCCAGTGGCTTTGGCGTTGCGCCGATCAAGAGGGTACCGACAGCTATGTTCTCTTTGGTTCGAATACGACCTATGTTTGAACAGGAAGCCCCGAAATGACCTTGAAATTTTTTTAACGACGCTGATTCGAATATGAATAATGTCGGGCCCAAAGGGGTTAAGCTATGATTCGAATACGATCAAGAAGCCCCCTAGTGGGTTTGGCAGTGTGCCAATCAAAAGGGTACCGACAAGTGTGTTCTCTTTGGTTCGAATACGACCTATGTTTGAACAGGAAGCCCCCTTGTGATCATGAGGTTTAACGGCTAGATTCGAATACGATCATGAGCCGGACCAAGAGGGTTAAGCTAGATTCGAATACGATCAGCCCCCAATTGGTCGTTTTATAATTAGAATAATAAAAACATTTGAGGATGAAAAGAATAGAGGTCCTGCTTTATTACTTATCATAATATATACATCGTCAAAATATGTACATCATGCGAGCTGATGGCTCAAGTGTAGTAAGGCCGAAGATGAGCGATATTCCACGGCCGGCGGGTCTCCTCCTCCGACTTACGTGAGTGTTTGTGCTCTCGAACATCGATAAGGTAGTATGACCCGTTGTTCAAGTTCTTGCTGACCACAAAGGGTCCTTCCCAAGGTGGGGATAGCTTGTGCGCATCCAACTGATCCTGGATGAGCCGGAGCACCAAGTCACCTTCTTGAAAGGTTCTGGACTTAACCCGGCGGCTGTGATAACGGCGCAGGTCCAATTGGTAAATCACCGAGCGGGCTGCTGCCAAGTCGCGCTTCTCATCTAACAGGTCAAGTGCATCCTGACGGGCTTGTTCATTATTAGCTTCAACATAAGCCGCCATGCGGGGCGAGTCATGACGGATGTCACTAGGTAGAACCGCCTCTGCACCGTAAACCATGAAGAAAGGCGTGTAACCCGTAGACCTGTTGGGGGTAGTATTGATGCTCCATGTCACAGAAGGTAACTCTTCTACCCAACAACCCGGCGTTCATTGCAAAGGAACCATAAGCCGGGGCCTGATGCCTTTCAAGATTTCCTGATTGGCTCTTTCAGCTTGCCCATTGGATTGGGGGTGAGCTACTGATGAAACATCAAGCCGGATATGCTCACGTTGAAAGAACTCCTCCATGGCACCCTTGGACATATTAGTACCATTGTCAGTTATAATGCTGTGTGGAAAACCAAAGCGAAAGATCACCTTTTTCATGAATTGAACCGCCGTGGCTGCATCACACTTACTGACTGGCTCTGCCTCAACCCACTTTGTGAATTTGTCAACCGCCACCAAGAGGTGGGTCTTCTTATCTTTGGACCTTTTGAATCGCCCAACCATGTCGAGTCCCCAGATGGCAAACGGCCAAGTAATTGGAATCATCCTCATTTCTTGAGCCGGTACGTGAGCCCGTCGTGAGAATTTTTGACAACCGTCACATTTACTGACCAGATCTTCCGCGTCAGCATGAGCTGTCAGCCAATAAAATCCATGACGAAAAGCCTTGGCTACAAGGGATTTTGAACCGGCATGATGGCCACAATCTCCTTCATGAATCTCCCGAAGAATTTCTTGACCCTCCTCAGGAGAGACACAACGTTGAAACGCCCTAGTGACACTGCAATGATGTAACTCCCCATTGGCAATCGTCATTGACTTAGACCGCCGGGTTATCTGCCTAGCCAAGGTTTCGTCCTCAGGCAACTCGCCCCGGGTCATATAAGCCAAATAGGGCACTGTCCAATCTGGGATGACGTGAAGAGCCGCCACCAATTGTGCTTTCGGGTCAGGAACAGCCAAGTCTTCTTCTGTGGGCAACTTGACAGAAGGGTTATGCAGAACATCCAAGAAAGTGTTAGGTGGCACCGGCTTACGTTGAGACCCCAGCCGGCTTAAAGCATCAGCCGCCTCATTCTTTCTTCGATCAATGTGCTCCACTTGGTAACCCTTGAAGTGTCCAGCAATGGCATCAACTTCACGGCGATAAGCCGCCATGAGAGGATCCTTGGGATCCCACTTGCCTGATACTTGTTGAGCCACCAAATCTGAGTCGCCAAAGCACCTTACCCGGCTTAAGTTCATCTCCTTAGCCATCCGAAGACCATGGAGCAAGGCCTCATACTTAGCTGCATTGTTAGTACAGGGAAACATCAACCGGAGTACATAACAAAAAAATTCACCTCGAGGGGAAGCTAAGACAACCCCAGCCCCCGAGCCTTCCAATTGCCTGGACCCATCATAATGAATAGTCCAATATGTGTTGTCCGGCTTTTCTTCAGGCATCTGCAGCTCTATCCAATCGTTGATGGAGTCCACCAGTGCTTGAGACTTACTAGCAGTGCGTGGCACATACTTTAAGCCATGAGGCCCAAGTTCAATGGCCCACTTGGCGACTCGTCCTGTGGCTTCTCTATTTTGAATGATATCTCCCAAAGGAGCAGAACTAACTAGAGTGATGGGGTGACCCTGGAAGTATTGCTTAAGTTTCCGGCTTGCCATGAACACCCCATAAACGAGCTTCTGCCAATGTGGATATCTTTGCTTGGACTCAATAAGCACCTCAATGATGTAGTAAAACAGCCGTTGAACCGGATGTTCCTTGCCAGCCTCCTTGCGCTCCACCACAATAGCAACACTGACAGCACGTGTGTTAGCAGCCACATATAGCAATAAGGGCTCCTTATCAATGGGAGCAGCAAGGACCGGCGGCTCAGATAACTGTCTCTTCAAATCTTCAAAGGCAGCGTTAGCAGCATCACTCCACACAAAGTCGTCTGTCTTCTTCATCATCTGATACAGTGGTATGGCCTTCTCACCTAACCGGCTTATGAACCAGCTTAAGGCAGCAATACGACCCGCCAAACGCTGAACATCATTGATACACGCCGGCTTAGCCAAAGTGGTGATTGCCTTGATCTTCTCCGGGTTAGCCTCAATGCCTCTGTTAGAAACCAGAAATCCCAAAAGCTTGCCTGCTGGCACTCCAAAAACGCACTTGGCCGGGTTAAGCATCATCTTGTAGACCCGGAGATTATCAAAGGTTTCCTTCAGATCATCTTTCAAGGTCTCCTTCTCTCTGGACTTCACCACGATGTCATCCACATAAGCATGAACATTGTTCCCGATCTGACTGTGGAGACAGTTCTGCACACATCGCTGATAAGTCACCTGGGCACTTTTATGCCCAAAAGGCATAGATACATAGCAGAAGGCTCCAAACGGAGTAATGAAAGCCGTCTTCTCCTGGTCCTTAACTGCCATCTTGATCTGATGATAACCAGAATAAGCATCCAAAAAACTCAACCGCTCACAACCCGCCGTAGCATCAATGATTTGATCAATACGAGGGAGAGCGAAGGGATCGGCCGGACAAGCCTTGTTTAAGTCCGTGTAATCCACACACATACGCCAGGTGCCGTTCTTTTTTGAGTACAAGCACCAGGTTAGCCAACCACTCTGGGTGAAAAACTTCAACAATAAACCCGGCCGCCAAGAGCCGGGCCACCTCCTCACCAATAGCTTTACGCCTCTCCTCATTAAACCACCGAAGAAACTGCCTGACCGGTTTAAATTTTGGATCAATAATAAGAGTGTGCTCAGCGAGTTCTCTCGGTACACCCGGCATGTCAGAAGGTTTCCATGCAAAGATGTCCCGGTTCTCATGGATGAACTCGATGAGTGTGCCTTCCTATTTGGGATCCAGATTGGCACTGATACTGAACTGCTTAGATGAGTTGCCTGGAACAAAATCAACAAGCTTGGTGTCATCGACCGACTTAAATTTCATCACCGGCTCGTGTTCCATGGTTGGCTTCTTCAAAGACGTCATGTCCGCCGGGTCAACATTGTCCTTGTAGAACTTCAACTCCTCTGTTGCACAAACAGATTCAGCATAAGCGGCGTCACCTTCCTCACATTCCAAGGCTATCTTCCGACTTCCATGCACTGTGATGGTGCCCTTGTGACCCGGCATCTTGAGCTGCAGGTAAACATAACACGTCCGTGCATGAACTTTGCATAAGCCGGCCGTCCAAATAGTGCGTGGTATGGGCTCCGGATTTTGACCACCTCAAACTTCTCAGCCCTGGAATCATGCTCATCCCCAAAGGCTACTTCCAGCTCAATCTTACCCACTGGATACGCTGACTTACCAGGCACTACTCCATGAAAAACAGTGTTGGACGTCTTGAGATTTTTATCAGTCAATCCCATGCGATGAAAGGTCTCATAATAGAGGATGTTCATGCTGCTGCCTCCATTCATGAGCACTTATGTGAATTTGTATCCACCAACTTGAGGTGCCACCACTAACGCCAAGTGACCCGGATTGTCAACTCGTGGAGGATGATCCTCCCTACTCCATAGAATAGGCTGTTTAGACCATCTCAGATAACGAGGAACCGCCAGTTAAACAGCGTTCACAACCCTCTTATGAAGTTTCTGGTCCCTTTTGCATAAACTGGTGGTAAACACATGATACTACCCACTATTCAGCTGCTTTGGGTTGCTCTGATACCCGGATTGCTGCTGCTGCCGACCTCCTTGGCTAGAGTGCTGATTATAACCACCTTGGTTACCTTGAGGGCACTGGAAGTTGGAATTTGAACCGCCACCCGGGCCATGAAAACCGCCGCCGCCTGAACCGCCGTCGGGTCCATGACTGCCGTCGAACATGTTAGAATTCTTGAAAGCCCTCACGATCGTACAGTCCTTCCATAGGTGCGTGGCCGGATTCTCCCGGGTGTCGTGTCTTGGACATGGCTCATTTAGCAACTGCTCAAGGGTGGGACCTGACCCGCCACACCGAGGAGGTGGCCTCCCCTTACATTGTTGATTGTTGCCCTGCGCATTAGCCACAAACTCCGAGCTACCGTCAGCCTTACGTTTATTATTGCCTCCTTGATTCGTCGGGTTATGCTGAGGACCCTTAGCGTTGCCGTTCTTCTTTCCCTTCCCTGTCCTCTCTTCATTAGACGTGGGATCCTTGGTACTATCAGAGTCGGCGTATTTGACTAGAGCCGCCATCAGCTGGCCCATGTCATTACAATCGCGTTTGAGCCGCCCCAGCTTCTGCTTCAGAGGTTCAAAACGGCAATTTTTCTCCAACATTAAGACCGCAGAGCCGGCATCCATCTTATCAGATGAATGTATTATGGCCTTCACCCGGCGCACCCAATGGGTAATGGACTCACCTTCTTCTTGCTTGCAATTAGTCAAGTCCACAATTGACATGGGCTGCTTGCATGTGTCTTTGAAGTTCTGAATAAACTGGGCCTTTAACTCGGCCCAGGAACCGATGGAATTAGGTGGCAGTCCCTTTAACCAAGTGCGGGCCGTTCCATCCAGCATCATAGTGAAGTACTTGGCCATTGCTGCGTCACTGACCTCCAACAATTCCATGGCCATCTCGTAGCTTTCAATCCATGCCCCTGGCTGTAAGTCGGCCGTGTATTTAGGCACCTTTCGAGGCCCCTTCAAATCCTTGGGAAAACGCTCATTACGCAGTGCTGGTACTAAACAAGGGACACCTCCCGTTCTCGTGGTCGCACCCGCCTCAATAGAAGTCGTCGGATAAACCGAAAAAGACTGGTAAGCCGCCCGCTGAGCCGCCTGCTCAATCGCCTGCTGAGACGCCCGCTCAGCCTCTTGGCGTATCCTATCCTGATCAACCAAGTTAGGAGCCCCATCACGCGCCGGGTCTCGCCCGCACAGCTGGTCACGGCGCCGGGCGTTGCTTGAAACCGCCGCCGAATCCATACGCCTGCTATAACTCAGGCTCCGGCTTGGGCGAGGGGTCGAATGAATCCTGTCTCGACTATAAGAGTGTGCCTCCTGCTGTGCTAGAGCCGTCTGAAGAAGTTCTCTGACCCTTCATGTTTCGATCGCCGTCGGAGAATCTCCCTCCACCGGGAGAGCCGCCAATCGTGCCGCCGCAGCGATCATGTTCTCCAACGGGTTAGAATAATGACCCGGTGGGGTTGGTACATACTGGGGTGGAGCAGTGTTCACTCGAGGAGGTTCCATCACCCGTGGTTGAACCGGCGTCCCAGCTCCGGGCGTCGCAGCTGGGTTTACCTCTGGCGGATTACTGGGGCCTACACCGGGTGTGCGGAAGAGGTTTCTAGGATCATAAATCGAAGGCAGACGGGATTGGGACTTCTGGTGCCTTCTCCTCATGACCTCATTTGATGCATTTAAATCCATCGTAAGCTGGAACGCTTCTGATTGAAGCTACTAAGCTCGAGCGTCCAAAGCCGCCCGCTCTGTGTCCAGTCTGGTGTCCTCGGCTGCTAGGTTTTCCTTGGCTTGTGCTATCTCCTCACGTAACCGTGCCACCTCTGTATCATGCTCAGCTTGATCCGCCGGATTAACCGCGGCGGTTAACAGGGTTGTCAGCCTATCCGTGAGATCTATCAGCACCTGAGCCGGCGGGCACACAAGGCCTCCTGCCTTGGCTGCCGCCGACCCGGAGGTTATTGCTGCCGCAGCTGTAGAGTTTTGACCGGGTTGAGTGCCAGCCATGAAGATCCCTACTCTGCTCGGCGGCTCAAAGGGGTCTGGAATACTGCTGCCATCGGAACAGCCCCCAAGCTCGCCGTCTTGTAGTTGATACAACGAATCCGTCTCACCCATGGACGACTCACCGTCAGAATAGATGGCCTTCTCACCGCCAGACATGGATCCTTCAGGAAGTTCCCCTCCATGGATGCATCCCACGAAGGCATGCTTCATGGAGGGCGGAGCCCGGGCGGGTCTCGCACGCTAAGCCGTCTCGGTGATGTCGGTGCAGATGTCCGGCTCAGGGCCCGGCTCGCCGATCCGGCCGATGAAGACGTGAAAATTCCACCGAAGGGGACCCGGTACCCGTACTCAATTGAGCCGGCGTCGGGGCCCCAGCCTGCGTCGTCGATGTAGAGTTTGCCGCGACGACTCTTGGTCATCCGGCCCACAGCGTATCCCTTGAGACCTTCGAAGCTGCCCTTCATGAACTCAAATCCACCGTGCGCTGGCCGCACGGTGGGCGCCAACTGTCGTGGAATTGTCACGGCAGATGTCCTAGCAAAAGGACTTAGTCGTGGACCCATCGCAACTAGGAAGCAAGAAGGGGTTAAGTGGGACAAAGGACACGGGGTTTATACTGGTTCAGCCCCTTACGGTGAAGGTAAAAGCCTACGATCCAGTTTTGAGTGGGATTGCTTATGTCTCGATAACCAGGGAGCGAATCCGCTTGACCTAGCTCTCGATTTGATGTTACTTGCCCTGAACCGCCGCTGGGTCGTCCCTTTATATACAGGGTTGACGCCCGGCGGCTCATAGAGTTCCGGCCGGCTCATAAACAGTGTCCGGCTCGGTTTCTATCTATTCCTGCCTTATAATACAAGTTACACATATATGGCGGTTTATCTCTACGGGCCTTTAGTCGCCCTTTTGGGCCTTGGGCCCTTAACTAACCCGCCATCTCCAGGAGTCATCTTGGGCTTCAAGAGTCATCTTAAGTATAACCCGGCACCTTCTGGCGGATCATACTAATAGTTATATCCCCAACACGCGCGGAAAAATCACCTCCTTTTTACTAATCTTGATTCTATAATTTTTTAGATCAATATAATTGAGATTTGTATAGATAGCACACAGGAGCAAAACCAAGTGGTATGGTTAAGGGCATCCACAATGTGTAGCCAAATGTGAAAATAGCTTTGGCATCGTGGGAACCATTGTGGACAGTGTTGCCAAAGCCAAAAGGATGGAACGGAAGCTCCCTGATTGATTGATGGAAGGAATAGAAAAATGCAACGTCTCTCCTCTTCCTCCCGTGCTTGGACGCATGTAAAGTATAGATGACAAAGTCTACTCCCCTATCCCTTCTATCACAAATTACAAAGCAGTGAGGCATCAAATCACAAAGCACGGACGTAGCAACCATCATTTCACTCTCCGCTGACTCCGCTTCTCCATCGTCTTCTTCGAGAAACCATCTCACCGCACTAAGCTGGATGGACGACGATATTGTGTACGAGTAGTACTAGTACATTTACACGTCCTTTGGTTCAACGGACTTCCTGGATGCAAAGGCGGTTGTGTCGGCTTGCAGGGGTACTTGCGAACGACTTACCGTTGTCTCCCTCAATGGTGTTCTCCGTCGAACGCACTTCACCAAACCACAAAGTTTGAGATATCATCGACGTCACCGCAATGGGGAAGGAAGTCAAATATAGTTACTACCTCCATATTTTTTGCACAAGGCCAGTATATCAAAATGACAATTTGCAAAAGGCCACTAACACTAATCGAGACAAAATTGATGGGGTTTGCCTCGTACTAGCAACCAAGGACATTAATATCCCCTGCATGCATGCGGAAGTGAGAAGGTTGGTTCGCATGGCGCTGCATTAATCAAGCGATGAGGAGTGAGATGGTTAGCTCTTTGGGTTGGGAGAAAAAAATACGCATTAATTGACACGTGAAATGAGGATTTGTATCGATTAATCCCGCGAAGGAAACCCCCGCCTTTCTTTTTTAACACTAGTACTCCTAGTATGTAGTAGTACGTACTTATCCTGTTTGGGTCTAGGCCTTGTATTGCCATACTTCGCCACACATTTTTGCCAAGCTTGCCTAAAGTATTCAAAATGAAAAGGAGGTACACTTGCACACGGCTGTCGCGGTCGCACCGCACCCTCACACGGTCGCTCCTACACGCTGCGGTCGCACCGCACCCTCACATGCACAGTTGCTCCTGCACGCCGCAAACCCAACGAAGGGAACACACCCTCACTGACATGTGTTGTCGCATGTGAACAAACCAAACTCAGCCATCCTACCGCTGACACATAATTTTCGTTCATAGAGTATGTTTATCCAACCGAATGTTGGGGAGTATCCGTACGGCCCGTGTGGCGGTCTGTTAGGGAAGAAGAAGAAGAGGTGACGAAGAAGGGTTAGGAGACGTAGGATATTCATCCAACCGCCTGAAATGGTAGACTGACCCAAGTCAGGCGACTTGCATAACAATATATGTTTTTACACAGCAAAAGATCCATAAAAACAACAACATAAAGAAAAACTATCACTGCTCGCGGAACGAGACGACCTCGTTGTCTTTGGCTGCCGGTGCGAACCAGCCGTAGCTGCCGACGTGTGTCTCCGCACCGTGGTTGTCCACGGCCTCCAGCTACTCGTTCACGCGGAGCGTGCGGGCGCTCTGCACGGACGAGAGCACCACCCGGTTCAAGTCGAGGACGTCCGGTTCCGCCTGCAGGAGGGCCTCGATGGCAGCGGCATCCGCGCGCTCCCTATCGAGTCGAGCCTCTGCTGCCCGGTTCAAGTCCAGGACGTCCGGTTCCGCCTGCAGGAGGGCCTCGATGAGAGCGGCATCCGCGCGCTCCACGTCGAGTTGAGCCTCTGCCACCCGGTTCAAGTCCAGGATGTCCGGTTCCGCCTGCAGGAGGGCCTCGATGGCAGCGGCATCCGCGCGTTCCGCCTCAAGTTGAGCCTCCGTCGCCCGGTTCACATCCACGACATCCGGTTCCGCCTGCAGGAGAGCCTCGATGGCATCGGCATGCGCGCGCTCCACGTTGAGTTGAGCCTCTGCCTCCCAGTCCTCCTTTAGTACCGCCAGGTTGAACCGCTGGTCCGCCTGCACCATGGGGGACTCGGACACCGGCACGAAGTCGACGTCCATCGTCTCATACCCACCGGGGGCCTTCTGCGCCGCGACCTCCGCCATGAAAATTGGATCGGCTTCCTCCTCCTCGTAGCTTGGCTCCAGAGAACTCGGGGATTGGCCCGCCGCAAAGTGAGATTGGGAATGGAGGTCTCTGGTGCCGCCCGCCGCCGCGATTTCTGCGCGGCGCTCCGGCATCAGCATCTTGTAGTACGTGATCTTGCGGCGCACCATGGCTTTCCGGCGAACTAGGGGACGCTTGATGCGGGCTAGGGGATCGAAAGGTGGGGGAAGGGGCTGGAGATTAGGTGTGGTTTTAGGGCAGTGGCTGGCGTAGGCCGAGCAGCGAAGGTTCTGGTGTGAATAGTGGTTCCGGTGACGACCGTTCAATCGGTTTTGACTGTACATCGCTCTTGTCGCGTTCGCGTTGCAGCCCGGCACGCTGGACCTTCCACGTCGCTCACCGAATGGAACGCGCTTCGTCTTGCATTTTCGCTCGCTTGTGGGACCGCAGTTGAGAGCAAGCCGACGTCCCTCCCCCTCCCCCGCCCGCGTCATTTTATGCGGAGTAAATAAAAACAGAGGGGGTATACTACGGATGAGGATCCCCTGACGTGGACGAACCCATTAAGTAACTGACATGCGGGGCCTAGCAAGCATGGGTTCCGCTAGTAAGTGACCGAAAGGGAGGGTAAGGCAGGGATACGTATGTGAAAGGAGCTTCCAATGATATAATTTTCACATTATACATCTCATGTACTATTAATCTTGTCAATAGTCAAATGCGGTTTTGAAAAACACATTAGAGCATGGTTAATAATATAGCTAGTCGATGGCTATAAGGAACTGCCATGTCATATATAGCCATCATCTATTATATGCACTCATACAGTATTGTGGGCTATAAGGTTGGCTATTTCCCGCAAAAAAAAATATAAGGTTGGCTATTGTATTAGTACTTTTTTCCATGTCCTCTCCATCTCTTTCTTCATATTTATTGTACGTATTTAATTAGGAATGCGTATATAGCTAGGCTCTTGCATGAGAGCTCACTCCCCTTACTTTTTCACATATCTCTCCTCCACATAGGGCCTATATAAATGGAAGGAGGGAGTACAACTATGAGCACTGCATACTCTAGTACAAATGTTGTCAGTACTCCACTAGTACTATTGGACAGGGAGCTTAAAAAAAGTTACTATTGGACTGGCTATACGTGGCGAAATCCTAGTAGGAAGAGCATGCGCGAGAACAAGCACATTCACGTGGTTGAAAACAAATTGGAAACCATCTCGAGTACAAATCTAGGAGTACGTACGAATCTAACAATATTGATTGTGCGTTGTTGAATGTTGATACTTTTTTATCAAAGTGGAGATACTTTGACTACACATAAAACTTATATGTAAACTAGAAAGGATAGGAGGGAGTATATTGTACGTTCAAAAACGAAACGAACATTAAATACCCTTTATATATGATTTGCGGATGCTATGATCACCGGTTCAAAATTCTGAATCCGCCTTAGGTATCACACATGCCCCCACTCGTTCTTACTCGATTTCATCTCGGGGTCCGGAGATCGATTGAAAGAGGACTAGGGTGGGTACAATACA
The DNA here is from genome assembly GCF_002575655.3 of Aegilops tauschii subsp. strangulata. NCBI lineage: Eukaryota > Viridiplantae > Streptophyta > Magnoliopsida > Poales > Poaceae > Aegilops > Aegilops tauschii. The sequence goes on from NC_053036.3 coordinate 308,533,891, forward strand.
TTCGTTTCGCTTATGAACGTACAATATACTCCCTCTGATCCCCACAGACCCCCCCGGCGGGTCATTTCTATCATAGAAATAGACCAAACCTTTATCTCCTTGCACGAAACGCAATTGATCTCTGCACATCAATCGATCTCGTCAACATGTGTTGGGGTATGAACCGAATGGGATGTCAAAACTAAGATGCGAAGCGACATGTAGTGGAGGCAAAGTGAAACTTTAAACGAACCGTTTGTTTGTATACATGTCGGACAAATTACAAATAAACATTGGAAATACAAGCATGGTCTAGGCCCACATGCGAATGATACTCGACGGAATGTTCAAATGAGGCATGCGGGGGGGATGGACTCGACCGGAGGGCGACATGATCGATGGAGAAGAGGGTTGGTGAGGAATGAGAAATAAGCAAACGCCACATGATTATACTTGAACGGCTCAAATAAACAATAAGTTGCCTCACTTGGCCTACATAGTGAAAGGCCTAATGCACAACGCGGAGCACTGACGCTCGAATATGGCCGGGAAAACAGGGAAACCGACATGTGGGGCACACCTGTCGGGATGACGTAGCGCAAGCTAGTCCAATGGAGGAGCTGGCCCACGACCTCCTCGCCACCGGCAACCGTTCATGTGGGTCGTGGTGGCCAACAACGTGGCGTAGCTCCAGCACCGCCTCTGGACACGGCGACCGCGGTGAGCGACACGCTCATCGTCGCTGGACACGGTCGGTTTCAGTGTGCCGAGGGTGGCGTTAGTGCTATGGCACGACCAACAGTATGTTTGGTTTGTGCCCAAGGTTGCCCCATCAAAGCATTGGGTAGCCAAAATTTTGGTTGAGGTTTTGGTTGCCCATGATTTGGCCGACATCAGCAAGAAAAATGAACTTGAGTTGGCTAGAGTTCATTGGCATGCCAAAAAATGGCAACCATCCAAACAAAGACCAATCTTTGGGTCATGACCAAAATTTTGGTAAGGTGCACTTTGGCCACAATCCAAACACACCCCAACACCCGGCTCGTCGAGGATGCACGGGGCGCCGGGACACGTCCGCGGAGTGGTGTAGCGCGGCCAACTGCATCCTCAAGACCTGAGACCATGCCGGGCCATCTTGCTTTTTCAATGACATGCGTTGATCGCATGTGAGCAAAGGGCATCTCCAACGTTGCCACGACCGCAGCTGACTACCCTGGCACACCAAAAACCCTCGTCCCTCGCGCTGTCACGCGGTGCGTTCCCAGCCGGCGCCAGCTGCCCGCATTCATGCCGTCCGTCCGTATGCCGTCGTAAAGAGGCTCGGTGCCTGAGGAACCAACTCTGGCGACTTAATGACGCACCAGGACGCTTGGCCTCACCGGAATGCGCTACTTAAAGCAGCAACGCCCAGCTAACCTCCACACCATAGCGCATCGTCCTCCTACCTGGCACCACATCCACCATGACCGCAAGCGCGAACGCTCTGTGGGAGAGCTTGTCTTCGGGGATGAAGCTCGAGGTTGCCGCCCTCGCTCAAGTCGCCGCACAAGCGGTGGCCACGCTGGCGGTCGACGACGGGAGCATCGTCAGCCACGCGTCCTACTTGCCGCCGTCCAACGTCCGGCACCGCCAAGGTCGGGGACTCCTCCGAGGATGAGTAGGGCATGGATGGCGGCAGGGCATGGTGTGCCAACTGGCCGGTCCGTCTCCCGTGTTCTACTTTTCCTCGCCGGAGACCGCACCTTCACTTCACAGGGCATGAACCCCGCCCCCGTACATGGAGATCGCAGATGGAGGACGTCGGTCGCCACCGTAGAATAGGTTTAGGGTCGGGTTTCTTTTATTCTTCTGTCCTATAAAAGTTTGAAATGTAATGAAAATCTGCCGTGTTTGCATTAATCTCGGCCGGTGTATATGAACTTTCACAATAATATAGTATATTGTAGGAGTACTAGCAAGATGCCTGTGCGTTGCACGGAAGATCAAGATCTTGTGGGAGAAAAGGATGAACGAGGGAAGGCCTTATCTGCAAATGCACATTCACGCATTTCGCATCTTTCTACATCTACGGGAACCTACGAAAGGGTTAACATAAATTGCCTCTCTCTCTCCTCCCCTGATTTTCATGGTGGTGGGCCCCTCCCTCCCCCCAATCTACAATCAATAGCTCACATGTTTCACATTATGTTAATTACGTAACTGGGGCTACGTAGGTGTAGCATTACTCGTCCTAAAAAACCCAACTAAGCCAACCTCCCAGCATATCGCGCGGGAAAAGACCCGGCCGCGCCGTTTTAGTCGGGATTACTAGTAGTAGTATCGATGGATCGCGCGAAGCAACAAGTTTTTTTTAGGGGGCGAAGCACCTAGTTTAAAAGGAAAAAAGGCGGTACACTCACAGCACCCCTGTCGCGGTCGCATTGCACCCCACACACGTTCGGTCCTGCACACGGCTCACGCAAACGGAACGCGCTTCGGCTTGCCTCTTCACTGACACGTGGGACTGCACTTGGAGAAACCGACCATGCGCCAAACTCCCCCCGCCCACCGCGCGAAAATCCTCCCCCCACCCAAAAATTCCCCCCAAATCCTAGATTCAACCGCCCATCGCCAACTAGCCAATAATATTCCCCAAACCCCCCTCCCCCCCGTCCCCCTCCACTCCATTCGCTCGGCCAAAGCCGCCCTCCCCACCACGCCGATACGTCGGCGCCGCGGTTCGTCGAGGGGACGCACGGCGATCCTCTCGCTCCCACAGTACGCTCTCGTAGACTGCCGTCCTCTAGCCGCGCCGCCACCGCTGGCGACGTTCTTGTGGAGGCGCACGGCGGTCAGCGCCCCCACCGCTGGCGACGTTCATGTGGTGACGCACGGCGGTCAGCTTCTCCCACTATACGCGCATTCTAGACTGAGGCCCCGTGCATGTCGGTGTAGCGCTGAATGTTAGCTGATAGACGTTGTTAATCTCACTATTTGCCGAAGTAGTTTACAGTCAATATGCTCTGCTTAAGAAGCTTCCTTGCCCTGTTCTGCACTCAATCTGCTTAGCTGAGATGGCATGCCAAGGCCGGTTAGTTGCTAAAATATCTTGCCATATATTTATTGTGACATAGATTGCCATGGTCTAGTAGCCAATCTATTAGCTGAAATAGCTCTACACCATTTTATACTCGATCTTTGTTGCTGCGATGGCCTTCGATAGTTCGATGGCTGTGTGCTCGGCCTCATTGACTGCTGAAACAGCCTGCCATAATTTAGCACTCAAATCTGTTTGCTGAATTAGCTTTACATATATTTCGTTACTTAGATCTGCTCGTCCAAATATCTTGCCATAGCTTTAGACATCGACCTAGGTATTTTCTTCTGGACTTCATAAAAAAGCATATATGTTTATCCTATAATATCTAGTAGAAGAACTAATTTGTATGTCTAACAGATGGACATGACTTGGATAACTTCTGCTCGAAGATTCTCCGCTGCATATGTCGAGGGGGTTGAAAACTTCATGAACTTTATCACAGCTGAGTACGGTGGTCCGAAATCAGATGTGCTCTGCCCGTGTAGCAGTTGTATGAATTCAGTTACAAGACCCCAGTCAACTGTGCAAAATCATCTGCACTTGTATGGGATGTCGGTCACATATACTAGGTGGGTTCATCATGGTGAAGCTGTGAACGTCAATGTTATTGACTACGTGGAAGCAGCAGATCACCATCTTGATCTGCCTGATGCTCAGGTGGAAGAGGAGGAGGTGGTGGCGGAGCCAGTGAGTTTGACCAACATTGAAACAATGCTACGAAATGCTCGTGCATTCCGTGAAATTTCACCTGCAGAAGAAAAACGGTGGGCCTGCATGTTGGAACAATGCAACGTGGCTGTCACCCCAGGAAATAAGCTGTCGGTATTCTCAGCTATGGTCACCTTTCTTCAGGTGAAGACATCTGAGCGGATGACCAACAAATCATTCGATGCGATGTTGGATGCTTTCCGCAAAGCTTTCCCAGATGCGTCTAAGCTGCCACACACCTACAGTAAAATGAAGAATTTCCTTCGTGCAGGTGGAATTGGATATGATATGATCCATGTTTGTAAGAATAATTGTGTTATGTTCCGGAAGGATTATGCCAACTTAAGTGAATGCCCGAAATGCAAATCATCAAGATGGAAAGATGGCGATGCTGCGAAGAGGATTCCTCATAATGTTCTGAGACATTTTCCAATTACACCAAGATTGCAGAGGTTGTTTCATGATGCTGAAACAAGAGAGGATGTACTGTGGCATTCTAGGAACCAGGAGTACGGAGAACAGAATGTAATGAGCCATCCATCACATGGTAGTGAGTGGAAAAGCTTCAATCAGAAACACGAAAAGTTTGCTGCTGACCCGAGAAACATTAGACTTGTCTTAGCTTCAGATGGATTTAACCCATTTGGCCACCAGAGCGCCACATATAGCATGTGGCCAGTGCTTGTTATCCCTTACAACATGCCTCCAAATGTCTGCACCAAAGAATCAAACTACATGATGGCCTTGCTCATCCCAGGTCCAAAGTCCTGGAAAGGATTTTGATTTGTTCATGGAGCCTCTTGTGGAGGATCTTCAACAGCTATGGAGGGGTGTTCTCACTCGAGACCTATATAGCAGCCCACCAGCTGATTTCTTTCTGGGTGCTGTTATAATTTGGTGCATCCATGATTATCCGGCTTTGGGCACTATGCCAAGGCGAACGACACATGGTTACAATGCATGTGTTCGATGTGACAGGAATCCGCTATCATACGCAATACTTAGCAAGATCTGTTACATTGGACACCGCCGTTTCCTTGCCAAGGACAAGCCGCATCCTAGAAAATACCGAAGACATGTGTTGAATGCAAAGCATGAAAACCGTGATGTGCCAAAGGCGCTCACCGCCGATGAGTTGCAAGTGGAATTAGAGAAGGTCAGGCATATTACACCAGGAAACCATCCTGATAATGGTAGCGTGAAAAGGAAGCGTGGCAGGGCAGAAGAGAGATTATTGTTTATCCGCAGGTCCACTTTGTGGGACTTGGAGTATTGGAAAGATTTGGATCTGCGGCATAATCTTGATGTGGTGCACATCGAGAAAAATATATGTGACAACATTATCGGCACACTTCTTAATATTGAAGGCAAGACGAAAGATACCTTAAAATCTAGGATTGATTTGACAACCTGGGTATCAGACAGGATTTGTAGGTGCAAGATGAAGGTAAACCATGGGATATGGCACCAACTGTGTACGTCTTGGACAAGGTAAAAAGAAAAGAATTCTGCGAGGTCCTGTCACGTGTGAGATTCCCACATGGATTTGCTTCCAACCCTGAAAGGAGAGTCAGTGCAGATGGAAACAAGGTACAAGGGTTGAAAACTCATGACTGCCATGTCCTACTTCAAAGGGTTTTACCTGTTATCCTTAGAGGATTGGGCCATCCTGACTTATACAGAGCAGTTGCAGAGTTGGGACAATTCTTCAGGGAACTCTCCAGTACAAATATCAGGATAGATGCTTTGGAGCATCTTAGAGACAAGATACCAACTATCCTATGTGACCTTGAGAAGATATATCCTCCAACCTTCTTTTATGTGATGGTGCATTTGGCTGTTCATCTACCTGATGAGGCACTACTTAGAGGTCCAGTACAGTATGGCTGGATGTACCCTATTGGAAGGCGGCTAGGCACTTTCAAGGGCTATGTTAGGAACATAGCTAGACCCGAGGGTTCCATTGCAGAGGCCTACATTGCTACAGAAGCGTTGACATTCTGCTCAAAATACATTGAAACAGCTGATCAGCTTAGCAAAGAGGTGGATGAAGACAATCCCGGGCTGAATGTTTTCGATTATTCTGTTCGACTTACAGGGAAGAGTCGACCAGAGGACAAACCTAAAGATTTGGACAAAATGGTTTGGTATGCGGTGAATAACTGTCCTGAGATACTACCTTATATCAAGTAAGTGCTAAGTACTGCAGCTTATACATCGTAATCTACTAAACTTGCAGCACATTCTTATATATTTAGATGTTTGACGTGATCACTATGTTGTGCAGCATCTACAAAAAGGAGTTACTGCCGCAAAATCCAAGAAACATTGACAAACTGGTTATGGCAGGATTTGCGAAATGGTTCAAGAGCCATGTAAGCTTTTGAATTGCACTGTCAGTTTTTTTAATATATTGAGTACATAAGATGATCAGCTTGTCTATTTTCTAACCATAGGTTAAGAAGATGCGGGAGGATGGGCAGGCAGTTGATGATGCCATTTACTCACTAGCAATGGGTCCTGATACTCGGGTAAGACATTATGAATCTTGCATTGTTGGAGATGTGAGATACAAAACCCTTGCACGAGATGAAGGCAGGAAGACACAAAACAGTGCCATCATGAGCACGGATACGTATGACAAAGAGACAACTGAAATGTATGCTAACATAACAGACATTGTTCAGTTGAAGTATATCTCCATTTTCGAGGATCATCAGTTTGTGGTTCTGTTCTGCTGTCGTTGGTATAACCTGTTTTCCAGGATCGCAAAACCCAGAGCTAATGATTATTTCAAATCCATCAATGTCAAGGCGGCGTACCAGACCAACGAGCCTTTTATTTTGGCAAATCAAGCAACACAGATATTTTTCTTGGAAGACACATTTGCACATAGCGATGACTGGAGAGTATTGCAAAGGTTTGAGCAGAGGAATTCATTTAATGAAGTTGCACAACAAGATGATGCTTACACTGCTCCTGATGTACAAGATAACACAGATGTTCCTAATATCTTTGAGAACCATCACGTCAATGACGTCGGTGAAAAGATTGCCTGTCGTGCTGTGGACATACAAGAGTTGATCAAGAAGAAGCCAACGTTCGAGGACGTTGAGGACGAAGAAGAAGATGACACCGTGGGGAATTATGATTCAGCCTGATACACATGGTGAAGATGTTGACGCTGCTTCTGCGGATGATGATTACATTGCTTTTGTCGTATTTGCCTGTCAGAAGACGTTTTTTATCTACTATGTGAAATTGTGTTTGCTATGACAACTGAAACCTGATGAACATGTTGTTTAGTATTTTCCTGTGAGAACATCACTTGTTATGTATGCTGATTTGTGTTTGGTGATTGTATGACGACTAAAACATGATGACATTGTTGTTTAGTTGTACTCATATTTGGCAGTGAAACTTGAATCTGATGACATAGTTTGCTGTTGGACTGCAATTTGCTCGACGTCTTCGAATGAGAACAAAGCTGACCCGACAGGGCCTCTGCTAATTTATTTATTTATTACCAAAAGGGCCTCTGCTATTTATTTATTTATGAGCAAAAGGGGATACCCCCTGATTTCCGTTAATAGAAATCATTAGATGTTCACAACACTATGCCCAACCTGCTACACAGGTTTCATTCATTACTAGTTTCAGCAAAGTGCTCATGTCATAGCCACCGAATACATCATGAGTGCTACATACACTACAAATAAAGAGACAATCATCCTACATAGCACATCGATTTTGCCCATTATCTTCAGAAGCTCTTTCATCTCCTCATTGCTGTCAAGGCCGTTCAGCAGCTGTTGCTTGGCCATGATCAGAGGAACTGCATCTTTAACCTTCTGCTCTGCATCTTCCTCTTCTGCCGTTCCTTCAGTTACTTGTCCAACACCCCAACCTGCTGGTATTGGGATTCCTCGGCTAACCAAATAATCAGCGTAGTTGCACTCCCCCACATCAGCAACTTCCTAGAAATACAAATCACACGAATCTTCCCTTTTCTGCATGAATCAAATTGGAAGATCATCAACCAAACTATTAAAAAAATCAGCAACTGAAAGCAGCAGAACAACACTTAAACATATTATTACCCCATGATTCGGGCATTTGTAGAAGACTCGGCCGGGGTTGAGGATTGTGGTTGAGAGGCGACGGATGACTCAGCGTGATTTGCAGCAGTGGCACCACACCAACGGTAGCGGGTTGCGATGCGCGTGCCGGCGGGGGTGTGATGAGACCAACAGGCGATGGTACGGGTGGCGACTTGGCACATATTTGGTTGTTCCCTGGTGAAGAGCAGGTGGACGAGCGCCATCGGACATGGTTGCTGCGGCCAGAGCTTCTGATGCTAGGCAGAGTAAGTAGAGAAGAGGAGAAGCGAACATTGGATATGTCAGTTTCATTACTTGTAGAGTAGCATAGCACCATATATAGTCATAGTCTAGGTTTGGATTCGAACCAGCTACAGGAGCATGTCTCTCTTTTTTCTAAAACTCAGCAATGTCTCTTTACTGGTACACTAGCTTGTTCTGTATGCCTTCTCAAGTCTTTGATTCCTCCACCTGACATCTGGGACCCACCGAAAGGGCCTCTGTATTTCATGAAAAAAACGTGCCCCCCGCTGACAGGTCGGACCCACCAGCTATCTTCGCACGCAAGGAAGTGCCTCCTTATTACGCACAAAAAATGAATACTCCCCCTGCCAGCTGGAACCCAGCATAGTGGGAGGCTGACTTGTGGGCCTACCAAGTTGACGGGGATGGAGGGCTTTGTCAACTTAGTCAATATGCACGATTCTAGCTCCAGTTACCGTACGATGTTCATCCAACGGCAGTAGTGCTTCTTCAACCTCTGGTCTTCTTGCTCCAGCCGCCCAAACCAGCACCGGTCGTGCCGCGTGCTCCTGCCTCCCGTGGCCGGCTGTGATGCCGCGGAGGCCTCACCGCCCCCTATTACTCCCACTACTGGCCAGGGCATCCCTCTACTCACCCACACCCCCTGTTATTCTGCGGCGACGGCAGCCTCACACCGCAGCCGAACCAGTGAACCCTTGTACTCCTCTCCGCGTGGGCATCCACTGCCGCGTCTTCCCCGGCTCCGCGTCGTCCCTTTCCTAGGCCTCGTCGTCGTCCACCGCCTTGGTGCTCTCGGCACGGCGTGGTCAATGTGGTCAACGACCGACTTCCATCGGAAGAGTACTGTACGTGGAGAGGCTGACAGCTGGGTCCACGGCCGCAGCTGGGTCCACGGCCATAGCCTAGTTTTTTTTTGATTTGCCAAGTAAGTCGCTTTGTCAGGCCTGTTCGGCTGCAAATCTTTCAAGACGAGGAGAGCTTCATTCGGCTGGCCGAGAAAATGGCCTATCAGTAATGAGAAATGGGCTGTACATTTTTAAAACACATCAAACCGGCAATTAGTTTCAAATTTCTTTTTTTCATTTCGAGATTTTAAATTGCATTGATTTTTATGCGTGGACAATTTGTTGGATTTTATATTGATATACATTTATTTTTAAAATCAGTTTGAATGTCACTCGAAATGTCGGGATTAAAAACAGTTCGGACCGCACCGAAATATGCAAAATTTCGTATAATTTTTTAACCATGGCCACAATATGGGCTGTAATGCTAACAAAAATAATATGGGCTCCAAAAAACCTTAAGAACTAGCAAATGGGCTGTAAATTATTAGAAATAATGGCAGATGGACTGTATGATGTTTTCCACAGATTTGAGGCTTTCCTAAAAACAGGTTGACGCACAAGCAGTGACTGTTGGATGTCCATCCAACGGCCGGCGTGCTTCTTCAATCTCTGCTCTTCCTGCTCCAGCCGCTCAAACAAGTGCCGGCGGGACTGCCTGCTCTCTTCTCCCCGCGGCCGGCTGTGCTGCCGCGCAGGCCTCACCGCCCCACCGTACTCCCATCGCTGGCCTAGTCATCCCTCTACTCACCCACACCTCATGTTATTCTCCGGCGACGGCAGACGAACCAGTAAACCCGCGTACAGTCGTACTCCCCTCCACGTGGGAAACAACTGCCGAGTCTTCCCTGCCTCCATGTCGTTCCCTTCCTAGGCCTCGCCGTCGTCCACCGCCCTGGTGCTCTCGGCGCGGCCTGGTCAACGTGGTCAACGACCGACATGCATCTGAAGTGGACTTTACGTGGAGAGGCTGACAGCTGGGTCCATGGCCGCACGCAAGGAAATGCCTCCTTATTACGCGCAAAATAATGATTCCCCCACCTGACATCTGGGACCCACCGAAAGGGCCTCTGTATTTTGTGAAAAAAATGTTACCGCCGTTGACAGCTTGGACCCACCAGCTATATCTTCGCACGCAAGGAAGTGCCTCCTTATTACGCACAAAAAAAATGAATACTCCCCCTGCTAGCTGGGACCCAGTATAGTGGCAGGCAGACTTCTGGGCCTACTAAGTTGACGGGGACGGAGGGCTTCGTCAACTTAGTCAATATGCACGATTCTAGCTCCAGTGACCGTACGATGTCTATCCAACGGCCGTAGTGCTTCTTCAACCTCTGGTCTTCTTGCTCCAGCCGCCCAAAGCAGCACCGGTCGTGCCGCATGCTGCTGCCTCCCGTGGCCGGCTGTGCTGCCGCAGAGCCCTCACCGCCCCCTACTACCCCCACCGCTGGCCAGGCCCTGCGGCGACGGCAGCCTCACACCACAGCTGAACCAGTGAACCCTCGTACTCCTCTCCGCGCGGGCTTCCATTGTCACGTCTTCCCGGCTCCGCGTCGTCCCCTTCCTAGGCCTCGCCGTCGTCCACCGCCCTGGTGCTCTCGGCGCGGCGTGGTCAACGTGGTCAAGGAACGACTTCCATCGGAAGAGTACTGTACATGGAGAGGCTGACAGCTGGGTCCACGGCCGCAGCAAGGAAGTGCCTCCTTATTATGCGCGAAATAATTATTCCTCCACCTGACAGTGGGGACCCACTAGACGGGCCATCGTATTTCACGAAAAAAACGTTTCCCCTGACTGCTGGGACCCACCAGCTACATCTTCGCACGCAAGGAAGTGCGCCCGGGCAAAAAAAATGATTCGCCCCCCAGACTACTGGGACCCACCAGCTACATCTTCGCAGGCAAGGAAGTGCCTGACAGTCGGGACCCACCTGGTCGAAGCGTACATAGCGTTGTCATTCTGGTCGCGAACATGTACGTGCATACTGGTCGATGTAGAGGCGCGCACGTAGCATGTACACGTACGTACAGCGGCCAGTGTGCAAGAAAGAAAATACGGCCACGTACGTACATACGGGCAGGGTCTCAAACGCCTACTCGCGCATACGTACGGCCAGGGCTCGTGTAGGCTGGGTCGGAACGGAGAAACTGCATCGTCGTCGTGTTCATGGGGAGGCAACGGAATGCGTCGTGTTCATCTGGAGGCAACGGAATGCGTGGGAGCCAACCGGCTTGGACGGAACAGCCGATGGAAACGAGGCCTGGCGTATCGCAGAATGGAGGAAACGGCCTTGTGTTCGACCGGCCACATTCGAAACGGGATCCTGTTCATCGGGAGGGGTCTGGCGTACCGCAAAATGGAGGAAACAGACCTCCTACGGTCGAAACGGGGGTCCTGTTGATCGGGAGGGGTGTGGCGTACCGCAAAACGGAGGAAACAGACTTGTGTTGGAGCGCTATGGTCGAAACGGGGGTCCTGTTCATCGGGAGGGGTGTGGCGTACCGCAAAACGGGACTCCACGGGATACTGTTCATCTCCACCGTCGACTCCCTCCAGCCTCCACGGGGTACTGTTCATCCACCGTCGACCTCCTCCAGCCTCCACCTGCGACTGTTCATCCACGGGCTCCTGTTCATCCAGCCTCCACCGCGCGCTACTCCACCGGCTACTATTCAACCAGCCCTCTCCACGGGGTCCTGTTCAACCACCCCTCCATGGGCTACTGTTCATCCAGCCCTCCACCGTCTGCTGTTCATCCAGCCCTCCACGGGGTGGTCCTGTTCATCCAGCCCTCCATGGGGTCCTGTTCATCCAGCCCCCACCGGCTCGATCGATCGGGGTCCTGTTCATCCAGAGGCAACACCACGGGGTCCTGTTCATCCACCCCCACCGGGAACTGTTCATCCAACCCCCCCCCCCCAGCAACGCTCACTGTTCATCCAGAGGCAACACCACGGGGTCACGTTCATCCAACCCCCCCCCAGCAACACTCACTGTTCATCCAAAGGCACCTTCGATCGGCTTCAGTTAGCAGCAGTAGAGAAGGAATCGCTCGATCGGGTTCAGTTAACAGCCATCGATCGATTGCTCAGGTTTAGTAACGCGTAGCCTGCAGTGCAATCGCTTGGGTTCAGTTAGAGCCCAACGCCTCGCTCGGGTTCAGTTAGAGCCCAACACCTCGCACCCACGCGCGTGCGTGTATGAGAGAAACGCGCACTCGGCCCCGACCACCCACTGTAACCGGGAACACCCCGATATTTTCCTCCACCTCGCTTCTACCACGGTTTTTTCCGTCATGGACGGCCCAAAGAATGTCATGCAGCTACGTCTCCGGCCTACCCAGGACGAAAAGCCCATTTTCTGTCATGATTTTTTGTCATAGAAGTAGGACCCCACCACATCTATGATGATACCGGGTTTTGTAACAATTATTGTCATAGAAGTGTCATAAGTATGACAGAAAAAAATTTCGTTCGGCCCAAAATGTCACGGATGTGTCTTTTTTTGTAGTGATGGAGGTATATGTGGTTCCCATATAGGAGCGAGAACCCTTGTCTGGAAAGCCTTCCGGCAAGGTTTTTAAGAAGTCATCTGATTAATCAGTTAATTAGCTAGTTAATTGCTACTCATCGGGTGGCCGACACGAATAACACCTATTCACCGCGAGCCGGTTAAATGGTCTGTCAGACCGATTAATAGGTTGTAAGGCCAATTAATCGCTCTTGTCTAGTTAACTCGTGGGCAAACAAAGCCCGATTATTTGGCTGTAGCGACTAGACCTCAAACAGTCTGTGCTCTGTGCTTTAGTGTCATCCCTGGATCAGTAATGCTGACACGCACAGTACAAATGGAGGATTTAAAACAGAGTAGCAATCACACACTTATTACATCGAGTATCTCAAAAGATAAATAAGTATGATAAATATGGCTTAAGGCCATCTAATACGATAACAGCGGAAGACTTGGAAGAATAGTGAGTCCATCAACTCCAACGGCATCACTGAGTTATAAGACCACGACCTAAGGCACCTTACTCGTCGTCTGAAAAGTCTGCAACATAAAACGTTGCAGCCCGAAAACGGGTCAGCACATGGAATATGCTGGCAATGTAACACATAGAGAGTAATGAACATAATAATGCTATACTACATGCATATATGGCTGGTAGAAGGCTCTATGGTTACAGTTTTGCGAAAAGCCAATTTTTCCCTACTGCAAAGGAATAAATTTTATTTAACTATCATGGTGGTTGTTAAACATTGAGAATGGTTGACAGCATTCTCAATCCCAATTAGGTATCATCGTTAACCCAACAAAATTAATTAAAGTAACAAGGTGATGAGATTCACATGATAATCCAAGTACTAGATACTCAAGATGTCCATAACCGGGGACACGGCTAACCATGATTAGTTTGTACACTCTGCAGAGGTTTGCGCACTTTTCCCCACAAGACTCGATCGCCTCCGCTTGATTCTCGCACTACATGATGTTTGAGAAACGGATGACCGAGACACAGTCTTTCAGAAACAATAACTCTTTACTCCGGGTGGACAGTTACACCTACTTTCCCCTACATCTGCTAGCCCACCTCTTCAAGAGATCATGTAACCTACTCAACTATGCTAGAGCCCATAATAGCTTGTGGCTGCACACGGAAGTTTCTAGCATGAATAATCTCATGATCCCTTTGAGCCTGGGTGGCGGTCCTTAGAAAAACAGGCAACACTGGGTTCTCCAGGTGCTTCAATCCACCCAGATGTGAGTTTTAGTTGCCACCTTAAGTAAACCATTAATTAACAATCTCACATCTGTCGTGAATATCTCTCAAACTCAATCCACGTCTACTAGCATAGCATAGCGATATAAGCAAACGTAGAAGTAACTCCCAAGGGTTTGATAATAAACAGGTAATAGGTACTACCTCAACTACATCCCAATACCCACAATTTAATTAGATCCTAACCATGCAATGTTTGAGGGTTGCTCTAATGCAATAAAACTAGGTAGTAAAAAGGTATGATCAAAGTGTTAATTGCCTTGCTGATGATCCGTGAAACTTAGAGATTCGAAGTAGCAAGCGGCGCACTCCGGGTACTCTATCGCAAACAAACAAGCATACAATAAGCACTCATCAAATGCACAGGTAAAACTCAAATAAAAGATCTAACCAGAAAGTTCAACTTAAGAACTCCGGTTTGCAAAAAGAATCAAATCGAACGAAGCAACGAAAGTCAAACGGCGAAAAACAAGCCTCGTTTACTAATCTGGATCTAAGTCAAATTTTACAGTAGCAAAAACTTGTTTGAGTAGGTTAAACGGAAAGAGAATTTCAAGACGAAACTCTAGGCGCTTGAATCGCCTGATTCCGATAAACGAGCGAAAAGATAAACTAAAACGAAAATCTGATCAGAAATCGCGATCTAGAATAATCGCGGAAAATCCGACGAAAAAGAAAACTGACGAACAGTTAAACGAACGGACGTTCGTTAACAGCGACTAACCGACGAACACGTTCGTTAAAACGAACGGATCAGTGAACGTTCACTAATTAATTAAACCAAAAAAATAAACCGATCTATTTAAAAAAATCTAGGGTTTCGAGAAAGAAAAAATAATAATAAACCGAGGCGGTTTTTTAAAAAAACCGGACGGCGAACAGCGGCGGCTCTGGCTAACCTCCGGTGAGGCTCGGGATGGGCTCCGGCGGGTCGGGCAAGGTGTGGCGAGGGGCGGCGGGGCTGCAGGGTCGTCGGGGGCGGCGTGGGGCGACGAGGGCGGCGGCGGCTTCGGCTCCTCTCGGCGGTGGCGGCTTCGAGCTCCGGCGGGCGGCGGCGGGTCGGGGAACGGGGTGAGGGAGAGGGGGCGGGGTGGGGTACTTATAGGAGGGGAGCGGGTGCCGTGGGGGAGGGGGCAAGGCGGCGGCGGTGGTGTCCTAGCGGGACACGGGCGGCGGCGGCGTCCGACTCCAGGTGGGAGACGACAGCGGCTGGGCCGCGCGGGGAAGCTCGGCCGTTGGCTGGGCTTCAGCCCAGTCGGCGCTCGGGCGACTTTTTTTTTTAAATTATTTCGCCGAATCTAAATAAAATCATAAAAGAAATAAATAAAAATCCAAAAATGCTAAAACAAATTTTTACCGTCTAATTAAAATAATTAGAACAAGATGAACATTTTCCTGGCCCCAAAAATGCAGTTTTGAAAACGTGCAATTTTTCTAATGCAATTAAAATTGCAAATAAAACCCGAATAAAATCCAATATTTGATTTTAATATTTTTCCTCCAATATTTCAATTATTTTTGAGAAGTCATATTTTCTCCTCTCATTTATTTTAATACGAAATATTTTCGGAGAGAAAAATAATTAAAACCAAAATCCTCGTTTCATTATTTGATAAAAATCAAATATGAAAACCACGAAAATCCCCAACTCTCTCCGAGGGTCCTTGAGGTGCTTAGGATTTTTTTCGAGGATTTGCCAGAATGCAATAAAATATGCTATGCAATGATGATCTAATGTATAACATTCCAAATTGAAAATTTGGGATGTTACAAACCTACCCCCTTAAGATGAATCTCGCCCTCGAGATTCGGGTTGGCTAGAAAATAGGTGAGAGTGGTTTTTCCGTAGATCTTCCTCTCGTTCCCAGGTGGCTTCATCTTCAGTGTGGTGACTCCACTGAACTTTGCAGAACTTGATAACCTTGCTGCAGGTGACTCGGCTGGCATACTCAAGAATCTTAACTGGTTTCTCCTCATAGGTCAAATCACTTTCCAATTGAATCGCTTCCAGGGGCACTGTATCTCTCAGTGGTATCTTAGCCATCTTTGCGTGGCACTTCTTCAACTAGGAAACGTGAAATACATCATGAACTCCTGACAATCCTTCAGGCAATTCCAGCTTGTAAGCAACTTCTCCCATACGCTCCCAAACTCTGTATGGTCCTACAAAACGTGGCGCTAACTTTCCCTTAACTCCAAAGCGCTTCACTCCTTGAAGTGGTGATACTCGAAGATAAACTCTGTCTCCGACTTCGTGAACTGTCTCCTTACGTTTAGAATCCGCATAACTCTTCTGCCTAGACTGGTCTACCTTGAGCCTATCGCGAATCAACTTCACTTTCTGTTCTGATTCCTTAATCAAATCTGGTCCAAACAACTGGCGGTCTCCAACTTCGTCCCATAACAATGGTGTTCTACACCTCCTTCCGTACAAAGCTTCGAAAGGGGCCATCTTCAAACTAGTTTGATAACTGTTGTTGTAAGAAAACTCTGCATATGGCAAATTGTCGTCCCAACTAGATCCATAATCTAGTGCACAAGCTCTCAGCATATCTTCCAAAATCTGATTGACTCTCTCGGTCTGTCCGTCTGTCTGTGGGTGAAAAGCTGTACTGAATTCTAGTCTGGTTCCCAAGGTTTCATGTAACTGATTCCAAAACTTCGAGGTAAACTGGGTTCCTCTGTCTGATACAATGGTCCTCGGAACTCCATGCAAACATACGATTCTGGTCATGTATATCTTTGCCAACTTAGCACCGGTGTAAGTGGTCTTCACTGGGATGAAATGAGCTACTTTCGTCAAACGATCGACTACAACCCATATTGAGTCATAGCCTGAACGAGTCCTGGGAAATCCCGTGATAAAATCCATGCCTAGTTTATCCCACTTCCATACGGGTATCGGCAATGGCTGTAGCAATCCTGCTGGCTTCTGATGCTCTGCCTTCACTCTCTGACATATATCACAAACTGCTACATACTCCGCAATATCCTTCTTCATTCCGGTCCACCAGAAAGTATCCTTCAAATCCAAATACATCTTGGTATTTCCTGGGTGAATCGAATATGGTGAATCATGGGCCTCTTGCAAGATCAACTTCCTGATCTCCGGATCATTGGGCACATAAACGCGGTCCTCAAACCATAAGGTATCATGCTCATCCTCACAAAATCCCTTGGCTTTTCCTTTGCTCATCCTTTCCTTTATCTCGTCAATCTCCTTGTCTGTCTTCTGAGCTTCTCTGATCTTTTCCATCAAGGTAGACTAAATCTCCAACGATGCTAAATAGCCTCTTGGAACTATCTCCAAACATAGCTCGCGAAGATCCTCGGCTAATAATTTCGGTAACTCTCCGGTCATGAGTGTGTTAACATGGCTCTTGCGGCTCAACGGATCAGCTACTACGTTAGCCTTCCCTGGGTGATAATGCAATCTCATATCATAATCCTTAATGAGCTCCAACCATCTCCTTTGCCTGAGATTTAACTCCTTCTGCGTGAAAATGTACTTCAAACTCTTGTGATCTGTGTACACCTCACAATGGTTTCCAATGAGAAAATGTCTCCATGTCTTCAACGCATGCACTACGGCTGCTAACTCCAAATCATGGGTGGCATAATTCTTCTCATGGGGTTTAAGTTGTCGTGAAGCATATGAAACAACTCTTCCCTCCTACATTAGTAATGCTCCAAGTCCTCGACGTGAAGCGTCGCAATATACTTCATAATCCTTGCGTTGATCTGGCAGAACCAACACTGGTGATGTAACCAAACATTTCTTCAACTCTTGGAAACTAGCTTCACATTCCTCAGTCCAATTGAATTTGATGTCCTTCTTTAACAGCTCTGTCATGGGCTTAGCAATTCTCGAGAAATTTTCAATGAACCTCCGGTAGTATCCTGGAAGTCCAAGAAAACTCCGGGTCTCTCCAACTGACGTGGGTGATTCCCAGCTTGTTACTGTGTCAACTTTGGTGGGGTCTACTGCTATTCCCTCTCCGGATATAACATTTCCGAGTAATCCAACTTCCTTCAACCAAAACTCACATTTGCTGAACTTGGCGTATAACTGATGTTCTCTGAGCTTCTCAAGTACCAAACGCAAATGCTCCTTATGCTCTTCTTCATTCTTGGAGTAGACTAAAATATCCAAAAACTCCATAAACACTTTGTTCATCAGGTTCATGAAATAGGCAGGTGCGTTAGTCAGACCAAATGACATAACGGTATACTCATATAGCCCATACCTTGTGGTAAAAGCTGTCTTAGGTATATCCTGCTCTCGAATCTTCAACTGATGGTATCCTGATCGTAGATCGATCTTGGAAAATACCTTAGCTCCTTGTAATCGGTCAAACAGATCATTGATCATTGGCAGTGGGTACTTGTTCTTGATGGTCACTTCATTCAATCCATGATAATCAACAACCATCCTCAACGATCCATCTTTCTTCTCCACTAGAAGTACTGGTGATCCCCAAGGTGACGAACTTGGGCGAATATAGCCTTTATCCAGTAACTCCTTAATCTGCTTCTTAATCTCCTCCAAATATTTTGCGGCATCCTGTACGGTCTCTTAGATATTGGCCCTGTGCCTGGCAAAAGTTCAATCAAAAACTCGATGTCTCTATCTGGTGGCATGCCTGGCAACTCTTCTGGAAATACATCCGGGTAATCCTTCACCACTGGTACTTCCTCCTGTACAACTCCTGATAAGGAATTCACCTGAGTCCTCTTCGGCATATGCCGGGATACATACTTAATCCTTCTTCCTTCTGGGGTGGTAAGCAAAATCGTCTTACTGGCGCAATCGATGTTTCCTCCATACATCGATAGCCAATCCATTCCCAAAATCACATCCAAACCTTGCGACTCCAAAACTATTAGGTCTGAGGGGAAAACATGCCTACCTATGGCCAATGGCATTTGAAAACATCCTTGGCTTGCCATATACTCTGCTCCTAGCGAGGTTACTAACATAGGTGTTCTAAGAACCTTGGTGGGCACTTTATACTTATCCACAAATCCCCTTGATATCTATGAATGCGATGCACCAGTATCAAAAAGAACGATTGCAGTAAATGACTTAACCAAAAACTTACCTATTACTGCATCAGGCTGTGCTTCAACCTCCTCCACGTAAACGTGGTTCACTTGTCCTTTATTGAACGGGTTAGGCTTCTTCCCAGAGCTTCCATTGCCATTTCCATTCTGGGCTTCCGGGCATTTAGTTGCATAATGTCCAGTCTTCTGGCACTTGAAACAAGTAACGTGACTTAGATCCCTCTTGGCTGGGGTAGATGGGCTATTACGGTTCTGTCCGTTGCTTCCTCCATTCCCATTACCATTCTTGGATCCATTATGGTTGTGCGAACTACCTCCTCCATGGGTATGCTGAAACTGTCCTCCCGATTTCGGGGTAAAACGCGGCTTCTGCTGAGCTCCAGAATTGTACTTCCCTTGTCCATACTTCCTCTTACGGTTTTCAATCTGCTGTTGCTTCCCTTCAATCATGAGAGCTCTATCTACCAACTCCTGGTAGTTGTTGAAGGTTGCTACCATCAACTGCATGCTCAGCTCATCATTCAGTCCTTCGAGAAACTTCTCCTGCTTGGTTGCATCTGTAGCAATGTCATCTGGAGCATAACGTGCTAACTTACTAAAGTCCTCCACATACTGGCCTACGGTGCGTCCTCCTTGGCGTAGGTTGCGAAACTCACGCTTCTTCATAGCCATAGCTCCTGCTGAAACATGGGCAGTACGGAAAGCTTGCTGAAACTGGTCCTATGTGACAGTGTTAATAGTGTGGGTGGCTGTGTAATTCTCCCACCATGATGCTGCGGGTCCATCAAGCTGATGTGCGGCAAAACGCACTTTCTCCGCATCTGTGCATCCTGCAGTGGTCAACTCCCTTCCAACTTTGCGGAGCCAATCATCTGCAACAATCGGCTCGGTGCTGCTGGAAAACACCGGCGGATTTAGCCTCAAGAAACGGGCTAAGTGATCAACAGGTGGTGGTGGTGGGTTGTTGTTGTTGTTGTTGTTGTTGCCTTGGTTTTGTACTAACACTTGCATCAGGGCATTCTGCTGCTGAATCAACTGAGTGATCTCCGGTGGGAAAACAAATCCGGTGTCGCGTCTCGGAGGCATCTGATAGGTTTAGAAAAGATGAGAATTTAGAATAGAATGAGGTCTAGAGGGAAAACACTACCCATATGCTCATGAGACAAACACAATCAATATCACTCAATCAAATCAAACAAGGCATACAATCGATCTAACTATCGTTACAAAAGTGCTCGGACTATACTATATACATGGGGGAATACTACTACTGATTTTGGTGGTCTACTAGAAATTTTGATCCGTCGAAGACTCCATGATATCTGCTCCAGCTTCATCAACAAAGTCATCTTCACTGGGGTCTGGGTCGGTGTCGTCGATGATGATGTAGTTATCCGGGCAAGTAGAATCGTTATCTTCTCCTCCTAGAGCTGGGCCTCCAATGAATACTCCGATCTTCTTTATCAGGTCGTCATTCTTCTCCAACAACGTGGCGATCTCTTCCTCATATCCATCGCGCGTAGACTTGAGTTCTTCCTCCAACTCTGTGATCTTGGTGAATGCCTTCTTTAGATCTATCATGTCTGAGCACATCTGGTTCTCCTGGCGACGAATGTGTTGGTTTTGCTCCTGGATGAAAGCTGCAATTGATCCATCCTTCTTGGTGCTGATCATCTCCCATTGTTCATCTCGGCGTCCACAGATCTGATAAATAGTATCCTTAAGCTCCCTGTGGTAGACGTCTCCAATGCGTCCCATAGAGATGTGGGCTGCCATGCTCTTCCCTAAACTCCAGGTTGGTGCATCAAAGGAAAACTCTATAGGCTCAGTGACTGGCGTAAACGTCCTTCCTGGAACTTGAACTTGAATTT
Organism: Aegilops tauschii subsp. strangulata; assembly: GCF_002575655.3. Lineage (NCBI taxonomy): Eukaryota > Viridiplantae > Streptophyta > Magnoliopsida > Poales > Poaceae > Aegilops > Aegilops tauschii. Next base: position 308,554,581 of record NC_053036.3, read on the forward strand.
TCCAGTGCTCCTCTTCTGGTAGTGTGGCGTTGTAGGTCCCGGTGAAGCTTGGTATTCCGATGTTTAGGTACTTAGTGACTTCCTTCAAGTGTCGTCCAAAAGGTGTATCTTCATCCGGTTGCATGAACTTGTTCCTTGCATCCGCCATTCCTAAAAGAGTAAAAAGTGGAGAGGAGTCAGAAATGAGAAGAGAGTAGTGTTCTAGGGTTTAAGCTTAGTGGTCGTGTCCTATAGTCAGCGTGTGCTCTGATACCACCTTTGTAGCGACCAGACCTCAAACAGTCTGTGCTCTGTGCTTTAGTGTCATCCCTGGATTAGTAATGCTGACACGCATAGTACAAATGGAGGATTTATAACAGAGTCGCAATCACACACTTATTACATCGAGTATCTCAAAAGAGAAATAAGTATGATAAATATGGCTTAAGGCCATCTAATACGATAACAGTGGAAGACTTGGAAGAATAGTGAGTCCATCAACTCCAACGGCATCGCTGAGTATAAGACCACGACCTAAGGCACCTTACGCGTCGTCTGAAAAGTCTGCAACATAAAACGTTGCAGCCCGAAAACGGGTCAGCACATGGAATATGCTGGCAATGTAACACATAGAGAGTAATGAACATAATAATGCTATACTACATGCATATATGGCTGGTAGAAGGCTCTATGGTTATAGTTTTGCGAAAAGCCAATTTTTCCCTACTACAAAGGAATAAATTTTATTTAACTATCATGGTGGTTGTTAAACATTGAGAATGGTTGACAGCATTCTCAATCCCAATTAGGTATCATCGTTAACCCAACAAAATTAATTAAAGTAACATGGTGATGAGATTCACATGATAATCCAAGTACTAGATACTCAAGATGTCCATAACCGGGGACACGGCCAACCATGATTAGTTTGTACACTCTGCAGAGGTTTGCGCACTTTTCCCCACAAGACTCGATCGCCTCCGCTTGATTCTCGCACTACATGATGTTTGAGAAACGGATGACCGAGACACAGTCTTTCAGAAACAATAACTCTTTACTCCGGGTGGACAGTTACACCTACTTTCCCCTACATCTGCTAGCCCACCTCTTCAAGAGATCATGTAACCTACTCAACTATGCTAGAGCCCATAATAGCTTGTGGCTGCACACGGAAGTTTCTAGCATGAATAATCTCATGATCCCTTTGAGCCTGGGTGGCGGTCCTTAGAAAAACAGGCAACACTGGGTTCTCCAGGTGCCTCAATCCACCCAGATGTGAGTTTTAGTTGCCACCTTAAGTAAATCATTAATTAACAATCTCACATCTGTCGTGAATATCTCTCAAACCCAATCCACGTCTACTAGCATAGCATAGCGATATAAGCAAACGTAAAAGTAACTCCCAAGGGTTTGATAATAAACAGGTAATAGGTACTACCTCAACTACATCCCAATACCCACAATTTAATTAGATCCTAACCATGCAATGTTTGAGGGTTGGTCTAATGCAATAAAACTGGGTAGTAAAAAGGTATGATCAAAGTGTTACTTGCCTTGCTGATGATCCGTGAAACTTAGAGATTCGAAGTAGCAAGCGGCGCACTCCGGGTACTCTATCGCAAACAAACAAGCATACAATAAGCACTCATCAAATGCACAGGTAAAACTCAAATAAAAGATCTAACCAGAAAGTTCAACTTAAGAACTCCGGTTTGCAAAAAGAATCAAATCGAACGAAGCAACGAAAGTCAAACGGCGAAAGAAACAAGCTTCATTTACTAATCTGGATCTAAGTCAAATTTTACAGTAGCAAAAACTTGTTTGAGTAGGTTAAACGGAAAGAGAATTTCGAGACGAAACTCTAGGCGCTTGAATCGCCTGATTCCGATAAACGAGCGAAAAGATAAACTAAAACGAAAATCTGATCAGAAATCACGATCTGGAATAATCGCGGAAAATCCGACGAAAAAGAAAACTGACGAACAGTTAAACGAACGGACGTTCGTCAACAGCGACTAACCGACGAACACGTTCGTTAAAACAAACGGATCGGTGAACGTTCACTAATTAATTAAACCAAAAAAATAAACCGATCTATTTAAAAAAATCTAGGGTTTCGAGAAAGAAAAAAAGAAAAATAAACCGAGGTGGTTTTTAAAAAAAACGGACGGCGAACGGCAGCGGCTCCGGCTAACCTCCGGCGAGGCTCGGGACGGGCTCCGGCGGGTCGGGCGAGGGGCGGCGGGGCTGCGGGGTCGTCGGGGGCGGCGTGGGGCGACGAGGGCGGCGGTGTGCGGGCGCTGGGCGGCGGCGGCATCGGCTCCTCTCGGCGGCGGCGGCTTCGAGCTCCGGCGGGCGGCGTCGGGTCGGGGAACGGGGTGAGGGAGAGGGGGCGGGGTGGGGTACTTATAGGAGGGGAGGGGTGCCGTGGGGGAGGGGGCAAGGCGGCGGCGGCGGTGTCCTAGCGGGACACGGGCGGCGGCGGCGTCCGACTCCAGGTGGGAGACGACAGCGGCTGGGCCGCGCGGGGAAGCTGGGCCGTCGGCTGGGATTCGGCCCAGTCGGCGCTCGGGCGACACTTTTTTTTAATAATTTCGCCGAATCTAAAAAAATCATAAAACAATAAATAAAAATCCAAAAATGCTAAAACAAATTTTTACCGTCTAATTAAAATAATTAGAACAAGATGAACATTTTCTTGGCCCCAAAAATGCAGTTTTGAAAACATGCAATTTTTCTAATGCAATTAAAATTGCAAATAAAACCCGAATAAAATCCAATATTTGATTTTAATATTTTTCCTCCAATATTTCAATTATTTTGGAGAAGTCATATTTTCTCCTCTCATTTATTTTAATACGAAATATTTTCGGAGAGAAAAATAATTAAAACCAAAATCCTCGTTTCATTATTTGATAAAAATCAAATATGAAAACCACGAAAATCCCCAACTCTCTCCGAGGGTCCTTGAGGTGCTTAGGATTTTTTTCGAGGATTTGCCAGAATGCAATAAAATATGCTATGCAATGATGATCTAATGTATAACATTCCAAATTGAAAATTTGGGATGCTACATTGGCCCATGAGCCCTCCCCGCCCATCTTGATCATAAATAGCTACGGTTTAGCCTCGTCTTGCCCCCTACCCACTCCTATCATCCCCTCTCGACCTAGATGGTGGCTGGCTAGGTCCTCATTGGTGCGACGCCACTTCCCTCCTCTCCTATATGTCGTCACTCCCTCTTTCGCCTCTACGCACCGCTACTCCCTTCCTTCCCGATTTGACACCTCTGGAAATCGATCCATTCACACGCCGCGCGTGGCCACTGTCACCTTCCCTCTGTCTGTCGCTGTTGCATGGCCGCCATCTCTCAGAGTTGGGGCCCGGGCAGAATTCAGCAAAAAACTATTATTGTATACATTTTTTCATGATTTTTTAGGCCCACATGGATATTTGTTGATGATTGTTGAGGTATACATATCTGTGATCTATTGAGAAAATAAAACAATGCTATTGTCTTCATATTTTCAATGTAGATTATTCTTCCATACACAATTTACTTCAATTAACTTTAAAATTCCACCAATTACTCATCGACCGATTAATCCAGTTAATAGGTCGTTTCATTGATTAATCACTACTCCCAAGCCAAGCGAGCAGCTACCAGTTAACAATTTCCTCAACATTTGTTTTTATTGGCCCACTGCCATCCAGGATGGTATTAAGCTAGTAACAAGATGTGAAGCATGTCTACTTGTTGAGCTTGCATTCGTTTTTCCCTTGAAGAGGAAAGGTGGTGCAGCAAAGTAGAGATAAGTATTTCCTCAGTTTTGAGAACCAAGGTATCAATGCAGTAGGAGATACATGCAAGTCTCTAATCTATGCACCTGCACAAACAATCAAACACTTGCACCCAATGCGATAAAGGGGTTGTCAATCCCTTCAGGTCACTTGCAAGGATGATATCTGATAGAGATAGATATAAAAGATTACTAAAACATAAAACAAAGTAAAAATAATAATAAATGCAGCAAGATATTTTTGGGTTTTCTGGTTTACAGATCTGAAAATATATGATGGAAAATAGACTCGGGGACAAGAGGTTTCACTAGAGGCTTCTCTCTTGAAGAAAAATAATACGGTGGGTGAATGAATTACTGTCGAGCAATTGATAGAAAAGCGCAAAGTTATGACGATATCCAAGGCAATGATTATGAATGTAGGCATCACATCCGTGTCAAGTAGACCGACTCCTGCCTGCATCTACTACTATTACTCCACACATCGACCGCTATCCAGCATACATCTAGAGTATTAAGTTCATAAGAACGGAGTAATGCCTTATGTAAGATGACATGATGTAGAGGGATAAACTCAAGAAATATGATTGAAACCCCATCTTTTTACCCTTGATGGAAACAACACAATACATGTCTCGCTATCCCTACTTTGTCACTCGTGAGATCACCGCAAGATTGAACCCAAAGCTTAGCACCTCTCCCATTGCAAGAAGAACCAATCTAGTTGGCCAAACCAAACCGATAATTCGAAGAGAAATACAAAGATATCAAATCATGGATATAAGAATTCAGAGAAGATTCAAATAATATTTATAGATAGACTAATCACAAATCCACAATTCATCGGATCTCGACAGACACACCACAAAATAATATTACATCGGATAGATCACCAAGAACATCGAGGAGAACATGGTATTGAGGATCAAAGAGAGAGAAGAAGCCATCTAGCTACTAGCTATGGACCCGTAGGTCTGTGGTAAACTACTCACGATTTATCGGAGGGGAAATAGAGTTGATGTAGATGCCCTCCGTGATGGAATCCCCCTCCGCTGGGTTACGGCGGCGGAAAAGTAATTTGGTGGACACTTCTGGTCGTTTGGGAATATTTGTGAATTTATAGGCCAAGAATTAGGGTTGGAGGAGCTCCGAGGGGCCCACAAGCCCTCAGGGCGTCCCCCCTATGGTGCGCCCCTGAGGCTTGTGGCCGCCTGGGGACTCCTCTGACTTCATCTCCAAGTCCTACGTGTGTCTTCTGGTCCAAGAAAAATCATCGCGAAAGTTTTATTCAGTTTGGACTCCGTTTGATATTCCTTTTCTATAAAACTCAAAAATAAGGAAAAAAAAAAGAAACTGGCACTGGGCTCTGGGTTAATAAGTTAGTCCCAAAAATAATATAAAATAGCATACTAATGCATATAAAACGTCCAAAACAGACAATATAATAGCATGGAACAATAAATAATTATAGATACGTTGGAGACGTATCAGCATGCCAGTTCCATTCAAAGAGCATACATCAGCCAGCCCAAGCCATCCAGACAATCCCTCTCTCCTGGCCCTTCTCGGACTGGGGGCACGATATCTTGGGCCCCTCCCCCCTTGCTAGTGGGGGCTTTGAGTTCTTATATGTCTCTATCGACAAGTTCACAAAGTGGCCTGAGGTAGAGCCGGTGAGGAAGGTGACTGCAGAGTCAGCCGTCAAGTTCTTCAAAGGATTAGTTTGCCGGTTTGGAGTCCCAAATAGAGTCATCACTGACAATGGCACTCAGTTTACAAGCCGCATCTTCATGGAATACATCCAGAGCCTAGGAAGCAAGGTTTGCTTCGCCTTTGTTGCCTACCCAAGGAGCAACAGGCAAGCAGAAAAGACGAATGCTGAAGTGTTGCATGGGCTCAAAACAAGGACCTTCAACAAGCTGCACAAGTGTGAGAAGCGATGGATTGATGAATTGCCCGGTGGTTCTTTGGTCGCTCAGAACGACACCAAATCGAGCTACTGGCCAAACACCTGTCTCCCTAGTCTATGGTGTAGAAGCGGTGTTACCCACGGAACTCATATACAGGTCACCTTCAGTACTTGCCTACGATGAAGTAGCGGAACAGCATCTCTGGCATGATGATGCTGTGCTCCTAGAGGAAGATCGTCTTCGAGCGGCTGTGCGAGCTACATGCTACCAGCAAGCCTTGCGCCGCTATCATAGTCGCAAGGTTCATGCCCGAAGCCTTGAGGAAGGCGACCTTGTACTTCGGTGCACTCAATCCGCTAAGGGAGCAAACAAGTTGACGCCAAAGTGGAAGGGCCCTTACTGGGTAGTATGAGTCACCAGACCTGGTGTGGTCCGTCTAGAGACCGAGGATGGCATTCGTGTGCAAAACTCATGGAATATTGAGCATCTTCGCAAGTTCTATCTGTAAGGCGCCATTGCCGGTCCTTGCCTCGGCAACCTCTTTTGTACAAGCATATTTCCAGGGACTTGTAACCCTTTGTACAAAGCCAGGCACAGACCCTGTGCATATATAAATAATGCTAAACGTTCCACAAGCTTTCATGCATATTTACCCACGTATTGGTGCATAGTATAGTGTGATAGTGCTTTGCTTGTGTGAAGTGACTAAGATACCACCAAGGTATCCGTACTACTATGTTCCTCCTTTCTGTTTCCCTCAAATGAAGAAGGATTCCTCACGTGCATGTTTCTTGGGGAGGAACGAGGATGGATGTTGGATTGACGGTTCATCTCATTTCATACGATAAGAAGTACAACAAAGAAAGATAAGTTAGAAATTTCCCTTACACATCCCTATATTCATACGAAAAACCTGCAGGCTAATGAATCTTGCCGCGTTTCATTCCGTGATCCAGTTCTGCCTCGAGTTTGCTTGACGGGATCTATGCAAGCTGTGTTCGAGGCCCGCAAGTTACCTTGCCGGTGGTCACTCCCTGGCAGGTTTCCAGACAACGCAGGGTACTGAAATCAAAGAAATTGTGCGAAAATGAAGGCAAGCAAGGAAAATAATTTATTTTCATTCATCTGAGCACATCAAATATCATACAATTCTTTAAAAACAAAAGGTGCTCAATGATGCCTTTCTTGTCCCTCTCCTCCTAGGGTTTACATCGAGAGGAAGGAGGGCAAAAGGGGCGCCTAGGCAATGCCCTGGTCACCCCTGCCAGGACCAGAGGGACGCGGCTCGATGGGAGCCCAGGCAGGGAAGATGAAGCCGGATCCCAGGTGCAGATGATGGTGCTGCTGGCGCCCAGCTGGTGATGAAGGTGCCGCCGGCGTTCAGCTGGAGTCCAAGTTGTTGTCTTCGGACTTGACGACCAGGGGCTCACCGTCGCGGTCTTCACCGGCCGTTTCCTCCTCGTTGTTGTCGCTTGAGGAGAAGGCTTTGCTGTCGCTCGAGCTCTCTACCTAGCACCCTAAATGGTTGCCTAAAGGTCCAAAGATCTGCACAGAGTGCGTCGGCCTCTGATACGTCTCCAACGTATCTATAATTTTTTATTGTTCCATGCTATTATATATTCTGTTTTGGATGTTTAATGGGCTTTATTATACACTTCTATATTATTTTTGGGACTAACCTATTAACCGAAGGCCCAGCCCGAATTGCTGTTTTTTTGCCTATTTCAGTGTTTCGAAGGAAAAGGATATCAAACGGAGTCCAAACGGAATGAAACCTTCGGAACAAATGTGATCCAGAGGACTTGGAGTGGACGTCAAGAAATCAACGAGGAGGCCACGAGGCAGGGGGCATGTCTATCCCCCTGGGTGCACCCTCCACCTTCGTGGGCCCCTCGTAGCTCTCCTGACTGACCTCCTTCACCTATATATACTCATATACCCTGGAACCATTAGATACGGAGCCAAAACCCCATTTCCACCGCCGCAACCTTCCGTACCTGTGAGATCCAATCTTGGGGCCTTTTCCGGCGCTCCGCCGGAGGGGGCATTGATCATGGAGGGCTTCTACATCAACACCATAGCCTCTTCGATGATGTGCGAGTAGTTTACCTCAGACCTTCGGGTCCATAGTTATTAGCTATATGGCTTCTTCTCTCTCTTTGGATCTCAATACAAAGTTCTCCTCCATTCTCTTGGAGATCTATTTCATGTAACTCTTCTTTTGCGGTGTGTTTGTCGAGATCTGATGAATTGAGGGTTTATGATCAAGATTATCTATGAACAATATTTGAATCTCCTCTGAATTCTTTTATGTATGATTGGTTATCTTTGGAAGTCTCTTCGAATTATTAGTTTGGTTTGGCCTACTAGATTGATCTTTCTTGCAATGGGAGAAGTGCTTAGCTTTGGGTTCAATCTTGCAGTGCTCGATCCCAGTGACAGTAGGGGAAATGACACGTATTGTATTGTTGCCATCGAGGATAAAAAGATAGGGTTTATATCATATTGCATGAGTTTATCCCTCTACATTATGTCATCTTGCTTAAATTGTTACTCTATTCTTATGAACTTAATACTCTAGATGCATGCTGGATAGCGGTCGATGTGTGGAGTAATAGTAGTAGATGCAAGCAGGAGTCGGTCTACTTGTCACGGACGTGATGCCTATATACATGATCATACCTAGATATTCTCATAACTATGCTCAACTCTATCCCTTGCTCGACAATAATTCGTTTACCCACCGTAATACGTATGCTCTTGGGAGAAGCCACTAGTGAAACCTATGGCCCCCGGGTCTATTTTCCATCATATTAATCTCCCATCAACAAGTTATTTCTATTACCGTTTATTTTGCTTTCTTTACTTTTAGTCTTTATCATAAAAATACCAAAAATACTATCTTATCATCTCTATCAGATCTCACTTTTGCAAGTGGCCGTGAAGGGATTGACAACCCCTTTATCGCGTTGGTTGCAAGGTTCTTATTTGTTTGTGTAGGTGCAAGGGACTTGAGCGTGGCCTCCTACTGGATTGATACCTTGGTTCTCAAAGACTGAGGGAAATACTTACGCTACTTTACTGCATCACCCTTTCCTCTTCAAGGGAAAACCAATGCAGTGCTCAAGAGGTAGCAAGAAGGATTTCTGGCGTCGTTGCCGGGGAATCTACGCCAAGTCAAGACACACCAAGTACCCATCACAAACTCTTATCCCTCGCATTACATTATTTGCCATTTGCCTCTCGTTTTCCTCTCCCCCACTTCACCCTTGCCGCCCTTCTTCTGTTCGTCTTTTCGTTTGCTTTGATGTCTTACTTGGCTCGTTTGGTTGGAATAGTTGTTTATTTATTGCTAAATAGAGAACCTAAGATCTATGGATCCTCATCCGCTTGCCAATCTTTTTAAGAGATCCAATTATGATGAACCAATTTCTAGTGATTTGAGTGCACTAGATTATCTTTATGAGGTTTTGCTTGAAATTCGTGAATCTGGAAATTGTGATGAAGAAAGTTATGAAGAGATTCACGATCGCTCGAATAAAAAGCATGATTGCAATGATTTTACTATAAATTCTCTAGATGTCAGGTGTGCTAATAATATGCAAAACCCTAAGCTTGGGGATGCTAGTTTTTCTATGTCTACTACTTGTTGCAATGATCATGATTGGGGTGATTCTTCTTATGATCTTGAAAATTTATTTAAGCCCGAGGATGAATATGAGATTGATAATTTTTTTGCAATAATATTGAAAGTGGGTTTGGAAGAGTGTCAACTTTAGATCCCACATATTTGGAGAATGTTCAATCTTATGGTATTTTTGATAAAAGTGGGTTTGGACAGGTCATGACTTTAGCTAATGTTAATCCCACTATTTTGGAAGAGTGTCAACTTTGCATGCATGTGGATCGTGTTGAAAATATTTTATGTGATAGCTATTTTGTTGAATTTTCTTATGATCCCACATGTAATTATTATGAGAGAGGAAAATATGGTTGTAGAAACTTTTATCTTACTGAATTACCTCTCGTCATGTTGAGATTGCTATCGTCACTTTCTTCTTACTTGCATATGCTAGTTTTTGCTTGCCTTGCAAATTTGTTTACTTATAATATGCCTATGCATAGGAAGTATGTTAGACTTAGATGTGTTTGTCACGTGTTTTATGATGCTCTCTTTGCGCTTCAATTCTTGTCTTTCATGTGAGCATCATTAAAATTATCTATGCCTAGCTAGGGGCGTTAAATGATAGCGCTTGTTGGGAGGCAACCCAATTTTATTTTAGTTTTTTGCTTTTTTTGACTGGGAACTGTAGGGGAAACCCCCACAGCATATCAAAACTTTATTGATAAAGAGAGAGAAAGTACAAGTATTATGGGGGATTACAAGAGGTAATCAAACTAAACTAAGGGAAGAAGGAGAAGGAGAAGAAACAAGTTAAAATTACAAAATATTGGCCTCAAGGTGGCAGAAATGAGATCCATCTAAGGAGATCATCCTTATAGGCAGCTTTCACTCTATATTGCATTAAGCTAATATCATGGATGAATGCACTTCTCCATTTATTGAATCCAGCTCTCTCATGCCTGAAGATCTTAGCATTCCTGATAATCCAGATATTCCAGCAAGCAATAAACACCACTTCAGTGAAGAAGTGCTTCCTAAAGCTCCTGCTAGCATTAATAACCAAATCAGCCATGGAGTCACCAGATGACCAATCAATTTGCAGGTAGTTCCAAACTCTGACACTAAAATTGCAATTAAAGAACAGATGATCTCTTGTTTCCCTACTCTGCAAAGGACAAAGAACACAATTTACTCCATCCTCCAAATGCCAATGCCTCCTTTCCACCATGTCCTTAGTGTTCAATCTATCCATAATAAGCATCCAAGCGAATACTTTGATTTTCATTGTACAGGAGGACTTCCAGATCCAAGCTGTCAAAGGGTTGAAGGACTCTGATGCAAAAGTATGTGAGTAAAACAACTTTGGTGAGTATCCCTTGGCAGTGCCATTCCAAAACCAAATATCCTTGGACCCAGGTGCTCTATTGTGGCCGTCCAACAGAGACTGGAGAGTGGTCAGGTCATCAAAAGCCTGGCTGGACAAAGGAAGGTGGAAGTGCTGGAACATGTCCTGAGAGTCCAAGAACTCTTTAACAGTGATCCAGGGGTCCTTAACATAGGAAAAGAGCCTGGGAAATCTGAATTGAAGGCTAGACACCTGATCATCAAGCTGCCAGTTGTCTGACAACATGAGGGCAGTGTCCCCTTCATTAATCTGAACCCAAGCACACTCCCTAAAGTTTTGCATGACCTTGCATATATCCTTCCACTAGAAAGAGCCACAATCAGAAGTTCCTTGGGGTACTCTGCCATGATAGTAGGAATCCCAAATTAAAGACACCCATGGGAGATCCTTTTTATTAAGAAAGCTATTTGCATGTTTGAGCAGAAGTGCAACATTCTGAACACCAAGATTAAGAATACCAAGGCCTCCCTTGTTATTTGGCCTGCAAATAAGGTCCCAAGCAACAAGTGAAGGGGCAGGCTCACCCCTATTCTTCCTCCAGAGGCATTGTCTCTGGATTCTCTCCAATTGCTTCAGAATTCCAGCGGGAACAGCCAAACTGCAAAGGAAAAAATGGGCATAGAAGACAAGGCAGAGTTCAGAAACTGCAGTCTTTCGCCCTGATTTAAAAAAGAGGAGCTAGCTGTCATTCTCCTCTCCATGCAGTCCACTAATGGCATAAAATCCACCATTTTAGGCCTTGTAGTTCCCATTGGTAACCCAAGGTAGGTAAATGGCATTTTCCCAATCTGGCATCCAAATGCAGCAGCTAATTCAGCCATGACAGCAGTGTCCACATTGATGGGAATAATAAAGGATTTGTGGTAGTTCACATCAAGACCAGTGGACACAGAGAAGACCTTGAGCATGTCCTTCAGAGCTATAAGTTGGTCCTTGTCAGCAGGCAAGATAATCAAAGTGTCATTAGCATACTGAATCACAGGGTAATCCTGGTCATGACAAGGTATAGGTAGATGAAGAATGCCCCTTCTGAACATGTCATTGATTACAATCTGCAGGAGATCAATAGCTAGGGAAAAAAGGAGGGGGGAGACTGGATCACCCTGTTTGACACCCTTTTTACATATGAACTTCCTACCAGGAACTCCATTAAGCAGAACAGATGAGGTACCTGTGGACAAAAGCTGCTTCATCCAAAGAATCCACTTCTCATTAAAGCCCTTATATCTCAATATTTGCACTATTGCCTCATGCTCAATGGAATCAAAAGCCTTCTCAAAATCCAATTTTAGAATTACAATTGGTCTCTTGGACTGGTGGCACTGGTGTAAATACTCAAAAGTCCACCCAATACAATCCTGAATTGTTCTGCTTTTTATGAAACCATACTGGTTCTTGTGAACACACTGCATAATCACCCCTTGAAACCTATTGGATGCCATCTTAGATAGGAACTTAAGACCCATTCCTGTTAAAGAGATAGGTCTGAAGTCACCCACCTCTTCAGGTGAGGGCTTCTTAGGCACCAGAGTGATATATGAGTCATTGATACTTTCCAGATGAGCAGTACCATCAAAGAAAGCCTGGGCCAGATCATAAAAATCCTGAGAAATTATGTGCCAGCACCTTTTGAAGAAGAGACCATTAAAACCATCTGGACCTGGAGCTTTATCAACTGGCATATGCTTGACAATCTTGTCCATTTCCTCCTTCTCAAAAGGCTTAGTGAGAATATCTAAACCCTCAACTGGTTCAATGAGGGAAGAAAGGTCAAAACCCATGTTAATTCCCCTGGAAGAACCCATTCTGTTTTTAAAACAATTCCATATAATACCCTCCATTTGTGAGTGATCAGTCACCACAGTACCATCAGGCAATTTTAAGCTAGCAATAGAATTCCTTCTATGCCTCTCAGTAGCCATAGCATGAAAGAACTTGGTGTTCTCACCACCCACTTTTATGTATCTGATAGTACATCTTTTCTTCCAATAAAGACATTGAAGGTGGAGCAATTTCTCTACATGGTTTTTAACCACTTTCCTGAAATTGGATTCATGTCTATAAAGTGGTCTATATTCCTCAAGCTCATCCAAAAGCAGAATAACATTATTGCATTTACAGACAAGAGTTTTCAGTTTGGAAATGTTCTTCTGCCATCTCTTGAGACACATTCTCATGGACTTAAATTTGTCGGCTATCCTAGCAGTAATATGCCCCTTTCTGGATTGTTTCTGCCATGAAGAATCAACACAATCCATAAAACCCTCCAGCTCCAGCCAATAATTCTCAAACCTAAAAAGATTAGACTTGGGAATAGAAGTTTTGATTGTAACCACACAAGGCACATGGTCAGATGCAGTTTTAGAAAGAGGTAGCACCTCAGTCATGGGATAGTCAGATATCCAATCAACAGAAGTGAAGAACCAGTCTAGCTGCTCAAGCAGTGGAGTATCCTGCATATTGGACCAAGTGTAAGATCTGCCTTTGATGGGCAATTCCAAAAGACCTAAGTGCCCAATAATCTCACTAAAGATGAACATGTCATTCAAATCACCACCAGGTAGGTTTCTGTTATCCAAAGAACGCAAGAAATTAAAATCCCCCAGTAGCAGCCAATTTTCATCCACAGGAATATTCAGGTGATACAGCCAGGTTACAAAATTATCCCTAGATTCCCCCCTGACAAGGACCATAAACAACCACAAGTGTCCACCTCTCATTGTTTTGCCTAGAAACAAACTCAATCACCACTGCAAATTTTTGGACTTCCAATAAAGTCCCATAAAAAATAGATGAGTTCCAAACAACTAGAATTCCACCAGAGGCCCCCAAAGAATGAGAGAAAGCAAAGCTGTCAAATCTCTTAGGGCAAAAGCTTTTAATTGTTCTGGAATCGAATGAAGCACATTTAGTTTCTTGCAGACAAGCAATAGCACAGTGACTTTCATCAATCTTTTGTCTAACAGCTCTTTGCCTAGTCTCAGAGTTTAAACCCCTGACATTCCAGCACAGGACATTCCAGCTTCTACATTGAGTATTCATAAATAAAGATCATAAACAAGTCCCCAAACCACATGACACACAATGTCATATGCCCAAACAACACATAAAGGTCTGAACCAACATTATTACATAGCCAAGGATCAGAAAATGAAAACCAAACGCAGAAAGCAAATTTATGGGCTTGCAAAACCCAGCATATGAAAAGCACACTATTCATTGAAGGCATGATTGTGGCAGCAGCAGGGTCCACCATAAGTGCATCCTCAGTGAGCAGTGTTGCATCAATCTCCAGCTCCTTGCCAATAACTTGCAGATGACTTATGGGAGTAGGTGGAGGAACATCTCCATGTGCAGGGTCATCAGGCATCTCTGCAGAAAGGGGCTTGGCCTTGGGCTTCTTCTTCTTGGGCTGCAGAACCAGCTCATGGAAAGTGGGCTTAAACCCATCACGCTGGGCCGAACTTCTGGTACATCTTCGAACAGAGGTTTCAACGAGAGGCGTTGGCGCCAGAGTTTTGCGAGGCCTCCTCGTTTTTACACGCGCAGGGGGAGAAGGGACAACATCGGGCATAGCCCTCTCAGCATCATCCACAAATAAAGCTCTAGCCACAGGTCGAGCAGGTTCCGGCTCCTTCCACGTCAACAGAGGAAGATCAGCTTGCTGAAAAGCAAAATCCCAGTTTCTCTTTGACAAAGTGACCGGCGACAGAGGTTTAGGCAGCAATGGTTTTGGCACCTCAAACACAACTAGTGCATTCAGCAGGTTTTCAAACGATCACCTCCAGATCATTTCAGGGGGCAGAGGGGGACCAAAGGGGACCTTAATCGCAGGTTGATCCAAAGCTTGAACCTCAATGACAGGAGGTTGATAGACCACAATTGCCCAGTTACTAGCATCCTCCAGGTCTGGTGCAATCTCCAACAGATAATTTTGGTTCACAGGTTCAGCCCCATCAATAAGAATGATAGGTGCAGGGGACACCTATTGCTGCACATCAGAGCTTGGTTGAGCAGAGGCATTCAACACCATGGATTCTTGATCCTCAACAGCAGGTTCCGCAGCAGGCTCATCCCAGTTTCCCCAGTTGTCCTCATGCACCTCATTATGTGCAGGTTCAGGCGGAGGTGGCGGCACATCGTTCCACCCTAGAGCTGGGAATGGAGGCAGAATAAGAGGTGGCATCTCCGGGAAGGGCACACCAGGCAGGGGATGAGGATTGCCATTGATGAGCATCCAGTCTTCATCTTGGGGCATCTGTTCAGCAAAATTGGCCCCAAGAATATACAGAGGCGCCGTCCAAGACACCCTGGCACCACCCCAGGCTGCATAATCCATGAACATCACATCTCTGGGCACCAGAATATCTTCTGGAAAGGACGCAAAGACTAAAGTACGCACAAGGTATGGATCCTGACTAATCCAATGATGAAATTTCCCAAAGGTGTTAACCACTGCCTGAATACCTTCTTCATTGCGAAGATCAAGCGGAATCCCCAAAAATATGAGCAGTCCCTGCCAGAAAGCCTGAACACCTCTAAAAGATTCGCCCTCATCGTGCTTCATAAAACGAACAAAACGATCATTGCCAAGAGGTTGGGGTGGCATCTGAAGGAGCGAGAATCTGACTGCAGCATCCCGTAGCTAAAAAAGACCCACCGATCTAATCCAAGGTTGAGCAGACCTCACCAAAACCCCATGAGCTTGCAGCCACTGAACAACTTCCTCTCTAGCAGCACCAATCTGATCGGGAGGAGGGTTGGGCATTACCTCAGCTAACATGAACTCCTCATGGCGGCGCACAATTGGGATATGTGGCGTCACAAAGGTCCGAGGCAAACGAGCATCACCGCCATCCACAATGTGATGGCCCGCCGGCACATACAGCAAAGGGTCGAGGTGGAAGTTGGCCATCGGAGAGGCACAACCCGGGCTGGAAGCAGACGGCGAGGACTCCGGCGGAGGAGGGGTCTCAGGTGGCGCAGTCGAAGGTGTTTTGGGACCAGGACTGATGGAACAGGGCAAAGGAGTTAATGCAGAAGTGCAAGAGGAGTCCAAGTTTGGTAAAAGTTGTGTCAGAGAGATATTCCCGGTAGGAGCTGAGCGATCCTCGGAAGTTGCAACGTTACCGGGTTTCGGTTGCCAAACCAAACCCAAGATCCGTGCAAACCTGTTGCAATCTTTTTTACCATGCCCCACCCGCAGACAAGAGGTACAACGCAGCTTGGACGTGCACGCCGCAGCAAAATGGCCCTTTTGCAAGCATTTCTAACACGTTAAAATTTCGTCCACCATACCCGATACCAAGTTATCAAAATCTTCTTCTGCTTGCTGAGAGGATGGAATAATAGAAGGCCCAGAAGATAACACTGGCTCAACTTGGACCGTGGCACGTGTAGATGACGGCCCAACATGGGATGACACGTCCACATTCAAAGAGCCAGTATTCCCACCCGAGATAGACAGCGTCCGATCCGCGGCTGGAAGAAGATCCCTAACCGTGCCAAAAGATATGGAGGGGGTGGTCGACGTCCACCGGAGTTCAGCCGGCGGCGGGGGATGGATGACCACCCTCTCATGCACAGAAAGCGTGTACCCCACATCTTCAACAGTTTGAATGCAATTTTGTGTGGCCGGATAACGATAACCACGACAAGCAGGATAATTCTGGAACTTTGAAAATGAAAGCTTCTTGGCAGGGGCGTGAGATGATCTTACCGAAGACTTTGGGGGTTTGGAGTGCATAGCCAACATGCCAAGGGCAGCTCGACGTTTGAAGGACTAACAATGATCCACTCAGCATCACATTCCAACTTCCAGAGTTTGAACTCACGGCCCCAATTTGGGCCACCATTACCCCAAAGATGAAAGAAACATTTAAAATGATCACAAGAGAATGAACGGAGCTTGAGAATGATCATAGCCACAGCCTTGCAAGAAACTTGAAAACCAAAAACCTTATCCTTGATCGGAAAAACCATAAACTCAATGGCAGAACCTCCGATGGCCGCCTCAAGCGCCGCTGCCACTGAATCCTCATTCAAACGAAAATCATGCCGGCCAAAAGAAATTACCATGGTGAAGAAGCCCGTGTCATCCATGGGGTGCACCGGAAAGCCCGTAGATTGAAACACCTTATCCGCAAAAACCAGACCCTTGGAGAAGTCCAAGCCAAGGGTGGATCCATCAACAGAACCCATGGAGATGGGTATTAGGACGTACATCTCAGAGCGCCGGAGAGATCTAATGGAGAGGAAAGGAAATTTGGTGGCTAGAGGAGGAGATCACCGGAGGTGGTGGCGATCGCCGGGGTGGGGATGGGAGCGCCTATAAGCGACGTAGTTTTTTGCTTTTTGCTCCTGTTTAGGAATAAATCTTTGATCTAGCCTCTTGTTAGATGTGTTTTTATGTTTTAATTAGTGTTTGTGCCAAGTTAAACCTGTAGGATCTTCTTGGATGATAGTTATTTGATCTTGCTGAAAATTCCAGAAACTTTCTGTTCACGGAAACAATTGTTAAAAATCACCAGAACGTGATAAATACTGATTCCAATTGCAGCAGATCAATAAACAAATTATTTAGGTCGTCCTATTTTGGTAGATTTTTCTGAGTTACAGAAGTTTGCGTTAGATACAGATTACTACAGACTGTTCCGTTTTTTGACAGATTCTGTTTTTCGTGTGTTGTTTGCTTATTTTGATGAGTCTATGGTTAGTAAAATAGTTTATAAACCATAGAGAAGTTGTAATACAGTAGGTTTAACACCAATATAAATAAAGAATGAGTTCAATACAGTACCTTGAAGTGGTGTTTTGTTTTCTTTCGCCTCCGGAGCTCACGAGATTTTCTGTTAAGTTTTGTGTTGTGAAGTTTTCAAGTTTTGGGTAAGGATTTGATGGATTATGGAACAAGGAGTGGCAAGAGCCTAAGCTTGGGGATGCCCAAGGCACCCCAAGGTAAATCCAAGGACACCAAAAAGCCAAAGCATGGGGATGCCCCGGAAGGCATCCCCTCCTTCGTGTTCGTCCATCGGTAACTTCACTTGGAGCTATATTTTTATTCACCACATGATATGTGTTTTGCTTGGAGCGTCTTGTATGATTTGGGTCCTTGTTTTTAGTTTACCACAATCTTCCTCGCTGAATACACTTTTGAGAGAGACACACATGATTCGGAATTTGTTAGAATACTCTATGTGCTTCACTTATATCTTTTGAGCTACATAACTTTTGCTCTAGTGCTTCACTTATATCTGTTAGAGCACGGTGGTGGTTTTGTTTTATAGAAACTATTGTTCTCTCATGCTTCACTTATATCATTTTGAGAGTCCAACAAAACAGCATGGTAATTTGCTTAAATTGTGAAATTAGTCCTAATATGATAGGCACCCAAGATTAGTAAAAACTTTCTTATAAGTGCGTTGAATACTAAGAAAAGTTTGATGCTTGATGATTGTTTTGAGATATGGAGGTAGTAATATTAAAGTTGTGCTAGTTGAGTAATTGTGAATTTGAGAAATACTTGTGTTGAAGTTTGCAAGTCCCGTAGCATGCACGTATGGTAAACATTGTGTAACAAATTTGAAACATGAGGTGTTCTTTGATTGCCTTATGAGTGGCGGTCGGGGACGAGCGATGGTCTTTTCCTACCAATCTATCCCCCTAGGAGCATGCGCATAGTGCTTGGTTTTTGATGACTTGTAGATTTTTGCAACAAGTATGTGAGTTCTTTATGACTAATGTTGAGTCCATGGATTATACGCACTCTCACCCTTCCATCATTGCTAGCCTCTTCGGTACCATGCATTGCCCTTTCTCATCTTGAGAGTTGGTGCAAACTTCGCCAGTGCATCCAAACCCCGTGATACGATACGCTCTATCACACATAAACCTCCTTATATCTTCCTCAAAACAGCCACCATACCTACCTATTATGGCATTTCCATAGCCATTCCGAGATATATTGCCATGCAACTTTCCACCGTTCCGTTTATCATGACATGTTTCATCATTGTCATATTGCCTTGCATGATCATGTAGTTGACATCGTATTTGTGGCAAAGCCACCATGCATATTATTTCATACATGTCACTCTTGATTCATTGCCCATCCCGGTACACCACCGGAGGCATTCATATAGAGTCATACTTTGTTCTAGTATCGAGTTGTAATCATTGAGTTGTAAATAAATAGAAGTGTGATGATAATCATTCATAGAGCATTGTCCCAAAAAAGGGAAAGGCCCAAAAAAATAAAATAAAAAAGGGGACAATGCTACTATCCTTTTTTTCCACACTTGTGCTTCAAAGTAGCACCATGATCTTTATGATAGAGAGTCTCTTGTTTTGTCACTTTCATATACTAGTGGGATTTTTTCATTATAGGACTTGGCTTGTATATTCCAACAACGGGCTTCCTCAAATGCCCTTGGTCTTCATGAGCAAGCAAGTTGGATGCACACCCACTTAGTTTCTTTTGCTCAGCTTTCATACATTTATAGCTCTAGTGCATCCGTTGCATGGCAATCCCTACTCCTTGCATTGACATCAATCGATGTGCATCTCCCTAGCTCGTTGATTAGCCGCATCAATGTGAGACTTTCTCCTTTTTTGTCTTCTCCACATAACCCCCATCATCATATTCTATTCCACCCATAGTGCTATATCCATGGCTCACGCTCATATATTGCGTGAAAGTTGAAAGAAGTTTGAGATTACTAAAGTATGAAACAATTGCTTGGCTTGTCATCGGGGTTGTGCATGATGAGAGCATTCTTGTGTGACGAAAATGGAGCATGACCAAACTATATGATTTTGTAGGGATGAACTTTCTTTGGCCATGTTATTTTGAGAAGACATAATTGTTTAGTTAGTATGCTTGAAGTATTATTACTTTTATGTCAATATTAAACTTTTATCTTGAATCTTTCGGATCTGAATATTCATACCACAAATAAGAGAATTACATTGAAAATTATGCCAAGTAGCATTCCACATCAAAAATTCTGTTTTTATCATTTACCTACTTGAGGACGAGCAGGAATTAAGCTTGGGGATGCTTGATACGTCTCCAACGTATCTATAATTTTTGATTGTTCCATGCTATTATATATTCTGTTTTGGATGTTTAATGGGCTTTATTATACACTTTTATATTATTTTTGGGACTAGCCTATTAACCAGAGGCCCAGCCCGAATTGTTGTTTTTTTTTGCCTATTTCAGTGTTTCGAAGGAAAAGTATATCAAACGGAGTCCAAACGGAATGAAACCTTCGGGAAAGTAATTTTCTAAACAAACGTGATCCAGAGGACTTGGAGTGGACGTCAAGCAATCAATGAGGAGGCCACGAGGCAGGGGGCGCGCCTACCCCCCTAGGCGCGCCCTCCACCCTCGTGGGCCCCTCGTAGCTCTCCTGACCGACCTCCTTCGCGTATATATACTCATATACCCTGGAAACATCATATACGGAGGCAAAACCCCATTTCCACTGCCGCAACCTTCTGTACCCGTGAGATCCCATCTTGGGGCCTTTTCCGTCGCTCCGCCGGAGGGGGCATTGATCATGGAGGGCTTCTACATCAACACCATAGCCTCTCCGATGATGTGTGAGTAGTTTACCTCAGACCTTCGGGTCCATAGTTATTAGCTAGATGGCTTCTTCTCTCTCTTTGGATCTCAATACAAAGTTATCCTCGATTCTCTTGGAGATCTATTTGATGTAACTCTTCTTTTGCGGTGTGTTTGTCGAGATCCGTTGAATTGTGGGTTTATGATCAAGATTATCTATGAACAATATTTGAATCTCCTCTGAATTCTTTTATGTATGATTGGTTATCTTTGCAAGTCTCTTCGAATTATCAGTTTGGTTTGGCCTACTAGATTGATCTTTCTTGCAATGGTAGAAGTGCTTAGCTTTGGGTTCAATCTTGCGGTGCTCGATCCCAGTGACAGTAGGGGAAACGACACGTATTGTATTGTTGCCATCGAGGATAAAAAGATGGGGTTTATATCATATTGCATGAGTTTATCCCTCCACATCATGTCATCTTTCTTAAAGTGTTACTCTGTCCTTATGTACTTAATACTCTAGATGCATGCTGGATAGCGGTCGATGTGTGGAGTAATAGTAGTAGATGCAGGCAGGAGTCGGTCTACTTGTCACGGAAGTGATGCCTATATACATGATCATACCTAGATATTCTCATAACTATGCTCAATTCTATCAATTGCTCGAGAGTAATTCGTTTACCCACCGTAATACTTATGCTCTTGGGAGAAGCCACTAGTGAAACCTATGGCCCCCGGGTCTATTTTCCATCATATTAATCTCCCGTCAACAAGTTATTTCTATTACTGTTTATTTTGCTTTCTTTACTTTTAGTCTTTATCATAAAAATACCAAAAATACTATCATATCATCTCTATCCGATCTCACTTTTGCAAGTGGCTGTGAAGGGATTGACAACCCCTTTATCGCGTTGGTTGCAAGGTTCTTATTTGTTTGTGTAGGTGCAAGGGACTTGAGCGTGGCCTCCTACTGGATTGATACTCTTCAAGGGAAACCAATGCAGTGCTCAAGAGGTAGCAGCCTCCACCAGCTTGAAGTGGAGGAAGTACCCTTCTGTCAAGTAGCGGGCGCGTGCGATGGACTTCCACCCACGGGTGAGGTACATGACGCCGTTGGCGGGGAACTCAACATCCACCCAGATGGCGCCATTGATGCAGCCATTAACGCGCAACCACAGCCCGAGCGGGTGGTCCATCTCCATCGCCCTAGCAAAAAGGCGGGGAGCTGCAGCCTGCTCCTTGGCGAGTCGCACAGCTCGACGATGAATTCAAGTGCAGTGTCCCCCGTGTGGCCTTCCGCCAAGGGCGGGGTCGCGGGGCTGGAACCGCCGATGCCCCGGTCCGGTCTCCTCGGCCACGACCACCATGACGATCACGACCTCGTCCCGCGCCTCCGCCCCGCGCACTGGAATCGGCCTCCGCGGCCGCTACCGAGGCAGAAGCGTGAATCCTTGCTTTTATGCCCAGCTAGGGGCGTTAAACGATAGCGCTTGTTGGGAGGCAGCCCAATTTTATTTTTAGTTTTTTTACTTTTTGCTTCTGTTTAGGAATAAATATTTGATCTAGCCTCTGGTTAGATTTTTTTTATGTTTTAATTAGTGATTGTGCCAAGTTAAACCTATAGGATCTTCTTGGATGATAGTTATTTGATCTTGCTGAAAATTCCAGAAACTTTCTGTTCACGAAAACAATTGTTAAAAATCACCAGAACGTGATAAAATATTTATTCCAATTGCAGTAGATCAATAAACAAATTGTATAGGTCGTCCTATTTTGGTAGATTTTTCTCAGTTCCAGAAGTTTGTGTTAGTTACAGATTACTACAGACTGTTCTGTTTTTGACAGATTCTGTTTTTCGCGTGTTGTTTGCTTATTTTGATGAATCTATGGCTAGTAAAAGAGTTTATAAACCATAGAGAATTTGGAATACAGTAGGTTTAACACCAATATAAATAAAGAATGAGTTCATTACAGTACCTTGAAGTGGTGTTTTGCTTTCTTTCGTTAACGGAGCTCACGAGATTTTCTGTTAAGTTTTGTGTTGTGAAGTTTTCAAGTTTTGGGTAAAAGATTTGATGGATTATGGAACAAGGAGTGGCAAGAGACTAAGCTTGGGGATGCCCATGGCACCCCAAGATAATCTAAGGACACCAAAAAGCCAAAGCTTGTGGATGCCCCGGAAGGCATCCCCTCTTTCGTCTTCGTCCATCGGTAACTTTACTTGGAGCTATATTTTTATTCACCACATGATATGTGTTTTGCTTGGAGCGTCTTGTATGATTTGAGTCTTTGCTTTTTAGTTTACCACAATCATCCTTGCTGTACACACCTTTTGAGAGAGACACACATGATTCAGAATTTATTAGAATACTCTATGTGCTTCACTTATATCATTTGAGCTATATAGCTTTTGCTCTAGTGCTTCACTTATATCTTTTAGAGCACGGTGGTGGATTTGTTTTATAGAAACTATTGTTCTCTCATGATTCACTTATATTATTTTGAGAGTCCTACAGAACAGCATGGTAATTTGCTTTAATTATGATAAGCATCCAAGATTAGTAAAAAAATCTTATGAGTGTGTTGAATACTATGAGAAGTTTGATGCTTGATAATTGTTTTGAGATATGAAGATGGTGATATTAGAGTCATGCTAGTTGAGTAGTTGAATTTGAGGAATACTTGTGTTAAAGTTTGTGATTCCCGTAGCATGCACGTATGGTGAACTGTTGTGATGAAGTCGGAGCACGATTTATTTATTGATTGTCTTCCTTATGAGTGGCGGTCGGGGACGAGCGATGGTCTTTTCCTACCAATCTATCCCCCTAGGAGCATGCGCATAATACTTTGCTTTGATAACTTGTAGATTTTTGAAACAAGTATATGAGTTCTTTATGACTAATGTTGAGTCCATGGATTATACGCACTCTCTTCCTTCCACCATTGCTAGCCTCTCTAATACCGCGCACTTTTCGCCGGTATCATACACCCACCATATACCTTCCTCAAAACAGCCACCTTCCTACCTATCATGGCATTTCCATAGCCATTCCGAGATATATTGCCATGCAACTTACCACCGTTCCGTTTACTATGACACGCTTCATCATTGTCATAATTGCTTTGCATGATCATGTAGTTGACATCGTATTTGTGGCAAAGCCACCGTTCATAATTCTTTCATACATGCCACTCTTGATTCATTGCATATCCCGCTACACCACCGGAGGCATCCACATAGAGTCATATTTTGTTCTAAGTATTGAGTTGTAATTCATGAGTTGTAAGTAAATAAAAGTTTGATGATCATCATTATTAGAGCATTGTCCCAAGTGAGGAAAGGATGATGGAGACTATGATTCCCCCACAAGTCGGGATGAGACTTCGAACGAAAAAAAGAGGCCAAAAAAAAAAGAGAAAAGGCTCAAATCAAAAAATGAATGAGAGAAAAGAGAGAAGGGACAATGCTACTATCCTTTTTCCACACTTGTGCTTCAAAGTAGCACCATGATCTTCATGATAGAGAGTCTCCTATGATATCACTTTCATATACTAGTGGGAATTTTTCATTATAGAACTTGGCTTGTATATTCCAATGATGGGCTTCCTAAAAATGCCCTAGGTCTTCGTGATTAAGCGAGTTGGATGCACACCCACTTAGTTTCTTTTGTTGAGCTTTCATATACTTATAGCTCTAGTGCATCCGTTGCATGGCAATCCCTACTCACTCACATTGATATCTATTGATGGGCATCTCCATGGCCTGTTGATACGCCTAGTTGATGTGAGACTATCTTCTCATTTTTTGTCTTCTCCACAACCACCATTCTATTCCACATATAGTGCTATGACAATGGCTCACGCTCATGTATTGCGTGAAGATTGAAAAAGTTTGAGAACACCAAAAGTATGAAACAATTGCTTGGCTTGTCATCAGGGTTGTGCATGATTAAATACTTTGTGTGATGAAGATAGAGCATAGCCAGACTATATGATTTTCTAGGGATAACTTTCTTTGGCCATGTTATTTTGAGAAGACATAATTGCTTAGTTAGTATGCTTGAAGTATTATTATTTTTATGTCAATATTAAACTTTTGTCTTGAATCTTTTGGATCTGAATATTCATATCACAAATAAGAGAATTACATTGAAAATTATGCTAAGTAGCATTGCACATCAAAAATTCTATTTTTATTTTTTACCTACTTGAGGACGAGCAGGAATTAAGCTTGGGGATGCTTGATACGTCTCCAACGTATCTATAATTTTTTATTGTTCCATGCTATATTATATTCTGTTTTGGATGTTTAATGGGCTTTATTATACACTTTTATATTATTTTTGGGACTAACAGGCCCAGCCCAAATTGCTGTTTTTTTGCCTATTTCAGTGTTTCGAAGGAAAAGGATATCAAACGGAGTCCAAACGGAATGAAACTTTCGGGAACATGATTTTCGGAACAAACGTGATCCAGAGGACTTGGAGTCTATGTAAATCAATCAACAAGGAGAGCACGAGGCAGGGGGCGCGCCTACCCCCCCCCCCCCCCGAGGCGCGCCCTCCACCCTCGTGGGGCCCATGTTGCTCCACCGACGTACTTCTTCCTCCTATATATACCCATATACCCTGGAAACATCAGAGACGGAGCCAAAACCCTATTTCCACCGCCGCAACCTTCTGTACCCGTGAGATCCCATCTTGGGGCCTTTTCCGGCGCTCCGCCGGAGGGGGCATTGATCACGGAGGGCTTCTACATCAACACCATAGCCTCTCCGATGATGTGTGAGTAGTTTACCTCAGACCTTTGGGTCCATAGTTATTAGCTAGATGGCTTCTTCTCTCTCTTTGGATCTCAATACAAAGTTCTCCTCGATCTTCTTGGAAATCTATTCGATGTAATCTTCTTTTGCGGTGTGTTTGTCGAGATCCGATGAATTGTGGGTTTATGATCAAGATTATCTATGAACAATATTTGAATCTCTGAATTCTTTTACGTATGATTGGTTATCTTTGCAAGTCTCTTCGAATTATCAGTTTTGTTTGGCCTACTAGATTGATCTTTCTTGCAATGGGAGAAGTGCTTAGCTTTGGGTTCAATCTTGCGGTGCTCGATCCCAGTGACAGAAAGGGAAACGACAGATATTGTATTGTTGCCATCGATGATAAAAAGATGGGGTTTATGTCATATTGCATGAGTTTATCCCTCTACATCATGTCATCTTACTTAAACCATTACTCTGTTCTTATGAACTTAATACTCTAGATGCATGCAGGATAGCGGTCGATGTGTGGAGTAATAGTAGTAGATGCAGAATCGTTTCGGTCTACTTGTCGCGGACGTGATGCCTATATACATGATCATACCTAGATATTCTCATAACTATGCTCAATTCTATCAATTGCTCGAAGTAATTCGTTTACCCACCGTAATACTTATGCTCTTGAGAGAAGCCACTAGTGAAACCTATGGCCCCCGGGTCTATTTTCCATCATATTAATCTTCCAACACTTAGCTATTTTTATTGCCGTTTATTTTACTTTGCATCTTTATCATAAAAATACCAAAAATATTATCATATCATATCTATCAGATCTCACTCTCGTAAGTGACCGTGAAGGGATTGACAACCCCTTTATCGCGTTGGTTGCGAGGTTCTTATTTGTTTGTGTAGGTGTGTGGGACTTGAGCGTGATCTCCTACTGGATTGATACCTTGGTTCTCAAAAACCGAGGGAAATACTTACGCTACTTTACTGTATCACCCTTTCCTCTTCAAGGGAAAACCAACGCAGTGCTCAAGAGGTAGGATGTATCCAACTTTTAGCATAATCAAGTCATGAACAGTGAAACCTAAGAGGCAAACCTTTCAGTTTTGTGAAAGAGTTTTCACCTCTCAACTTATTTATCAACTCAAATGGAGATCCTCTGGATAAAGTAAATTTACATATGGTTTCTCAATCAAGCTAATAAGATATGTTATACGAGTGGAAGGTTGGAAAATTGTGTGTTATCCTTGTTGGGGTGATGTGCAGGGGAATGTCCTTGCTTCTTTTGTTGGTGATTTGTTAATTTTGTTCTGATACATTTCTTATTTTTGCGTGTGTCTGGATTATGTTATTAGTGGGGTGAAAAAACAAGGAATCAAATCACAACAGACCACGTGTGAATAAATAAATCAATCAAATCAAAATCAAAATATGGCGTGGCGAAGCACGCATATCCCTCTCGTACAAAGTTAGGTGCCTTGGTCTCCTTGTACTGGGTCTTGGGTCTGTAAAGTGGAAAATCATTTAAAATTTGCTAATGTTGGACATGCATCAGAGATACCGAGGTTGTTTCATGTGAATCAAAGGCACCTCTGAGATACAATGTAGTATAGATTCTACTATTAGAGTCATGTTCGTTATCTTAACTAATTGATCGTAGTGAAGGTTTCTTAGATAGAAAGGTCATAGTGGAAGTTGTATACAAACCACCTCCATCCAGGTGCATAAGATGTCTAAGGAGCTGCACCATGACCAAGACACATGTGATAGGCTAGCATTATGCTTACAATCATTAAAATGAGACTATTGCATGTCGTCAAAAAACAGAATTAAAAGAAGCATTTAATCATGCATGCGTATGGATGAAAGGATTGAGATATGCATGCTGTTGGGAAACATAGTAGGAAAAAATTACATTACGATCACCCAAGAACACTATGAAGATGCGATAAACGTTTTGGATCATATCGTTATCGACTCCGAGTTGCAGCGGAAGAAGATGAGTTAGTGTAGATCGTACTTGTAGACCCTCGAACGATAGATGGACGGTCCCGCAAGCCGCCCATGAACAGTCTTGAACAGAAGACCGAAAACACGGCTTCTCTACAAGTTGCAAGCGTACGGTCTTCACAATCCAACAGCGCTTCGCCATCCAGAGCTAATAGTCATGGGAGAATTAGAAGGAGGATATTAGAACCACATTGGGCTTCTAATTATGAGTATTAGAGGATCTAGGTCTAGCTCTAATTGATCAACTAGGTACAACTAGAACTAGAACTAGAACTAGAGAACTAGAGGAGGCTCTAAAACTTTTGTGTCCAAAGGGCCAAAGTCCTCGAGTATATATAGGTTGGAGGGAGAGGAGAGGGGGTGCCACAAGGGTAAGGAAACCCTCCCCTTTACCCGGCCAAAGAGGGGGGAATCCCTCCAATGCGTCCCCGGGGCGCCTCCACCTATTAGGCCCATGCATGTGGCCCAATTCTCTTTCCACCACTTGGCCTTTTAAGACCCATTGATATTTTATTAAATATAAAAGCCTCCTAACTATTATTAGAGCCATTTATTATTAATTTAACATCTCCCAAAACATTTTCCACCTATATATTATTTATTGGTAATACCCGGCATAGCCCGATAAACTCTAAAACCCTTCCGATGACCCAGAAATGCTTTCGGTTCCATCATTACTCCCGTCCTACTAACACTCAACAAATCATGATTACCTTAAGTTTGTGACCCTGTAGGTACGGTAAAACATAGACATGAACAAAACCCCTTTCTTCAATAACCTATAGCGGAACTGTGGACGTCCATATCGATCCCTGTGAGTACCCGAATGACATTCGAGTGAACGTTTGGTTATCATGTGATATTCCCTTTGCTTCGCGATAATTAATAAGACCCGAGGTGAGATGTATCGGTATCCTCTTGAATCATACACATGCTCACTATACGAGTCTCCTTGTTACCGGTTTTGTTCTTCTTTCTCGTTGACATGTTCCGGCATCCCCGTGACACTGTCACATGTGTCTAGCCACATGATGATGGATGTCGTCACACCGAGAGGGCCCTAAGAATATCTCTCCATCCCTGGAGTAGCAAATCCCACTCTTGAGCTACCTAGTCCCTTGTCAAACATTCCAATGAACCTGTAAGTTTTCCTTATGATCACCGTGTTGCAGATGATGTTTGAGCAGCCCCAAGATCCACCATACGGTAAGTAGTGACTATGATACTCTCATGGTCTAAGGAACTACATCACACGTTAACACTTCGTGTTATAATAATTGACCATTGGAAATTGTATCTCAAAGTATGACAAACAAGTTTGGGTTAATTCAATATGGTTCTTCTAACGTCACATTCTCAAAGTTGTCTTACGACTATCGTTACACTTAACGATATCCTAAGATATGGAAAACATGATCATCAAAAACACGTGAGCTAGTCTTAGAGGCGAGTCTCCAAAACTTATTTTACCGTTTACCATTCGACACGTGCATATGAGTTTTCCACTGAATCGCACATTCCAAGATCATAGAAGTTATAGCATAGAATATAAACTCTTAATTATGAACATGGAAATATAATAATACAATATTATTGCCGCTAGGGCATATTTCTAACAGTCTCCCACTTGCACTATAGTCAATAATCTAGTTAGCACATTTTCATTTACGCCAATGGCAATCCGGTGTTTGTCCATGCTCTGCTTGTGGTATAGCCTTCATCCCATTGGATCTTGACAACTTCCGATCCACGTGTATCATTTGCATTTCAATGCATCTGCCATGTTTTCACATGAATTCGTAATTTGTGTGAAACTAGCTTTGTATGTATTGAATCACTGGAAGGACCTATGGCTCCTTAGAATGAGCTATAGAACCACTATTAAAAAACAGTCTTCCATGGGCACAATCATCTAAAAACTATACCAAGGTCATAAATGAACTTTTGATTTATCACTCTCCTAAAGCAACAATATACTCGGCCTTCTGTTATAGAATTCAGCAGGGTAACTTCTTTGGACCAGTTCCAACTTACTATGCCACCATAAATAATTTAATTGAAATCAAAAAATCGCTTGGAGCATCGATGAAGATTTTGTCGATGTAATACTTAAAATGAGCATGTATTGATGTTATTACTTACAACAATGTCGTCCTTTTCTCCGTATGGGAGAAACATGTCCTCGGTACTTAATGACATTTTTACTGTCGTCCTATGATCAACAAATTTACCATTCCTGTAACTTTACTCATAGCTTACTAGGAGTACTGGACATATCAGGTTGTTTACATGCCATGGAATATAATTAACACAAGAGTGGTTGAAATGATGTATTTCGCTCAACAGTATTTCAGGATACCGATAATTGCTTAAAACTCCTTCCATATGACTTCCACAAGGAACTCTTCTTGTTGTTTTTCATACTAAACTGATTTAGTATTTTGTCAATATATATTTTGGCTAAGCCTGATTAGACATTACTATCTCCATAGATTATTATGCCTAGTGCCAGGACTATATTGCCTAAGTACTTTACGAAAAAACTAGTTTCAATAAAGTCTTAATCCGTGTCATGAAATTTATATCATTTCCAATGAACAATGTTTCATGTACATATAGTGTTTAGAAATATTATCATGATCCCATTGTAACATCCCAAAATTCTAAATTTTGGAATGTTATAATAAACAGATAGATTGGATTGATTGTTTGATTGACTGAAAGTGAGTGGAATTCGAAATCTTTTGAAAGTTAGATGAGAGGGAATAAAAGGACTTCCCCAAACTTTCATTTTGCTTTTATGATCTTCATGAATTCAAATTCTTTTCACCACAAAACCCTGGAGAGAAGATGACATGACTTCTTCCATTTATTTAAATGACAAGGGGTGTTGAAAATATTTGAATTTCATTTGAAAATATTTCCCATTTCTGAAACTTTATGCAACTCAATGATTTTCACGAGAGAAGATAAAATGACTTCTTCAAAACAAATAAAATATGAGTTGGGAGTTTCAAAGGATTAAAATCAAAGTCCCATTGAAATTATTATTTTCAATATTGGAGTTATTTGAGTTTTATTCAAATTATTTTTCTCCAAAAATAAAATATATGGAAAATAGGGTACATTGATTCCCTACATCAGAAAATTGGAGATAAATAAATTTGAAATTATATTTGTATTTTTAAAATAATTTTATTGGATTTTATTAAGGCAGTAGCACTCTTTGCTTTATGTAAATTTGTGAGGATTTTATTTGACTTCACAAAAATGTCCATGTTGTTGGAAATCTTTTTCTGAAAATTTTGATATATTATATGCCTATATAATATTTTATTTTATATTCTATTTCTTTTTTTTTCTCTCTGTTAAAAAAAACTTCCTCCCTCCCGAACTGGGCCAGCCCAGCTGAGCCAGCCCAGCCCGCGCCGCCAGCGCCTAGCTCCCGCCGTGCCCGCAGGGACTCGCCGGAGTCCGGCATCTCCCCGCCGCCGGATGCTCCCTCGCCCAAGAAAGGCCTCGACCCCGTGCCTTTATAAGGCCGGCCCCGGACCCCCTCTCCCCTCGATCCCCGCAACCGCCGCCTCCCGCCGTGGCTTGCTGCCCCGCCGCCGTCGGATCTCACCACCGCCGCCGTGTTTTGCCGCCGCCGCCGCCTCGCGCACTCGCCGGAGCAACCCGCACCTTGCCCCGCCGCCGAGGACGAAGCCGCCGCCCATCGGAGCCGCATCCGCGCCTCGCCACCGCGCCATCCCGCCGTCGCCACACTCGCCGGAGATGCGACTCGCCGGAGCCGCCGCCGCCGCGGTAAACCCTAATCCGATCCGCCGCCGGTTTTAACGAAAAAACCGACCCCGACCGGACCAATCCAGATCGGTTTTTTTAAAAATAAAAAAAACCGTTTCGTTTTTTTATTATTTAGCGAATGTTTTCTGCTTAGGTAGTTTTAGCGAACGTTTTTCGTTCGTTAGGATTTCGTAACGAACGTTCATTATTTAGTTTTTTTCTTTTTCTGTTTATTTTACGTCAGGGACCTATCCGTGAATATAATTATTTACATATTGGCCCCTGGTTTTCAAACGATCACAACTTTTTGCTCGTTTGTCCAAATCTAACGAAACCAACGCCCACTTCTTCGTTATGATCCCCTCTATCCAGTAATCCAACTCAAACATGTTTTTAAAGTTTTAAAATTTGATTTAGAACAGATTTGAATTCAAACTTCTTTTGATCATAACTTGAGTTTCGTAGCTCCGATTTAGTTGATTCTTTTTGCAAATCAAAGCTCTTGACCTAAACTTTCTGATAAGGACAAATTCATATAATTTTGGTACTGTTAGAAATTGTTTTATGTTGCAAGAGTTATTTGCTTGGTTTTGATGTTTCCCGAATCGTCTTCTTCGTTCTTTCTGATCTTTTGAGTGATTGCTTATGTGTGGTTACTATTGCTTGCTTACGGTAGATTGACCGGAGTGTGGCGAGTAGATATATCAAGAGTTTTGAGTGCGAATCATCTTCATCAACATTGCAGGCAAGTTCACACTTTGATCATATCCCTTTTATACCCAGTTTTTATGCATTAGATTTCAACCCTCAAACATTGCATGAGTAGGATTGATAACATGTGGGTATTGGGAAGTAGTTGATGAGGTAGGAACCTATTGCCCTGCATTCAAACCTTGGGAGTTACTTCTACGTTGCTATTATATTGCCATGCTATGCTCGTAGACGTGGATTGGGTTTGAGTGATATTCATGACAGATGTGAGATTGTTAATAATGGTTTACTTAAGGTGGCAACTAAAACTCACATCTGGGTGGATTGAGGTACCTGGGTATTCCAGGATTGCCTGTTTTTCTTTTGGACCGCCACCCAGGCTCAAAGGGATCATGAGATTATTCATGCTAGAAACTTCCGTGTGCAGCCGCAAGCTATTATGGGCTCTAGCATAGTTGACTAAGTTGTGTGAACTCTTACAGTGGTAGACTAGCAGATGTAGGGGAAAGTAGGTGTAACTGTCTACCCATACGTAAGGTGCAAACACTTCTGAAAGACTGTGTCTCGGTCATCCGTTACTCAAACACCATGTAGTGCGAGTAATCCAACGGAGGAGATCGAGTCTTGTGGGGAAAAGTGCGCAAACCTCTGCACTGTGTACAAACTAATCATGATTAGCCGTGTCCCCGGTTATGGACATCTTGAGTATCTAGTTCTTGGATTATCCCGTTGATCTCATCATGTTACTTTAATTAATATTGTTGGGTTAATGATGATACTTAATTGGGATTGAGATGCTGTCAACCATCTCAATGTTTCACAACCACCATGATAGTTAAATAAAATTTATTCCTTTGTAGTAGGGAAAAATTGGCTTTTCGCAAAAACATTATAACCATAGAGCTTTTCCACCAGTCATATATGCATGTAGTGATAGCCTTTGTTCATTATTTCTCTATGGTGTGAATTTGCCAGCATATTCCAAGTGCTGACCCGTTTTCGGGCTGCAACGTTTCATGTTGCAGGATATCTTACGACGAGTAAGTGATTCGTTAGGGTTACGATTTCTACACTCAACTTTGCCGTTGGTGTTGATGGGAATCCACAACCTTGTTACTTCCGCTATTTGGATTGAGGTAATAGTATTTACGTTACTTTATACATGTGATTTACCTCTGTTATAAATCCTCGAGTACTGTGTGTGTCAGCATACCGATCCAGGGATGACACTTAAGCACAGAGACTTGATCCATTCGGGTCGGGTCGCTACACCCATTAATTTCTTGTAAATACAAGCATCTTCACTTTCCTCAATGAAATCAAATTATTTGACCATTTCAACAAAACGAAGATTCCAACTCCGCTTCAGATAGGATCTCTTGAAGGTTGCACACTTACTAGCATCCTCTGGATCGACAAAATTGCCTTGGACCGTAAAATATACATCCTTGGTTCTATTTCCATCTCATGGGAATCATTTTGACATCCATATATTACATCTCATAATTTAAATATTTAGTAATTGCTAGCTTAATCTGAACTGACTTTAAGTATTACTATGATGAGACAATCTCGTCATAGTCAACTTTTTTATCTTGTCATAAACTATTTGTAACAAGTCAGCATTATAAAACTTTTTTATCTTTATCAATTTATAGATCCATTACTATACCTTAGACTCTTAAGTCTTCCTGAGGGTTTATCAAGTCTAAAGTTGAATTATATATATGGATACTATCTCGGATTATTTTGGCTTATAGCCAATTCCGGAGTTAGGACCCATCAACACTTCTTTGAGTATTATAAGTTCATTGTTTGTTCAATAATATCTCGTCTGCACACCATGAAGGTTTGCACAAGTTTCCCCAACCTATATAGTTCAGTTGCAAGTTCAACCGAAATCTCCACATCTTATGTAGAGGCTTCCGTATCAGTCGCAGTATGAAATTCTAGAAGAAATTCTAGCGTTTCTTTTCTTTGATCTGGTTACGAAGAATTTGTTATCTCGTCGATTTGCACAGTCCTCCCACTCACTATTTTTCAAAAAAAATCTTCAAAATTACTGCACTCTGTGGAAAAACACTTTGCCTCGGCGTAGTGATAGAGGAATACCCTGTTTGGGATAACCTACAAAGTAGCACTTTATCTGACTTGGAACATAAATGCTTAAACACTGTTACTTATGTCTTATATTCCCAAATGTTAAGAAAAGACCAAATGGTTTGGCATACCATACCATATCTTATATGACGTCATTTGAAAAGATTTGATGGCGCTCTTTTTCATTGTAAAAGTCGCAATCTCTAAAGCATCACATTAAAAGTATATTGGTAAATTGATTCGATGTCATGAGACAAGCGCTAAAACTTGTGACTCAAATACTCCTTTTCTGCAATCCAATTGTAGAAACATAATTTTTCTTATCACAATAATTTCTACTTCATTCTGAAAATCTTTTGAAACATTTAAAAAAGTCCAGATTTATGTCCCATTAAGTAAATATAAATATCTACTTGACTCATCCTTAGAGATAGATAAATCCACTACTTGCAGTAAGACTTATTAGACTACACACATCAATATGCATGTTTCTAATTATTTTGTTGATCATCATTTATGGCCTGTGAACGGTATTTTAGTTTCCTTCACTATTTGGACAAAAGTTGCAAGTGTCAGATGATTCATAATAAGATGGCTTCAAAATCCATCACTATGAAATTTCTCCACGCGGGTTTCTCTAATGTGACTAAATGCGGTGCCACACAGATGTGGTATTATTTTAGTCTTGCGAAGCGTCGGTGTTATGGATGTTCAATTTTATCATCAGTATTTATAACTTACATCCTATTCACAATAGGAGTATCGCCTTTTGTTCATTATATCGAACTACTATTGTTCTCACATGAACCACCTCCTTGGAACTATTATGCAATGGGCTAGAGCATACAAAACTCTAGAATGAATTATGACAATAAATACAGAGGTAATATGTTGAAAAGTATCATTTAGACCGTAGTAGTTCTTGCATCGATTCGCAACTTTTAACCACAATCTGAAGAATTAATGTTCAACAATCTATTATATACTTAAAACAGAAGTAAAAGAAGTTGTCACATTTATCCACATAGATCAAATTATGTGCACCATCAATATTTGATAACAACGGCTGAGATTTAAAAATATACAAAAGTTACATATAACTATTCTGGGGTACACATAGTTGCCTGACACGCCTATCATCTAGCACGTCTCCAAACCTCATAGCACGTCTTCATCAATCTGTCCGACAGACCGACACAACCACAAACTGGCGTGTGCAAATAAGGCAAGCAAAACTCCACACAGATTAATCTGCAAGAGCCTAGATGCCTCTGAAAAAAACTCCACATGGACTCCGCCAAGCCAACGACAAATATAAAGGCACTCGACTGGCCACATCCAGCACACACAAGGCAGCCCAAGATTTAGGATCAATATTTTTTGGGAAGTCAAAGTCAGCCGAATCTCCTATGAACCAACACGCCACCAGCAAAACTGAAGTCTGCCGATTATGTGATGCATCCAGTGATTCAACGACGGACAAACAATAACGCAAGGCAGCCCAAGATTTAGGATCAATATTTTTTGGAAAGTCGAAGTCAGCCGAATCTCCTATGAACCAACGCGCCACCAGCAAAATCGAAGTCGGCTGGTTATGTGATGCATCCAGTGACTCAACGACGGACAAACAAGAAAATTAGCCAACCTTCAATGTCAGGTTCAGCTCGAGTGCCGACAAAGTCAGGCCCAACCTTCTGAGTTGTCTCTAACCTGAATCATCAAGGTTAGTAAATACTACTATTACTAAATTCACTTATCATCATAAAATCTTCATAGGTACTTTATCAGTTGTTTTCAACTCCTATTAAACCCCAAAAATATGGCATACAAGAAGCTTAATGACTTAACGACAATTGTTGATGAGCTTATTAGCCTCAATATAATTTTGATGGACAAAAAATGCATTACATATTACAGATTTCTCTATTGTTTTGGACAACAATCCCTAATTATATTTTACTGTTTTGATAGGGCCCAACCGAGTTCATGCTACTATCAACATTTAAAAATCCATGCTACTATCTCTGGAGGTTAAATTATAATTATAATCGTTGGTACGGATTAAGTACAATAACAGGTAGATAAAATAAACAATGCTCAGGTATGTCTATACTCTATAGTGTGTGGTTTGAAATAAGACTCTTATCTAATTAATCTTTCTAACTGTGAAGCAATTAATCTCCAAATTTATTGTGATTGGATTAATCACCCAAATGAAGCATGTGGAATCAATAATAAAAAAAGAACTCTTTAGGGGTGATAAAAATAGGAGTTACGTTATGGACAAAGTTTCCTTATTTTTTGAATGAGGATTTAATCGGCAGCTAAACTGTCCCTATTGTAACCTTGATGGTGCAGAAGTTCAATCCAGTAATGTTTACAAGATATTTTGTTATTTACAGGGAAACTATCTAAGACATTTACCATTGATTACCAATTCCACAAGAATTATATAGGTCTAGATATAACTGAAGCCCAGGAACTTCTTGGCAAGTATGGAACAGTATCTTTTATCAGTTATTAGTTATCAACTAATGAATAGTAACTCTGTTTGTTAACCAATATTACTATACTTGACTAACTGCATGTGTGTGTAGAAGAAACTTAACAAAAATGATGGAAGATAGATACAACTACGAAAGGAACACTAGAAGAAAAAATGTCTTACAAAAGAAGAACATTACAAGAAATTACTAGAATGAGGCACAAAAATCAGACAAATCAGGTACTGTATAGACTTCTAAGATATGATATGACCACTTCCGAGGAAAACAAGACTCCAAACCTAGACTGATAATGGAGTCATATCAGCTAGAACGGACCATATTTGATTTATTTATGTCTCTCAACTTCTTCAGATTGCTAACTTTGAGTTTTGAGGTTGTTTTTCAGGATTGCGAACTTTGAGCTACCTACAATATATCTATTACAGGAACATGGTGGTATATGTCATGTGGTGATCTCACAAAGCAGGTACAAAGGAAATTGACAAGAGTTGTGGCATATATACAGAAATTGTAACACCTCGGTAAGCATATATTCTGCTAATTTGCATATATTCTGCTATTTGAACAGTAACTTCCCAATTATGTTTACTTTGCAATGAAAAGATGCCAAATTAATTACCGTACAACTACTATAAGCTGCACCTGATTTTACAAGGAGACCGAAAAAATTATTAATATATCGGTCTCGAAATTGCAAAACTCATTGGGTGGGAAGCACAAAAATTATACAATAATTATGTTGAAAGTAAGCCAAACTATTTATGTTTACTGAGATAATAGTAAGAATACTTGACATCGATCAATATAAGGAGGACACTTACCAGATAACAAAGGTCAAATGTTAGCACTATCAAAAACATATTACATTATAATTATTTTAAATACATTCAGACATGTACTTTTGGTGAATTTTATATTCTTGGCAACAACTATTCTAGCCTATGGCCTGTTTAGTTCAAGAGACCATGATCGTGAGGGAAAACTGCAATATTACAGGCATCGCCTACACCATAGGCAAAAAATTCATTGCATGTCAATTAAGATATATGAACCAAATTCCAGTTAATACATTTAATCCTTATTGCTTTGTCCTAAATACACATATAGGTATATAACTTGCTAATATATGTTAGCACCAAAAAAAGAATACTATTAAACCACCTGCAATGGGGAAACTTACATGTCAAGAATAAGCCAATCCCGATGAAGTAGAAATGATGCAAAGTTGTAGCAAATTAATGGGTGAAAGGCGATGGCACCAGCAATGAGGAAGCCCAAAACCCGCCTTTGCCTACAGACTCTTTAAATAAAAAGAGACCAATCACTATATAAAAAATATACATCGGGGTTATACATAGTAGATAGATATAATGGACATACGCTTTGTTGTATGAAGCTCCATATAATGGCTACAGATATGTTGAAGTGGCAATAATCAAAGTTGGGTAGAATGTAAACTAAAAAATAATGTCAAGCCAAATATCTCTATAATGTATATCCTATTAATGATTGTTAGATGAAGAACAAAAGAAAGTATGAGGTCATCTCCCAAATTATAATTTAATAGAACAAGTAAATCAACCTTCCCTCTGAATTTGTTTAACAGATCAACAACGTAAATCAACTTACAAAGTACATATATTGTGCCAAGCGAGAGAAGAATGAAGAGAATAATGGGAGAGTAGGGAGAGATTCATACCTGTCCTTACTACTCCGCCTCAGACGTGGAATGCTACGGAGAAGATGGTCGTTCAACCTAACGACACAGCTCTCTGTCCTAGAGCCACGAACAGGAGAGCAGAACACTCTCGGAGAACCTAGCAGCAAGCAACACCTCTCATAATCTCCGGTGGCCTACCCGGCGACCGATCTGCCTCTACAAAGCAGAAATAGTGAGATGCGGCCTTGCTGGTAGGCGACGCAAGATCTGCGGCTCGAACGCGCATCTCCGTTTCTGCCAGACTTGATCTCCAAGAGCATCTCCTTCGCAGCTTTGGTGAAGTAGGAGCATGACATTCGATTTCGTAGAGCCAGCTTGAGGGACTATAACGATAGAGCAGAGAAAGGGGATCTGCTTATCTTCTCACAGAAGATATATGGAGACTTCTACAGACGGGAAGAAAGTTGACAAATGGGCCTATTGTGACCTCGGAGGCGTGGGTGAAAGCAAAAAGGAAATATTCTACAGTAACTTTTTTCTTGCAACTTGCCTCTAGGGCTAAAAAATTGTGTGTCTATTTTTTGAGAGCGTGTGTCTGTTTAGTACCACTGAATTTTACAATGGGCTGATGGATTAGGGGCATGGAGTGGAGTAGTGGAAGTTTTTTTAAAGTATGGAGTTGTGAACTTAGGAGTACGAAAAACATTTTTTTCTTCTGAAAATTAAATAACAAGTATATCACCTAGGACTAGGAGTGTAATTACGTAGGTACATCAACTATTGTGGACGATCAACGAAATATGCAAAAAAACACGAGCACAAACAAACAGAACAAACTTTGATTATAGGGGTTGATGGAGAGAATGTTTTTGAAACATAGCAATGAATCAGATAAAATATGGAGCAGTGCATTTTATTTATCGTAAAGAGATGTAAGCTATTGCAAAATCAAATTAGTCACTATTAGAAAGAATCATGAACGGTATTGGCGTACGGTGATGATCCTCATTATTTATTTTGACCCAGTGTATCATTTTTATGAGATTATTATGTTATTTGAGGGAATTGTTCTTCTAATAAGGGGCGGGGGTCTAGGAGTAATCTTGAAAAAAAAACTAAATTTTGTAATGGAATTGTATGAGGAAAAAATGCCTAACGTAAAGCTTGTGACTAGGAGTAAGACAAAAAAATTATTTCTCACGATTTGAGGCAATATTATTGATTCTGCATTACCATATATCCATCGTCACGCAACATAGAGATTTGGAGGCATATCACTATACAAAATAAAACACAACTATAATAATATTATCCAGAAGGTGTATAGATAAGGAGAACACTAAATTTATATTTAAGATACCCATGAATGAATTTATAGGAAAATTAGCACAGATTGATAGAGAGTAGAAGAGGGAAAGCTAGGGACCATTATGAACCATGATTTTACACAATCAGTCGCCAATTGATGAGACATGAAGTGTAGTATATTTCAAATGATTGATAAAGCGGTTAATTATATTCCAAAATCTTAATACAAATATAACATATAGAAAATCTAGCCGCGCAAATGTGCGGGTCACACCACTAGTTTAATCACAATTCTCAAGAATTACATTTAATTAACCAACTTTCATTACATCTAATTACTTGTATGACGTTCATACCTGAGCTGGACATTCAAGTCTTCTTTCTTTTGCCTTTCTACTTCTTATAGTTTTACTTCAATATTTCTCCTACTCACGGAAGAAGCATCCAAATTTAAGAGTGGCATAAGCCCTGAACTTCTCTAGTCATGCAAGTCTCATTACTACCTTTTATTTTTTATTCTCTTTAAGTTCTCACCATCAACTCATCACTGGTGTTCTTCTAGATCTTATGCATTTCAGTGTTAAACATAGATGAACGCTTCAATAGAACTTGCAAACAAAACACTTGTTTAGATGTGACGTATCTTTTAACATTTTTTCATTTCTAAAAACAATTTTCAGTTCCAAGAATATCAATAACTATCCCAACCATTTTTATGTTCGGATTTCTGGGAAGCAAGCATACCATAATGTAATTATAGCCTTTTAGATCGAAGGACGTGAGTCCCACATCCATAGAATCAGTAGGAGAGTAAACATGCAGTAGGATAAAATACGTCTTGGCACTCTAGAGGAGGATCCTCTCATTAAGTTTACCAAACGTAAAGATTTAACAAGTAACAACTAATCAATTGCAATAGGAAAGGTGGAACCTTGAGCCATTATTCTACAACTATAATGCAAACTACACATAGATATTGTTCATAATTAATTTGCATAAGTGATTAAACTTAATTAATATAAAGTGCACTCCCACTCAAATCAACATCTCTCATAATTGAAAGTGACTGATTCAAGATCCTGATCTTATTCACAGCCTTGATGTGGACATCACTGATGACGTAAATTTTGACCAGTAGGCAAACTTTTGACGATCATATCTCCATATGACTCTTGCTCATCTTTTGTTGCTTTTTGCTCCAAGCTCGAAACGATTCTGCCAGAACTTCTAGACAATCAATTTTTTTCTGATTGCATCGTACGACCATCCACTGTCTTACACCTCACAGTATGTTTGTACTCATGTGGACATGACGCACTCCAAAATGCTACGTGTTATAGATGGTTGCAACACTGGGAAGAGTACCTTTTAACTTGATATTTACTGTGAGAGATCACCCTAATAGTTGACTACTGTGCAATCAAAGGGTGAAAACAACAAAGGGACAAATATCTCACGCAATTCATAATAGGATGATATGGTATAGCCGTGGGCGCTTGATACGTCTCCAACATATCTATAATTTTTTATTGTTTCATGTTATTATATTATCAATCTTGTATGATTTATATGCAATTTTATATCATTTTGGGAACTAACCTATTAGCCTAGTGCCTAGTGTATGTTCCTGTTTTTGCCTATTTTATTGTTTCACAGAAAAAGTGGCAAAAGAAGTCCAAATGCGATGAAATTTTGCAGTGATTTCTTATGGACCAAAAGGGACCCTAGAAGCTTTGGGAGGAGGCTAGAAGATATACAAGAGAGCCACAAGCTCACACAGCTTGGCCCCAGGGGGCACCACCTAAGCTTGTGAGCCCCTCATAGCTTTGATTGACCTAATTCCACTTCTATGAATTCCCTAAAATCCCAAAACCACCAGAGCGACACCAAAAACAATTATTTCCCCACCGCAAGCCTCTATTCTTCCGCGGTCCCATTTGGAGGCATCTGCTGGTACTCTGCCGGAGGGGGAATCGATCACGAAGGGCTTCAACATCAACCTTGTTGCACCTCCAATGATGTGTGAGTAGTTTACCACAGATCTATGGGTCCATAGTGATTATCTAGATGGCTCCCTCTCTATCGCTCTTTGATCTTTAATACAATGTTCTCCTCGGAGTTCTATTTGATGTAATCTTCTTTTGCGGTGTGCTTGTTGGGATCCGATGAATTGTGGATTTATGATCAGATTATTCATTGAAAGTAATTGAGTCTTTTCTGAATTTTTATCATGTGTGATTGTTATAGCTATGTAATGCTTTCCAATCTATAAGTTTTCTTTGGACACGTTGATGAGTAGATCTTTAGTGGAAGTGGTGCATAGTAGTAGGTCCAATCTTGCGGTGTCCTCACCTCGTGACAGAAGGGGTAACAAGGCTCGTATTTTTATTTTTGCTACTAAGGGGAAAATGACACGGTTCAATCATATTGCTTGGTCTTATTCTGTCTAAATATGTCATCATACTTCATGCAGTACTCTGTTTGTTATGAACTTAATACCTAGAGAGGCAAGCATAGAAGCGCTCTTGGAGTGGAGTATAGTAGTAGATGCAGGCAGGAGTTAGTCTACTTGTCACGGATGTAATGCCTATATAAATGATCATGCCATGACTATCGTCATAACTAAGCGCTTTTCTATCAATTGCTCACCAGTAATTTGTCTACCCACAGGATGCTATTTTTAGGAGAGAGATGCCTCTAGTGAAAACTATGGAACCCAGGTCTATTTTAATAAAATTCCTAAAGCCAAAAACATATTTCTACAATTTATTTACTTTGTAATTTATCTATCTACTACAATCAGATTTGATCCTTGCAATTAACGAGTACAAGGGGATTAACAACCCTCTTGCCCGCGTTGGTGGAAGTATTTGCTCCTGTATTTGTAGGTACTGCCGACAGTTGTTTGTGTGAATCTCCTATTCATTCGATAGCCTTAGTTATCTACTAAGGCAAATACTATCCGTTGTTAGCGACCTGGGAACGGGGGTCCCCATACTTGCCTGCCTGCGGCCCACGACGCGGCTCCGCCAGCGGCCCTGTACGGCCCATCTTTATCAGCAAACACTCAAGACCCTCGCGAGGGGCCAAGCCTCGCGTGGCGGACGACGCAAGACCTCCTCGGGGGGCGGCCTCACCAAGCTGGCTCGCGAGGGGCGGAGAGATCAAGGAAAGGGGCACCTCGCGAGGTTTCTGTGATGCAAGCCATGACGACCGGGGCCAGGCGGGCGCCAGCGCGCATAGTGTCCTCGCTTCCTCTTTGGTGCTAAAGAGGCAAGCGTAGGCGAGGAGTCCCGAGGCATCAGGAAAAGTTTTTCATATTAGTGCAACGAGACCAAGACCAGCAGGACAGCAGGACGGAGGTCATCGTGGAGCCCAGGATGGCGTCACCACCAGAGCCTTTGGCAGGAGAAGACCACCTTTAGTCAGGATAACTTGTACTAGTTGTCTCCCTTCAAATTTGGCCGTTGTGGCATCCCTTCCCGCCAGCATTTGGGAAGAGGACCAGGGCCTCTATAAATAGGGCTAGCCACCACAGTAGGAGG
Source organism: Aegilops tauschii subsp. strangulata (assembly GCF_002575655.3). NCBI lineage: Eukaryota > Viridiplantae > Streptophyta > Magnoliopsida > Poales > Poaceae > Aegilops > Aegilops tauschii. Next base: position 308,597,263 of record NC_053036.3, read on the forward strand.
CAACTGATCCTGGGCTATTCAGATCATCCTCATCCATGCAAAATGACCAAGCACAAGAGCACCTCTCCTCAGGAGGTTGTTCTTCCCTTGTAACTGTTCATCCTCAGCCCAAGAGGCAATCCACCACACCACACTGGAGTAGGGTATTACACCACATCGGTGGCCCGAACCAGTATAAACCTTGTGTCCCTTTGTTCTATGAGTTCGACGCATTGAGCCTTGAGATCGCGGTGAGGGAGAGTGCTAGGAGGAGGAGAGATCTTCGTGTGCACCCCAGTGTTGGAACCTCAAGGGTTTTGCCGGAACCCGAAATCCGACATTTGGCGCGCCAGGTAGGGGTGCGCTGAAGCTCTCCCTCTGTCGATCTACGCTCCGCCACTGCCCCGTCTCGCTCCATGGCCGGCGTCGCTCTTCCGGCTGGGATAGCAGATGTCCATGGCGGGGCCAGGGGGCTCAGAGCCTTTGCCCCCGCCTTACGGCGGGCGCGGTGGCCACCCAAGTTCAAGCCGGAGATGCCACCGCGTTACGACGGCGCGTCGGACCCATCGGCCTTCCTGCTGGCATATGAGGAGGCTGTCCAGGAGGCTAGGGGCGACGACAGGGTCATGGCCAACTGGCTTCCCATGGCCCTCACTGGTGCACCACGCGCGTGGCCGCTCAACCTCCCAGAATCCGCGGTGGCGTCTTGGGATGAGTTGCGCGGCCTCTTTGCTGCGCGCTTCGCAGCACCGGCGCCCCTCGCCGTCGCGGCCCTCCTTGGCGGCTAGCAAGCGCCACCCTCGGACCGTCACACCAAGCCATTCTTTCGCCAGATTGGTGCCGCTTCCGTGCGGTAGGGAGTTCCCCCGGGTTGGGCGGCGCCCAAGACCGACCTGACCTTCGACTCGGGGGATCACCCTGTCACCACCGTCAGCTCTGGCGTGCTCCCAATGCTTTGCACGCCCACCATCTGCAGCGTAGCTGTCACCAAGACCCTCATCGACGGCGGCGCCGGCCTCAACGTGCTCTCTGTGGAAGCTTTTAGCCTCCTTCACGTACCGCTCGAGCGACTCCGCCCCAGCAAGCCTTTCTCCGGGGTCGGCGGCGGCTCCACCAACCCCTTGGGGCAGATCCGCCTTCCTGTGACCTTCGGCACTCGCGACTACTACCGCACCGAGCTGATCGACTTTGACATCGCCCGCATTGGCCTCCCGTACACTGCCATCCTCGGATACCCGGCTCTGGCTCAGTTTATGGCGGCAACCCATCCAGCCTACAACCTCATGAAGACGCCCGGGAGCAAGGACATCCTCATCGTAGTTGGAGACACCAAGGAGGCTCTGATGGCACTCAAGTCTGCCCTCAAAACTGCCACAGTAGCGCGACCGGCCACCGAGGCCACCCCTGGGGTTAAGGAGGTCGCGCCAGCAAAGAAGAAGCAGTTGTTCACTCAAGATCGGGCCGAAACCAAGCAGGTGCTAGTCGAGGAAGACGGGTCCTCAGGAGCCACCTTCACCATAGGCGCCAACCTCGACCCGGATCAAGAGGAGGCATTGGTAAGGTTGTTGCGCACAAACAAAGAAGTATTCGCCTGGGAACCCAAACAGCTGGTAGGGGTCCCAAGAGGGGTGATCGAGCATCACTTGAGGGTGTGCCCCAATGTGCGCCCTGTGAAGCAGAAGGCACGGCGACAGTCCACGGAAAAGCAGTCCTTCATCGTCCAGGAAACCCGCAAGCTGGAGGCAGCGGGTGTCATCCGCGAGGTTCGGTACCCAGAGTGGCTGGCGAACCCTGTCGTTGTACCAAAGAAAGGCGGGAAAGAACGCATGTGCGTCGACTTCACCAACCTCAACAAGGCCTGCCCCCAAGACCCGTTCCCGCTTCCGCGCATCGACCAGATCGTTGACTGCACCGCCGAGTGCGACCTGCTATGCTTCCTGGATGCGTTTTCAGGCTATCACCAGATCAAAATGGCAGTAGAGGATGTGGAGAAGACGGCCTTCCTGACCCCGTGCGGGGTGTACTGCTACACTTGCATGCCGTTCGGGCTGCGCAATGCAGGTGCAACCTTCCAACGGCTAATGCATATCGCCCTGGGTCAGTAGCTCGGGAGGAATGCAGAAGCCTATGTCGACGACATTGTGGTAAAGTCTCGGGAGGCAAGGACTTTGATTCAAGATCTGGAGGAGACCTTCGCAAGCCTGCGCCAGGTGGATTTGCGGCTCAACCCCGAGAAATGCGTGTTTGGTGTCCCCTCCGGCAAGCTGCTGGGCTTCCTCGTGTCCCACGGGGGGTCGAGGTTAACCCGGAGAAGGTCAAGGCGATAGAAGACATGAGCCCACCACAAACTCTCCAGGAGATGCAGAAGCTTGCCGGCTGCGTGACCTCGCTGGGGCGCTTCTTCTCCAAGCTGGGGGAGCGCGCCCTACCATTCTTCAAGCTGATGAAGAAGAAGGGCCCGTTCGAGTGGACCCCGGAGGCTGACCAAGCGTTTCGAGACCTCAAGAGATACCTGACCAGCTCTCCGGTGATGGTGGCGCCCCGCCCTCTCGAGCCCCTGGTGCTTTACTTTGCCGCCACTCCCTACTCCGCCAGCGCAACTCTAGTGGCGGTTCGGGAAGAACACCAGGCCAAGGATGCGTCGTGCCGTGCCGCGCCCCCGGCTGGGGCGATACAAGACCCGGAGGGCGCCGCAAAGGTTGCAGTGACGCCAGTGAATGACCAGGCCCAGCAAGACGGCGTCCTTGGGCCTGCAGAGACCCCAATGAGCGACCAGGCTCTGGGGGTCCCATCACCTCAGGAGGCGCCTCAACCCCCAATGGACGTAGGCCCCGTCGGCGCGCCCACCCTCGTGGAGCACCCAGTGTATTTTGTCAGCACGGTACTGCGGGAAGCAAGGGCACGGTACCCCATGCCTCAGAAGCTCTTGCTCGCGCTCTTGGTGGCCTCACGAAAACTGCAGCACTACTTCCAAGGTCACCCAATCAAGGTCGTCTCGGCCTACCCGTTGGAGATGGTACTTAGGAGCCCTAACGCTGCCGAAAGAGTCGCCGAATGGAACATCGAGCTGCAGGCATTCCAACTGGAGTTCAGCACAACCAGGGTCATCAAGGGAGCCGCACTCGCCGACTTCGTGGCAGAATGGACGGACACCCCGGGGCTTGAAGCAGGCGAGGATCGATCCCTCTCACCGGGAAGTGAAGCGCCAGATGGCTGGGTTATGTATTTCGATGGCGCGTTTGCACGCTAGGGTGCGGGGGCTGGAGCATTGGTCATCTCGCCCTCTCAGGACAAGCTCTACTACGCCGTGCAGCTCTGCTTCTAGCAGGGCGAGAAGGTCTCCCACAACATCACGGAGTACGAAGGCCTCTTAGCCGGCCTCAGAGCTGCGGTGGCCCTGGGGGTGAAGCGCCTCACCATCAGGGGCGACTCATAGTTTCTCGTCAACTTCTCCAGCAAGGTATACGAGCTGGGGGACGAGCACATGGAGGCATACCTCGCAGAGGTACGCAGAATGGAAAAGCGGTTCCTCGCACTAGAATTACAGCACGTGCCCCGCGGCACCAACAAGGAGGCCGACGACATCGCCAAAAGAGAATCCAAGTGACAACCCCAAGAGCCTGGCGTCTTTGAGGAGCGGCTCTTCAAGCCATCGGCAGCACCTTCGCTTTCGAGGCCGGCGCCGCCTCGGGAGGAGCTCCCTCAACCACCTGCCTCGGGAGCCCCGGCATGCGGCCCGGCCTCGGGAGCGCACCTACTCCTGGCGCTCGAGCCTCAGGAGGGGTGCTGGACCAAGGAGTTCAAGGAATACCTGACGCAAGGGACGCTACCGGAGAAAGAGGAGGACCCTGAGCGTGTGGCCCGACAGGCCACGGCGTATTGCATCCAGGACGGTGAGTTATACAGGAAGCGGTCGAATGGTGTTTCCTTGCATTGTATCTCCAGGGAATAGGGGAACGAGTTGCTAGCTGAAATACACGGTGGAGACTGCGGGCACCACTCGTCGTCACGAACCCTCGTCGGTAAGGCGTTCCGCGGCGGGTTCTACTGGCCCTACGGCGCTTAACGACGCGACTGAGCTGGTGAAGTCATGCGAGGCCTGCCAATTCCACGCCAAGCAGATCCATCAGCCAGCCCAAGGCCTCCAGACCATCCCGCTCTCGCGGCCATTCCCGGTTTGGGGGCTGGATATCTTGGGCCCGTTCCCTCGAGCGCCTGGGGGCTACCGCTAATCTACGTCGCCATCAACAAGTTCACCAAATGGGCGGAGGTAGAAGTTGTCCGCACCATCTCGGCCGGATCTGTAGTCAAGTTCATCAAGGGTCCCGTGAGCCGGTTCGGGGTCCCTAATCGCATCATCACCGACAACGACATGCAGTTCACTAGCAATCTCTTCAAGACATATTGTGCTAACCTTGGAACACAGATCTGCTACGCTTCGGTGGTGCACCCTAGGAGCAATGGTCAAGCCGAACGCTCCAACGCGGAGGTCCTGAGAGGCCTTAAGACCAGAACCTTCAAGAAGAAGCTCGAGGCCTGCGGCAGGGCTGGCATGATGAGCTCCAGTCTGTGTTGTGGTCCATCCGCACCACCGCCACCAAACCAACAGGTGAGACCCCGTTCTTCCTCATCTACGGAGCAGAAGCGGTTCTCCCTCACGAGGTCAAGCATCGCTCCGCGCGGGTTCTGGCGTTTGATGAAACGCGGCAGGACGCCATGCGGGGGATGGACCTCGTACTGGGGGAGGAACGCCGCCACGAAGCCACGCTCCGAGCAGCAAGATACCAGCAGGCGCTGCAGCGGTATCACTGCCGCAGCGTCCGCTCCACGACGCTCGAGGTGGGCGACCTCGTCCTAAGGCGGGTGCTCTACAGGGAAGGGCTGCATAAGCTCTCGCCCATGTGGGAGGGCCCGTTTAGGGTTGCCCACGTCTCCAGGCCTGGCGTCGTGCGCCTGGAGATGCAGGACGGGGCCCCCATCCAGAACGCCTGGAACATTTAGCACCTCCAGAAGTTCTACCCATGAAGCAAGGCTCGGCGCCTGTGAAGCAACGCCCAGTGCCTGTGAAGGTCTCCGCTCGTGACACTCTCACGTAATAATGAGTGGGGCTGTACATGCCCCGGAGTCTCAGGAGTGCCGCCCTCGGGCCTCGGGGGCTCCCTCCCACGTCCTAGTGGCAGCACTTAGCTCCGTGCTGAAGACTAGACTAGGTGCCGGACGCGGCTTTTCATTTGCTTTCCGTAGTTGGCTTGCCCTTCTTTAATGGAAATTTGCTTTCTGGTGTTTCTTGCCGGCTTGGTTTCATCGCCTTCTCTCTCCATTCCTTCCCTTGGTTCCTTGTTTTGGCCCGTACTCTCCCTCGCATGCCTCGCGAGGGGGCTAGACAGGCGCACTCGTGAGCATTATTTCCTGTTCTTCATGAGGCACCCTCGCTCGAGCTCGCAAGCCGGCGCACCTCCCTCAATCCGTGCCCCCCGGGTACCGCGATGCGAAGCGCTGGGTCATGGCCGGCTACGCCTGTGACCAGGGCTCGGAAGGATAAGAGTTTCCTAACGAATTTTTGCAGTTCCTAAACGCCTCCCAAGCCAAGGAGGTCTCACCAGATACTGGGAAATGCGCACCCCACGAGGCAGAAACTACTTCAGACGCGCCAAGCTAAGTTATCTCCACATCCTTGCACAAAACACGAGTACCGCAACACGACACAGGAATGACAAACATAACATAGCAATTTGAAATCACAGTTCGTTGCACGCCCTCGCAGGGCCCCATACTCGTCTCCTTTTTTAATGCAGGAAGAAAGGAAAGGATAAAACAAAAGCGGCGCATGCCCCCATAGCGGTCCGCGAGGGCAGGCCCCTGGCGCCGTCCCGGCTTCAGCCGGACCCCTCCTCGTGCTTCACGGGGGTACGGCGATGAGACGACCCGCTGCCGCCCTCGAAGCGGGCATGGCGGCTAGTCATAGCCGCCGCTGCTGGAGCTGTCGCCGGAAGAAGAGTTGTCATAGCTGGACGAGCCGCGGCCGGCGCCGAGCACAAGCCCGCCTTCACCCCCGTCGCGACCGTCGCCAAGGCTGAGCACCTCGCCGTCGTCGTTGTCCTTAGGGCAGCACTCGACGCGGCGACCATCTTCCCTGAACACCCTCACGTAGAGGGCCGCGTTGCCGTCGTACTTGAAGTGGAGGGTGCACCGCTTGGCCAGACCATGCACGCGGGCAAACGTCTGCCAGCCGCGGGCCAAGGCTGCATTGCCCGCGACGGAGACCTCCACCGCGACCCACGAAGCCTTGCTGCAGCAGCCATCAGCCTAGAGCCAGGGACCGCCTGGACCCGCGGCCGGCAGTTCGCCGGCGAAGAAGCGTCGGAACTGAAGCCAGGTATCGGCCGGGTTCTCCGACCACACGACGAACTCCGGCAGCACCTCCGCTGAGTGGAAGCATGGCCAAGGAGGCCGCGCGACCATGGCGCGCCTCACTTCATCGATAGGGCTACCATGACCTGGGCGACCCCTGAGGGAATCCTGGACTAAGGGGTCCTCGGGCGTCTGGCCTGTTAGCCATGGACCGGACTGATGGGCTGTGAAGATATGAAGACCGAAGACTGCACCCGTGTCCGGATGGGACTCTCCTTGGCGTGGAAGGCAAGCTTGGCAACCAAATATGTAGATTCTTTTCCTTTGTAACCGACCTTGTGTAACCCTAGATCCTCCCGGTGCCTATATAAACCGGAGGACTTAGTCCGAAAAGGGGAGAGACTCATTACCATAGTCATACAGGCTAGACTTCTAGGGTTTAGTCATAACGATCTCGTGGTAACAATGACGCTGTCCAAGGAGAAATCAAGATCAATCAAGCAGGAAGTAGGGTATTACCTGGGTAAACATCGTGTCCCCTGTCTCCTGTTACCATCGACCTTAGACGCACAGTTTGGGACCCCCTACCCGAGATCCGCCGGTTTTGACACCGACATTGGTGCTTTCATTGAGAGTTCCACTGTGCCGTCCCCAAAAGGTTTGATGGCCCCTTCAATTGTTAACAATGACGCTGTCCAAGGAGAAACCTTCCTCCCCGAACAGATCTTCGTGTTCGGCGGCTTCGCACTGCGGGCCAACTCGTTTGGCCACCTGGAGAAGATCGATAGCTACGCCCCTGGCCATCAAGTCAGATTTGGGAGCTTGAATTACGTTGCGGACATCCGTGGATATTTGATCTTCGCCGGATTCGAGACCGCGGCGACCGCTCCTGGTCACCTTGACGGACATGACCTAAATCTGTCGTCAGACCGCATCCAGGAGATAGCTCCTGTAACCCCCTGGCTTTAGATCCAGAGCACATTGTGGCATCCAAGGATCGGAGGCTCGACCCCACCACGGAGGCCACAGACTCCCCGGCGTTGGAGCCGCACATGGACTTAACCTCACACAATATCTGTGTCACCGGAATTCCGGACTCGTCTCTGGTTATAAGTTCCGAACCAGGTGAGCCTGCGGACGCCGAACTTGATCATTTATCGATCTTCGAATTCAGCACCGCAGACATCTTCCAACACTCGCCCTTGGGCAATGTGCTAAATTCGTTGAGAAATCTGTCCTTGGCGGGGGACTCACAGCCGAATTATGTCCGGTTCGAACTGGAGGCTGATGATGAAGGAGAATTTCGCTTCCCACCCACCACCCACTTCATAGCCACGGTCGAAGACTTAACCGACGCGCTTGACTATGACTCCGAAGACATCGACAGTATGCACGACGAGGCCGGAGACGAGGAGGCCCAGAACCCGCCATTCACTGGATGATGGACGGCCACTTCCTCATATGACGTATACATGGTAGATACGCTGAAGAATAATAGTGGCGATGACAAGGAAAACCCCACAAAGGAGGACCCTCCTAAAACACAACCAAAGCACTGGTGTCAGCGGCGCCGCTCTAAATCCTGTCGCAGCCAGGACAACAACACACTGGTGTTCATCGGGCTCTTCTGTGTCTTTGGCACAGGAGACGATAACACTCCGGATGGTGCCAAAGACACAGAAGAGCCCGATGAACAAACTGCCGAACAAGACCATCGGGAAGATGGGCAAGTTAGCCCTGACGAACAGGCAACAGAAGAAGACTCGGAGGATGGCAGTTACCACCCGCCCTCCGAGGAGGAGGCAAGCCTCGGCAACGACGATTTCATCGTGCCTGAGGAGCCTCTGGAGCAGGAGCACTTTATGCGCCAGCTAATAGCCACTGCAAGGAGCCTGAAAAAGAAATATCAGCAGCTTCAAGCTGACCAAGATCTGCTTGTCGACAGATGGACTGATGTCCTGGCAGCCGAAGAATACTGCCTCAGACACCCAGCCAAGAGTTACCCAAAGCGAAGGTTGCTACCTCAATTCGGTGAAGAGGCGCCGGAGCCCATACCTCCCTCGCGTAACGCGACCGACCGAACACTACACGGTCCGGATAGTACGGCGGATCGACCACCTCGTGGTCGGGATAGAGCGGCAATTCAAGCCAAACATCCCACCCCGCCACCACGGAAAAATAGAGACAAAACAGTCCGGGGTCATACATACGACCTCCGGCAGACCCTGGATAGTAGAGCAGGACATACCCGATCGATTTATGGATCGCGAGGACGTCCCTCGACACGAGATGATGCCTACCTATTCGGACGTGACAAGCCCAGTCACACCCGAGCCGATAACCGCAGACGAACTCCATCGGAGCTACGACGCAACGCGGCCAAATATAGAGGCGCCGCACACCCTCTCTGCTTCACGGATGAAGTAATGGACCATGAATTCCCCGAAGGGTTCGACCCGTGAATATTGAATCATACGACGGGACAACTGATCCCGCGGTATGGATCGAGGACTTTATCCTCCACATCCACATGGCCCGGGGAGATGACCTCCACGCTATCAAGTACCTCCCGCTAAAGCTTAAAGGACCAGCTCGGCACTGGTTAAATAGCCTGCCCGAAAATTCTATTGGTAGCTGGGAGGACTTGGAAGAGGCCTTCCTCGATAACTTCCAAGGTACGTATGTCCGGGCACCAGACGCCGATGACTTAAGCCACATAGTTCAACAGCCCGGGGAGTCCGCCAGGCAGTTCTGGACTAGGTTCCTAACTAAAAAGAACCAAATCGTCGACTGTCCGATGCCGAAGCCCTAGCGGCCTTTAAACACAGCATCCACGACGAATGGCTTGCCCGCCAGCTAGGACAAGAAAAGCCAAAATCTATGGCGGCCCTCACGGCACTCATGACCCGCTTTTGCGCGGGTGAGGATAGTTGGTTGGCTCGCAGCAAAAAGACAGCCAGTGAGGCAGGCCCCTCCGAGGTTAAGAACAACAACGGCAAGCTCTGACGTAACAGGCACAAACGCCGAAGCAATGGTGATAATACCAACGACACTACAGTCAACGCCGGATTCAGTGGCTCCAAGTCCAACCAGCGGAAGAAACCATACAAGAGAAACAATCAGGGACCATCCAGCCTGGACCGCATACTCGATCGCCCGTGCCAGATACATGGCACCCCAGAAAAACCAGCCAATCATATCAACAGAGACTGTTGGGTTTTTAAACAGGCCGGCAAATTAAACGCCGAGAACAGGGAAAAGGGATCACAAAGCGAGGACGACGACGAGGAGCCCCGGCAACCGAACACAGGGGGACAGAAGAAGTTTCCCCCTCAAGTCAAAATGGTGAACATGATATATGCTATACACATACCCAAGAGGGAGCGCAAGCGCGCACTAAGGGACGTTTATGCGATAGAGACAGTCGCCCAAAATTCAACCCATGGTCATCATGCCCGATCACTTTTGATCGTTGATACGTCCATTTTGCATCATGCTTTTATATCGATATTTATTGCATTATGGGCTGTTATTACACATTATGTCACATATGCCTATTCTCTCTTATTTTACAAGGTTTACATGAAGAGGGAGAATGCCGGCAGCTGGAATTCTGGGCTGGAAAAGGAGCAAATATTAGAGACCTATTCTGCACAACTCCAAAAGTCCTGAAACTCCATGAAAGTTGTTTTTGGAAATAATAAAAAATACTGAGCGAAGAAAATACCAGAGGGGGCCCACACCCTGGCCACGAGGGTGGGGGCGTGCCCTACCCCCCTGGGCGCGCCCCCTGCCTCGTGGGCCCCCTGGTGGCCCTCCGGTGCCCATCTTCTGCTATATGAAGTCTTTCGTCTGAGAAAAAAAATCATACACAAGCTTTCGGGACAAGACTCCGCCGCCACGAGGCGGAACCTTGGCGGAACCAATCTAGGGCTCCGGCAGAGCTGTTCTGCCGGGGACACTTCCCTCCGGGAGGGGGAAATCATCACCATCGTCATCACCAACGCTCCTCTCATCGGGAGGGGGCCAATCTCCATCAACATCTTCACCAGCACCATCTCCTCTCAAACCCTAGTTCATCTCTTGTATCCAATTCTTGTCTCTAAGTTTGAGATTGGTACTTGTAGGTTGCTAGTAGTGTTGATTACTCCTTGTAGTTGATGCTAGTTGGTTTATTTGGTGGAAGATCATATGTTCAGATCCTATATGCACATTAATACTCCTCTGATTATGAACATGAATATGATTTGGGAGTAGTTACGTTTGTTCAGGAGGACATGGGAGAAGTCTTGCTATTAGTAGTCATGTGAATTTGGTATTCGTTTGATATTTTGATGAGATGTATGTTGTCTCTCCTCTAGTGGTGTTATGTGAACGTCGACTACATGACACTTCACCATTATTTGGGCCTAGAGGAAGGCATTGGGAAGTAATAAGTAGATGATGGGTTGCTAGAGTGACAGAAGCTTAAACCCTAGTTTATGCGTTGCTTCGTAAGGGGCTGATTTGGATCCATATGTTTCATGCTATGGTTAGGTTTACCTTAATACATCTTTTGTAGTTGCGGATGCTTGCAATAGGGGTTAATCATAAGTGGGATGCTTGTTCAAGTAAGGGCAGCACCCAAGCACCGGTCCACCCACATATCAAATTATCAAAGTACCGAACGCGAATCATATGAACGTGATGAAAACTAGCTTGACGATAATTCCCATGTGTCCTCGGGAGCGCTTTTTTCTATATAAGAAATTGTCCAGGCTTGTCCTTTGCTACAAAAAGGATTGGGACATCTTGCTGCACTTTATTTACTTTTGTTACTTGTTGCTCATTACGAATTATCCTATCACAAAACTATCGGTTACCTATAATTTCAGTGCTTGCAGAGAATACCTTGCTGAAAACCGCTTATCATTTCCTTCTGCTCCTCGTTGGGTTCGACACTCTTACTTATCGAAAGGACTACGATAGATCCCCTATACTTGTGGGTCATCAATACTCTTATCTGGCACCGTTGCCGGGGAGTGAAGTGCCTTTGGTAGGTGGAATTTGGTAAGGAAAAATTTATATAGTGTGCTGAAATTTACTATCACTTGTTATTATGGAAAGTAATCCTCTGAGGGGCTTGTTCGGGGTATCTTCACCCCGGCCAGTAGAGCAAAGAGTTGCTCCTCAACCTACTGAACCTACTGAAAATGAAAATGTCTACTTTGAAATTCCTTCGGGTATGATAGAGAAACTGCTAGCTAATCCTTTTGCAGGAGATGGAACATTACATCCTGATGAGCACCTAATATATGTGGATGAAGTTTGTGGATTATTTAAGCTTGCAGGTATGCCCGATGATGTTATCAAGAAGAAGGTCTTCCCTTTATCTTTGAAGGGAGATGCATTGACATGGTATAGGCTATGTGATGATATTGGATCATGGAACTACAAGCGATTGAAATTGGAATTTCATCAGAAGTTTTATCCTGTGCATCTTGTTCATCGTGATCGTAATTATATATATAATTTTTGGCCTCGCGAAGGAGAAAGCATCGCTCAAGCTTGGGGGAGGCTTAAGTCAATGTTATATTCATGCCCCAATCATGAGCTCTCAAGAGAAATGATTATTCAAAAAATTTATGCTCGGCTTTCTGACAACAATCGCACCATGCTCGATACTTCTTGTGCTGGCTCTTTTATGATGAAGACTATTGAATTCAAATGGGATTTATTGGAAAGAATTAAACGCAACTCTGAAGATTGGGACCTCGATGAAGGTAAGGAGTCAGGTATAACACCTAAGTTTGATTGTGTTAAATCTTTTATGGAGACCGATGTTTTCCGTAAATTTAGCACTAAATATGGACTTGACTCTGAGATAGTAGCTTCTTTTTGTGAATCTTTTGCTGCTCACGTTGATCTCCCTAAGGAGAAGTGGTTTAAATATCATCCTCCCATAGAAGTAAAAGTAGTTGAACCTATTAAAGTTGAAGAAAAGACTATCACTTATAATGATCCTATTGTTCCTACTGCTTGTGTTGAGAAACCACCTTTCCCTGTTAGAATAAAGGATCATGCTAAAGCTTCAACTGTGGTTCATAAAAGTAATATTAGAACCTATACACCTCCTGAACAAGTTAAAGTTGAACCTAATATTGCTATTGTTAAAGATCTCTTGGCTGATAATATTGATGGGCATGTTATTTATTTCTGTGATGAAACTTCTAGAATTGCTAAACCTTGTGCTAAAGATAAACATAGACCTGTGGTAGGCATGCCTGTTATTTCTGTTAAAACAGGAGATCATTGTTATCATGGCTTATGTGACATGGGTGCTAGTGCTAGTGCAATACCTATTGACTTATATAAAGAAATTATGCATGATATTGCACCCGCTGAGTTAGAAGAAATTGATGTTACCATTAAGCTTGCCAATAGAGATACTATTTCACCAATTGGGATTGTTAGAGATGTTGAAGTCTTGTGTGGGAAAACTAAATATCCTGCTGATTTTCTTGTTCTTGGTTCCCCACAAGATAGCTTTTGTCCCATTATATTTGGTAGACCCTTCTTAAACACTATTAATGCTAAGATAGACTGCAAAAAGGATGTTGTTACCATTGGTCTAGGTGATATGTCTCATGAGTTTAACTTTTCTAAATTTCGTAGACAACACCGTGAAGAGGAATTGCCTAGTAAAGATGAAATTATTGGTCTTGCTTCTACTGCCGTACCTCCTAGTGATCCTTTAGAACAATATTTGCTAGACCACGAAAATGATATGTTTATGAATGAAAGAAGGGAAATAGATGAGGTGTTCTTTAAACAGGGACCTATTCTGAAACACAACTTGCCTGTCGAAATCCTGGGGCATCCTCCTCCACTCAAGGGTGATCCCGTGTTTGAGCTTAAACCATTACCTGATACTCTTAAATATGCTTATCTTGATGAAAAGAAGATATATCCTGTTATTATTAGTGCTAAGCTTTCAGAGAAGGAGGAAGACAAATTATTGAAAACTCTAAAGAAGCATCGTGCTGCTATTGGATATACTCTTGATGATCTTAAGGGCATTAGTCCCACTCTATGTCAACATAAAATAAATTTGGAGAAAGATGCCAAACCAGTTATTGATCACCAACGTCGGCTGAATCCTAAGATGAAAGAAGTGGTAAGAAAGGAAATACTAAAGCTCCTTGAGGCAGGTATAATCTATTCCGTTGCTGATAGTCAGTGGGTAAGTCCTGTCCATTGTGTCCCTAAGAAGGGAGGTATTACTGTCGTTCCTAATGATAAAGATGAATTGATTCCGCAAAGAATTATTACAGGTTATAGGATGGTAATTGATTTCCGCAAATTAAATAAAGCTACTAAAAAAGATCATTACCCCTTACCTTTTATTGATCAAATGCTAGAAAGATTATCCAAACATACACATTTTTGCTTTCTAGATGGTTATTCTGGTTTCTCTCACATACCTGTGTTAGCTGATAATCAAGCTAAGACCACATTTACTTGTCCTTTCGGTACTTTTGCTTATAGACGTATGCCTTTTGGTTTAGGTAATGCACCTGCTACCTTTCAAAGATGCATGATGGCTATATTCTCTGATTTTTGTGAAAAGATTTGTGAGGTTTTCATGGACGATTTCTCCTTCTATGGATCCTCTTTTGATGATTGCTTGAGCAACCTTGATCGAGTTTTGCAGAGATGTGAAGAAACTAACGTTGTCTTGAATTGAGAGAAGTGCCACTTTATGGTTAATGAAGGTATTGTCTTGGGGCACAAAATTTCTGAAAGATGCATTGAAGTTGATAAAGCTAAAGTTGATGCTATTGAAAAGATGCCATGTCCCAAGGACATCAAAGGTATAAGAAGTTTCCTTGGTCATGCCGGATTTTATAGGAGGTTCATTAAGGACTTCTCAAAAATTTCTCGGCCTCTGACTAATTTCTTACAAAAAGATATACCATTTGTCTTTGATGATGATTGTGTAGAAGCATTTGAAATACTTAAGAAAGCATTAATTTCTGCACCTATTGTTCAGCCACCTGATTGGAATTTACCCTTGAAATTATGTGTGATGCTAGTGATTATGTTGTAGGTGTTGTTCTAGGGCAAAGAGTTGATAAGAAATTAAATGTTATTCAATATGCTAGTAAAACTCTAGACAATGCCCAGAGAAATTATGCTACTACTAAAAAGAATTCTTAGCAGTTGTATTTGCTTGTGATAAGTTTAGACCTTATATTGTTGATTCTAAAGTAACTATTCACGCTGATCACGCTGCTATTAAATATCTTATGGAAAAGAAAGATGCTAAACCTAGACTTATTAGATGGGTCCTCTTGCTACAAGAATTTGATTTGCATATTATTGATAGAAAGGGAGCTGAGAACCCCGTTGCAGACAACTTGTCTAGGTTAGAAAATGTTCTTGATGACCCACTACCTATTGATGATAGCTTTCCTGATGAACAATTAAATGTCATAAATGCTTCTTGTACTGCTCCATGGTATGCTGATTATGCTAATTACATTGTTGCTAAATTCATACCACCTAGTTTCACATACCAGCAAAAGAAAAAGTTTTTCTACGATTTGAGACATTACTTCTAGGATGACCCGCATCTTTATAAAGAAGGAGTAGACGGTGTTATTAGACATTGTGTACCTGAGCATGAACAGGAACAGATCCTACGCAAGTGTCACTCCGAGGCTTATGGAGGACACCACGCTGGAGATAGAACTGCACATAAGGTATTGCAATCCGGTTTTTATTGGCCTACTCTCTTAAAGGATGCCCGCAAGTTTGTCTTATATTGTGATGAATGTCAAAGAGTTGGTAATATTAGTAGACGTCAAGAAATGCCTATGAATTATTCACTTGTTATTGAACCATTCGATGTCTGGGGCTTTGATTATATGGGACCGTTTCCTGCTTCTAATGGATATACACATATTTTAGTTGTTGTTGATTACGTTACTAAGTGGGTAGAAGCTATTCCAACTAGTAGTGCTGATCATAACACCTTTATTAAGATGCTTAAAGAAGTTATTTTTCCGAGGTTTGGAGTCCTTAGATATTTAATGGCTGATGGTGGTTCACATTTTATTCATGGTGCTTTCCGTAAAATGCTTGCCAAGTATGATGTTAATCATAGAATTGCATCTCCTTATCACCCACAGTCTAGTGGTCAAGTAGAATTGAGCAATAGAGAGCTTAAATTAATTTTGCAAAAGACTGTTAATAGATCTAGAAAGAATTGGTCTAAGAAACTTGATGATGCATTATGGGCCTATGGAACTGCATATAAAAATCATATGTGTATGTCTCCGTATAAAATGGTTTATGGAAAAGCATGTCGCTTACCTCTCGAACTAGAACATAAGGCATATTGAGCTATTAAGGAGCTCAACTATGATTTCAAACTTGCCGGTGAGAAGAGGCTATTTGACATTAGCTCACTTGATGAATGGAGAACCCAAGCCTATGAGAACGCCAAATTGTTTAAAGAAAAGGTTAAAAGATGGCATGACAAAAGAATACAAAAGTGTGAGTTTAATGTAGGTGATTATGTATTGCTATACAACTCTCGTTTAATATTTTTTGCAGGAAAACTTCTCTCTAAATGGGAAGGTCCTTACGTTATCGAGGAGGTCTATCGTTCCGGCGCCATAAAAATCAACAACTTCGAAGGCACAAACCGAAGCTGGTGAACGGTCAAAGAATCAAACATTATATCTCAGGTAATCCTATAAATGTTGAAACTAATGTTATCGAAATCGTAACACCGGAGGAATACATAAGGGACACTTTCCAGAATGTTTCAGACTCCGAAAAGGAATAGGTATGTGGTACGGTAAGTAAACCGACTCCAAAACAGTTCTAATGGCAATTTTTCTCCGTTTTGGAATATTTAGAAAAATAGAAAAATAAGAAGCAGTCCGGGAAGGACACGAGGGCTCCACGAGGGTGGAGGGCGCGCCCTACCCCCTGGGCGCGCCTCCCTACCTCGTGGGCACCTCGTGCGCTCTCCGGACTCCGTTTTCTTGCACGTTACGTATTTTGGTCGGCAAAAATTCATTATATATTCTCTCGAAGGTTTTGACCACCGTATCACGCAATTGTCCTCTGTTCTTGTTTCGAGCTGTTTTCTGTCAGGGTTGTCAAGGCCAGGCATCATGTCGTCCCCCTCCTCCAACAATGGTGACAACGATGCTTGGCTAATGAAGACAGAGCTGAAGAGGGAAGAACCCATGGAGATCAACAAGGATGAAGGGTTCAAGAAGGCCACGGAGGATCAAGCTCCGGCAGCAGAAGACATCCTTCAACTTGATCACAATCTTCTTACCCCAACTGAGATCGAAGCTTTAAAGATGATTGAGTTAGCTCGTATACAAAACAAGTATCTCACACGTGAAAATATTTTGTTGAAGGAGCATATCACCGCACTCAAAGGCATTATCTGCAAGTTGGAGGACCTCTTACGCTCGATGTGCGATTATCCATCATCACCTCCATCTTCTTCACCGACAAAGGAGATATAATCATATGGGTATGGGCACTCCCCTTGGCAACTGCCAAGCTTGGGGGAGGTGCCCTGGTATCGTATCACCATCACATCTCTATCTTTACTGTTTTTCTTAGTTCGATCGTTTTAGTAATATCTTGATCTAGTAGAATAAAGTTTTTGGTATGATCTAGTTTTGGGTTTTTCTTTATGATCCCTTTGTTGGAAATATGCCCTAGAGGCAATAATAAATAGGTTATTATTATATTTCCTTGTTCATGATAATCGTTTATTATCCATGCTAGAATTGTATTGATAGGAAACTCAGATACATGTGTGGATACATAGACAACACCATGTCCCTAGTAAGCCTCTAGTTGACTAGCTCGTTGATCAATAGATGGTTACGGTTTCCTGACCATGGACATTGGATGTCGTTGATAACGGGATCACATCATTAGGAGAATGATGTGATGGACAAGACCCAATCCTAAGCCTAGCACAAGATCGTGTAGTTCGTTTGCTCAGAGCTTTTCTAATGTCAAGTATCATTTCCTTAGACCATGAGATTGTGCAACTCCCGGATACCGTAGGAATGCTTTGGGTGTACCAAACGTCACAACGTAACTGGGTGGCTATAAAGGTGCACTACAGGTATCTCCGAAAGTGTCTGTTGGGTTGGCACGAATCGAGACTGGGATTTGTCACTCCGTGTAAACGGAGAGGTATCTCTGGGCCCACTCGGTAGGACATCATCATTATGTGCACAATGTGACCAAGGAGTTGATCACGGGATGATGTGAGTTATGGAACGAGTAAAGAGACTTGCCGGTAACGAGATTAAACAAGGTATAGGGATACCGATGATCGAATCTCGGGCAAGTAACATATCGATAGACAAAGGGAATTGTATACGGGATTGATTGAATCCCCGACATCGTGGTTCATCCGATGAGATCATCGTGTAACATGTGGGAGCCAACATGGGTATCCAGATCCCGCTGTTGGTTATTGACCGGAGAACGTCTCGGTCATGTCTGCATGGTTCCCGAACCCGTAGGGTCTACACACTTAAGGTTCGATGACGCTAGGGTTATAGGGAAAGTATGTACGTGGTTACCGAATGTTGTTCGGAGTCCCGGATGAGATCCCGGACGTCACGAGGAGTTCCAGAATGGTCCGGAGGTAAAGATTTATATATGGGAAGTCCTGTTTTGGTCACCGGAAAAGTTTCGGGTGATATCAGTAATGTACCGGGACCACCGGGAGGGTCCCGGGGGTCCACCAAGTGGGGCCACCAGCCCCAAAAGGCTGCGTGGGCCAAGTATGGGAGGGGACCAGCCCCAGGTGGGCTGGTGCGCCCCCCACCAAGGCCCAAGCGCATGGGAGAGTGGGAGGGGGCAAACCCTAGGTCCAGATGGGCCTTAAGGCCCACCCTAGTGGCGCTCCCCCTCTCCTCCCCTTGGCCGCCCCCCTTAGATGGGATCTAGGGCTGGCCGCCAGCCCTTGGGGGTGGAAACCCTAGAGGGGGCGCAGCCCCATCCCCCCTATATATAGTTGAGGTTTGGGGCTGCCCAAGACACGAGAACGTCTCTCTTTCGGCGCAGCCCTACCCCTCTCCCTCCTCCTCCTCTCCCGCGGTGCTTGGCGAAGCCCTGCGGGATTGCCACGCTCCTCCACCACCACCACGCCGTCGTGCTGCTGCTGGATGGAGTCTTCCCCAACCTCTCCCTCTCTCCTTGCTGGATCAAGGCGTGGGAGACGTCACCGGGCTGCACGTGTGTTGAACGCGAAGGCACCGTTCTTCGGTGCTTAGATCGGAATCAACCGCGATCTGAATCGCTACGAGTACGACTCCCTCATCCGCGTTCTTGCAACGCTTCCGCATCGCGATCTACAATGGTATGTAGATGCACTCCCCTTCCCCTCGTTGCTAGATTACTCCATAGATTGATCTTGGTGATGCGTAGAAAATTTTGAATTTCTGCTACGTTCCCCAACAGTGGCATCATGAGCTAGGTCTATGCATAGTTTCTATGCACGAGTAGAACACAAAGTAGTTGTGGGCGTCGATGTTGTCAATGCTTCTTGCCGCTACTAGTCTTATCTTGTTTCGACGGCATTGTGGGATGAAGCGGCCCGGACCGACCTTACACGTACGCTTACGTGAGACAGGTTCCACCGACTGACATGCATCAGTTGCATAAGGTGGCTAGCGGGTGTCTGTCTCTCCCACTTTAGTCGGAACGGATTCGATGAAAAGGGTCCTTATGAAGGGTAAATAGAAATTGGCATATCACGTTGTGGTTTTACGTAGGTAAGAAACGTTCTTGCTAGAAACCTATACAAGCCACGTAAAAACTTGCAACAACAATTAGAGGACGTCTAACTTGTTTTGCAGCATGTGCTATGTGATGTGATATGGCCAGAAGATGTGATGAATGATATATGTGATGTATGAGATTGATCATATTCTTGTAATAGGAATCATGACTTGCATGTCGATGAGTATGATAACCGGCAGGAGCCATAGGAGTTGTCTTTAGTTTTTGTATGACCTGCGTGTCATTGAATAACGCCATGTAAATTACTTTACTTTATTGCTAAGCGCGTTAGCCATAGAAGTAGAAGTAATCATTGGCGTGACAACTTCATAAAGACACAATGATGGAGATCATGATGATGGAGATCATGGTGTCATGCCGGTGACAAAGATGATCATGGTGCCCCGAAGATGGAGATCAAAGGAGCAAAATGATATTGGCCATATCATGTCACTATTTGATTGCATGTGATGTTTATCATGTTATGCATCTTATTTGCTTAGAACGGCGGTAGTAAGTAAGATGATCCCTCACTAAAATTTCAAGAGACGTGTTCCCCCTAACTGTGCACCGTTGCGAAGGTTCGTTGTTTCGAAGCACCACGTGATGATCGGGTGTGATAGATTCTAACGTTCGAATACAACGGGTGTTGACGAGCCTAGCATGTACAGACATGGCCTCGGAACACATGCGAAACACTTAGGTTGACTTGACGAGCCTAGCATGTACAGACATGGCCTCGGAACACAAGAGACCGAAAGGTCGAACATGAGTCGTATAGCAGATACGATCAACATGGAGATGTTCACCGATGATGACTAGTCCGTCTCACGTGATGATCGGACACGGCCTAGTTTGACTCGGATCATGTATCACTTAGATGACTAGAGGGATGTCTATCTGAGTGGGAGTTCATTAATCAGATGAACTTAATTATCATGAACATAGTCAAAAGGTCTTTACAAATTATGTCATACGCTTTAGTTCTACTGTTTAAGATATGTTCCTAGAGAAAATTTAGTTGAAAGTTGGTAGTAGCAATTATGCGGACTGGGTCCGTAAACTGAGGATTGTCCTCATTGCTGCACAGAAGGCTTATGTCCTTAATGCACCGCTCGGTGTGCTGAACCTCAGCGTCGTCTGTAGATGTTGCGGAACATCTGACATACACCTTTTGATAACTACGTGATAGTTCAGTGCGTAATGCTAACGGTTTAGAATTGTGGCACCAAAGACGGTTTTGAAACGTCGCAGAACATATGAGATGTTCCGAAGACTGAAATTGGGATTTCAGACTAGTGCCCACGTCAAGAGGTATGAGACCTCTGACAAGTTTCTTAAGCCTGCAGACTAAGGGAGAAAAGCTCAATCGTTGAGCATGTGCTCAGATTGTCTGAGTGGCACAATCGCTTGAATCGAGTGGGAGTTAATCTTCCAGATGAGATAGTGACGGTTCTCCATAGTCACTGCCACCAAGCTAGTAGAGCTTCGTGATGAATTATAACATATCAGGGATAGTTATGATGATCCTTGAGCAACTCGCGATGCTTGACACCGCGAAAGTAGAAATCAAGAAGGAGCATCAATTGTTGATGGTTAGTAAAACCACTAGTTTCTAGAAGGGCAAGGGCAAAAGGGATACTTCATGAAACAGCAAATCGTTTGCTGCTCTAGTGAAGAATCCCAAAGTTGAACCCAAACCTGAGACTAAGTGCTTCTATAATGAGAGGAACGGTCACTGAAGCAGTACTACCCTAGATACTTGGTAGATGAGAAGGCAGGCAAGGTCGACAGAAGTATATTGGATATACATTATATGAATATGTACTTTACTAGTACTCCTAGCGGCACCAGGGTATTAGATACCGGTTCGGTTGCTAAGTGTTAGTAACTCGAAATAAAAGCTGCGGAATAAACGGAGACTAGCTAAAGGTGAGATGACGATATGTGTTGGAAGTGTTTCCAAGGTTGATGTGATCAAGCATCGCATGCTCCCTCTACCATCGAGATTTGGTGTTTGCGTTGAGCATGATTGGATTATGTTTATCGCAATACGGTTATTCATTTAAGGAGAATAATAGTTACTCTGTTTATTTGAATAATACCTTCAATGGTCTTGCACCTAAAACGTGCCAAAAGATATAAAATAGTAATGATAGTACCACATACTTGTGGCACTGCCATTTGAGTCATATTGGTATAGAACGCATGAAGAAGCTCCATATAGATGGATCTTTGGACTCACTCGTTTTTGAAAAGATTGAGACATGCGAACCATGTCTATTGGTATATATGCGTGAAGAAACTCCATGCAGATGGATCGTTTGGACTCACTTGATTTTGAATCACTTGAGACATGCAAATCATACCACATGGGCAAGATGACTGAAAGGCCTCGTTTTCAGTAAGATGGAATGAGAGAGCAACTTATTGGAAGTAATACATTTTGATGTATGCAGTCCAATGAGTGCTGAGGCATGCAGTGGATATCGTTATGTTCTTACTTCACAGATTGTTTGAGTAGATGCTGAGTGTATTTACTTGATGAAACACAAGTCTGAATTATTGAAAGGTTCAAGTAATTTCAGAGTGAAGTTGAAGATCGTCGTGACAAGAGGATAAAATGTCTGTGATATGATCATAGAGATGAGTATCTGAGTTACGAGTTTGGCACACAATTAAGACATTGTGGAAAGTGTTTCACAATTAATACCGCCTGGAACACCATAGTGTGATGGTGTGTCCGAACATCATAACTGCACCCTATTGGATATGGTGCATACCATGATGTCTCTTATCGAAATTACCACTATCGTTTATGGGTTAGGCATTAGAGATAACCGCATTCACTTTAAAAGGGGCACCACGCAATTCCGTTGAGACGACACCGTTTAGAGAAACCTAAGTTGTCGTTTCTTAAAAGTTTGGGGCTGCGATGCTTATGTGAAAAAGTTTCAGGCTGATAAGCTCGAACCCAAAGCGGATAAATGCATCTTCATAGAAAACCCAAAATAGTTGGGTATACCTCCTATTTCAGATCTGGAAGCAAAAGTAATTGCTTCTAGAAACGAGTCCTTTCTCGAGGAAAAGTTTCTCTCGAAAGAATTGAGTGGGAGGATGGTGGAGACTTGATAAGGTTATTGAACCGTCACTTCAACTAGTGTGTAGCAGGGCACAGGAAGTTGTTCCTGTGGCACCTACACCAATTGAAGTGGAAGCTTATGATGGTGATCATGAAACTTCGGATCAAGTCACTACCAAACCTCGTAGGACGACGAGGATGCGTAATACTTCAGAGTAGTACGTGATCCTGTCTTGGAAGTCATGTTGTTGGACAACGATGAACATATGAGCTATGGAGAAGCGATGGTGGGCCCATATTCCGACAAATGGTTAGAAGCCATGAAATCCGAGATAAATGGATCTTTGAGAAGAAGACGGACGTGGACGGTAATGTTACCGTCTATGAAGCTCGACTTGTGGCAAAGAGTATTTCCACAAGTTCAAGGAGTTGACTACGATGAGATTTTCTCATCCGTAGCAATGCTTAAGTCCGTCGAAATCATGTTAGCATTAGCTGCATTTATGAAATCTGGCAGATGGATGTCAAAACAAGTTTCCTTACCAGTTTTCGTAAGGAAAGGTTGTATGTGATACAATCAGAAAGGTTTTGTCGATCCTAAGGATGCTAAAAGGTATGCTAGCTCCAGTGATCCTTCCATGGACTAGAGCAAGCATCTCGGAGTCAGAATATACGCTTTGATGGAGTGATCAAAGTTTTTGGGTTTATACAACGTTTGTTAGAAACTTGTATTTACAATAAAGTGAGTGGGAGCGCTACAACATTTCTGATAAGTATATGTTAATGACATATTGTTGGTCCGAAATGATGTAAATTTTTTGGAAAGCATAAAGGGTTGTTTGAAAGGAGTTTTTCAAAGGAAGACCTGGATAAAGCTGCTTACATATTGGGCATCAAGATCTATAGAGATAGATCAAGACGCCTGATGATACTTTCAAAGAACGCACACCTTGACATGATTTTGAAAGAGTTCAAAATAGATCAGCAAAGAAGGAGTTCTTGGCTGTGTTACAAGATGTGAGTATTGAGTAAGACTCAAGACCTGACCACAGCAGAAGATAGAGAAAGGACGAAGGTCGTCCCCTATGCTTTAGACGTAGGCTCTACAGTATGCTATGCTGTGTACCGCACATGAAGTGTGCCTTGCCATGAGTTGGTCGAGGGGTACAATAGTGATCCGGGAATGGATCACATGACAGCGGTCGAACTTATCCTTAGTATCTAGTGGACTAAGGAATTTTCTCGATTATGGAGGTGAAAAGGAGTTCGCCGTAAAGGGTTACGTCAATGCGAACTTTGACACTAATCCGGATGGCTCTGAGTAGTAAACCGGATTCGTATAGTAGAGCAGTTATTTGAAATGGCTCCAAGTAGCGCGTGGTAGCATCCACAAGATGACATAGATATTCGTAAAGCACACACGGATCTGAAAGGTTCAGACCCGTTGACTAAATAGCCTCTCTCACAATCATAAGGCAAACCCTAGGTCCAGATGGGCCTTAAGGCCCACCCTAGTGGCGCCCCCCCTCTCCTCCCCTTGGCCGCCCCCCTTAGATGGGATCTAGGGCTGGCCGCTAGCCCTTGGGGGTGGAAAACCTAGAGGGGGCGCAGCCCCATCCCCCTATATATATTTGAGGTTTGGGGCTGCCCAAGACACGAGAACGTCTCTCTTTCGGCGCAGCCCTACCCCTCTCCCTCCTCCTCCTCTCCCGCGGTGCTTGGCGAAGCCCTGCGGGATTGCCACGCTCCTCCACCACCACCACGCCGTCGTGCTGCTTCTGGATGGAGTCTTCCCCAACCTCTCCCTCTCTCCTTGCTGGATCAAGGCATGGGAGACGTCACCGGGCTGCACGTGTGTTGAACGCGGAGGCACCGTTCTTCGGTGCTTAGATCGGAATCAACCGCGATCTGAATCGCTACGAGTACGACTCCCTCATCCGCGTTCTTGCAACGCTTCCGCATCGCGATCTACAATGGTATGTAGATGCACTCCCCTTCCCCTCGTTGCTAGATTACTCCATAGATTGATCTTGGTGATGCGTAGAAAATTTTGAATTTCTGCTACGTTCCCCAACACCCTTTATGTAATCGAGTCCGTGAGTTATATAATAAAGATTAGTATTGAGTCAAGGGCTTGATTATTTTGCTATGATCTTGAGGGAATAAAAGAAAAAGGAAAGGAATAAAAACAAATAATGAGATCATATTGATCTTTTGGAGAGTAATGACTTCACATAGAAAGAGTATGATGATTAAAAATTGTTGAGAGTTGACAAACATAGCTTTGGTCATCGTTGCAATTAATAGGAAGTAATAAAGAAAGAGAGGTTTCACATATAAATATACTATCTTGGACATCTTTTATGATTGTGAGTACTCATTAAAATATGACATGCTAAAGAGTTGATGTTGGACAAGTAAGACAACGTAATGGGTTATGTTTTCTTATATCTGAAATAAAGTATATTGTCATGGATCATCCAACATGTTGAGCTTGCCTTTCCCCCTCATGCTAGCCAAATTCTTTGCACCAAGTAGAGATACTACTTGTGCTTCCAAATACCCTTAAACCCAGTTTGGCCATAAGAGTCCACCATATCTACCTATGGATTGAGTAAGATCCTTCAAGTAAGTTATCATCAGTGCAAGCAATAAAAATTGCTCTCTAAATATGTATGATTGATTAGTGTGGAGGAAATAAGCTTTATACGATCTTGTGATGTGGAAGAAATAAAAGCGACGGACTGCATAATAAAGGTCCATATCACAAGTAGCAATATAAAGTGACGTTCTTTCGCATTAAGATTTTGTGCATCCAACCCTGAAAGCTCATGGCAACCTCTGCTTCCCTCTGCGAAGGGCCTATCTTTTACTTTTATCTTCTACCTTATGCAAGAGTCATGGTGATTTTCACCTTTCCTTTTTACATTTTATCCTTTGGCAAGCACAGTGTGTTGGAAAGATCCTGACATATATATCTAATTGGATGTAAGTTAGCATGAACTATTATTGTTGACATTACCCTTGAGTTAAAAGGTTGGGAGGCAAAACTATAAGCCCCTATCTTTCTCTGTGTCCGATTAAAACTCCATAACCATAAGTATCGCGTGAGTGTTAGCAATTGTGAAAGACTAAATGATAGTTGAGTATGTGGGCTTGCTGAAAAGCTCTGACATAGACTCTTTCTGATGTTATGATAAATTGCAATTGCTTCAATGACTGAGATTATAGTTTGTTGGTTCTCAATGAAGTTTCTGATTCATACTTGACATTGTGAATAGATTATTACTTGAGCATAAGAAATCATATGACAATATCCATATATGTTGCTGTTATAAGAATGATCATGATGCCCTCATGTCCGTATTTTATTTTATCGACACCTCTACCTCTAAACATGTGGACATATTTATCGTTATCGGCTTCCGCTTGAGGACAAGCGAGGTCTAAGCTTGGGGGAGTTGATACGTCCATTTTGCATCATGCTTTTATATCGATAATGGGCTGTTATTACACATTATGTCACAATACTTATGCCCATTCTCTCTTATTTTACAAGGTTTACATGAAGAGGGAGAATGCCGGCAGCTGGAATTCTGGGCTGGAAAAGGAGCAAATATTAGAGACCTATTCTGCACAACTCCAAAAGTCCTGAAACTCCATGAAAGTTGTTTTTGGAAATAATAAAAAATACTGAGCAAAGAAAATACCAGAGGGGGCCCACACCCTGGCCACGAGGGTGGGGGCGTGCCCTACCCCCCTGGGCGCGCCCCCTGCCTCGTGGGCCCCCTGGTGGCCCTTCGGTGCCCATCTTCTGCTATATGAAGTCTTTCGTCTGAGAAAAAAAGCATACACAAGCTTTCGGGACGAGACTCCGCCGCCACGAGGCGGAACCTTGGCGGAACCAATCTAGGGCTCCGACAAAGCTGTTCTGCCGGGGAAACTTCCCTCCGGGAGGGGGAAATCATCGCCATCGTCATCACCAACGCTCCTCTCATCGGGAGGGGCCCAATCTCCATCAACATCTTCACCAGCACCATCTCCTCTCAAACCCTAGTTCATCTCTTGTATCCAATTCTTGTCTCTAAGTCCGAGATTGGTACTTGTAGGTTGCTAGTAGTGTTGATTACTCCTTGTAGTTGATGCTAGTTGGTTTATTTGGTGGAAGATCATATGTTCAGATCCTATATGCACATTAATACTCCTCTGATTATGAACATGAATATGATTTGTGAGTAGTTACGTTTGTTCCGGAGGACATGGGAGAAGTCTTGCTATTAGTAGTCATGTGAATTTGGTATTCGTTTGATATTTTGATGAGATGTATGTTGTCTCTCCTCTAGTGGTGTTATGTGAACGTCGACTACATGACACTTCACCATTATTTGGGCCTAGAGGAAGGCATTGGGAAGTAATAAGTAGATGATGGGTTGCTAGAGTGACAGAAGCTTAAACCCTAGTTTATGCGTTGCTTCGTAAGGGGCTGATTTGGATCCATATGTTTCATGCTATGGTTAGGTTTACCTTAATACTTCTTTTGTAGTTGCGGATGCTTGCAATAGGGGTTAATCATAAGTGGGATGCTTGTTCAAGTAAGGGCAGCACCCAAGCACCGGTCCACCCACATATCAAATTATCAAAGTACCGAACGCGAATCATATGAACGTGATGAAAGCTAGCTTGACGATAATTCCCATGTGTCCTCGGGAGCGCTTTTCTCTATATAAGAAATTTTCCAGGCTTGTCCTTTGCTACAAAAAGGATTGGTCCATCTTGCTGCACTTTATTTACTTTTGTTACTTGTTGCTCGTTACAAATTATCCTATCACAAAACTACCGGTTACCTATAATTTCAGTGCTTGCAGAGAATACCTTGCTGAAAA
Source organism: Aegilops tauschii subsp. strangulata (assembly GCF_002575655.3). NCBI lineage: Eukaryota > Viridiplantae > Streptophyta > Magnoliopsida > Poales > Poaceae > Aegilops > Aegilops tauschii. Next base: position 308,624,380 of record NC_053036.3, read on the forward strand.
CCGCTTATCATTTCCTTCTGCTCCTCGTTGGGTTCGACACTCTTACTAATCGGAAGGACTATGATAGATCCCCTATACTTGTGGGTCATCAATCGTCAAGATCATTCGACCAGTATCCGGCATGGCGGATCAGCCGCACTAGTCCTGGACCCAATCATTAATGGATTCCACCTAATGCGAGTCCTCATGGATGGTGGTAGCAGCCTCAATCTGCTCTATCAAGACACAGTGTGCAAAATGGGCATTAATCCATCAAGGATCAAGCCAACGAAGACTACCTTCAAAGGAGTCATACCAGGTGTAGAGGCCCGCTATACGGGCTCAATCACACTAGAGGTTGTCTTTGGATCCCCCGACAACTTCCGAAGCGAGGAGTTAATCTTCGACATCGTCGCATTCCGCAGTGGTTATCACGCACTACTCGGATGGATGGCATTCGCTCGGTTCAATGCAGTGCCGCACTATGCTTATCTTAAGCTTAAGATGCCCGGTCCACGTGGCGTCATAACGGTCAACGGAAACAACGCTCCCTCTGTACAGAGGAGCACAACGCCGCCCTCGCAGCAGAAGCACAGAGCGGCCTTCTCAAGCAGAACCATAAACCGGCTGCTGAGCCGCTGGACATCGTAAAGAGGGTCCGGACTATGCTACACCAGGCCAGTGCGGCTCATCAAGAGCTCGACTAGCAATTTGGCCTCCGTCCCAACCCCGATCAGGTAGTGGCATTCATAACACGCGTGCATTATTACGCATTAGAAATCCCATGGGCATCGACGGAGGCACAACTAGCTTGTGATCCACAGTTCGGCTCGACCGATCCCGGACATACATATATTGTCACTATTTCCTTTTCCCTTTTTCATATTTATTTTGCATAAGCCTTCTTGGATGACCCGACTACTGGTCCTATCAAAGGATAAAAACACCAGGATGGCAAGAAGCACAGACGTACAGGGGAAGTTCTAGAGGTCCGATTAACGGCTACTCTACCTGTTGTCAGGACCCATACGCAGCTCGCCTTTGGTCATCGCATGTTAAACAGCTGGTTGCTTATCGCACCATTTGTATCAATGCGCTTTGACGCATTAACCCAATTATAATGGAAACAGTTCGTGGCTCAAGTTTAAGGGCCCAAGATATTGCCTCTGCTTTCTTTCTGTTTTCCTTTAAATAACTTATCTTCTAGCACCCGTACACTTTGGTACATTTCATATTTGCCAGGGGCTCCAAGGCGCCCCACGATACGGCAACAAAGTCCGAACACTCTTTATAGTGTAGTTCGGCACCCCGAATTTAGCATTATATGCATTGGTTCCGAATCATGTCTTTGGTCAATAGTTGGGTTGCCCGGCTCCTGTGCTTGCTACCTTACGTTCCGCTATATCGGCTAAGGTAGCAAAGGAAGAACTACTGCGATGGTGCCCTGGTTTATCCAAAGGAGCACCTCAGTAGAGAAAGCCGAAAACTGACTATCATGATGTGGCGAGAGCCGGCTAGCTGTTCGGAGGTTACAAATCGTCGGAGATTTCTCCCGCATTACGCGAAGGATCGGTACTTCCCGATCAGACGCTCATAGCACTCTCGTTTGAAAACTAGGGGCTGCGCCTATGTTTTATTGTAAAACTCCTATGGCTAAGTGAGGACGTTTAAGCCGCATAGTCTGATTGCCTGGTTCGTTGCGCTAAACAACTCCTTCAAGGACCATACAATTGGAACAAGATTGTTTAGATTCCATCCCGAACACCCCCGTACTACCTACGTGGGGGCAGAAGCCGACGACTGGCTAACCCTCAGATTGCATACAACACGGCCGCACAGGAGGAAAAAATTAAAACATAACAAGTATTATATTACAAACTGACTTTGTTTCCTCATACAAGGCAAAGACAACACGAATGTATTCATTCCAAAATAATGTCCTGCCCACACTGCATTGCCACAATGCGAGAGCCTTCTAAGACATCCGCAAAATAGCGCTCGGGTGTGTGGTGCTCCTTGCCCTCCGGCGCCCCCCTGGTCAGCTTGACGGCGTTCATCTTCGCCCACCACATCTTGCAACGAGCAAAGGCCATACGAGCACCTTCAATACAGGCCGATCGCTTGACGATATCCAGCCGAGGACAGGCATTTACCATCCGCCTCACGAGTCCGAAGTAGCTGCCGGGCATAGCTTTGGCTGGCCATAGTCGGATTATCAAATCCTTCATGGCTAGTTCGGCCAACCTATGCAGCTCCACCAGCTGTTTCAGCTAATCGGTGAAGGGCACGGGATGCTCTGGCACAAGATATTGCGACCAGAATAACTTCTCTGTGGAACTCCCTTCCTCGGCTCGAAAGCCACGGCGTCGGACACACTTCGCGGCAAATCAGCAAAAGCCCCTGGAGAAGTCCGAATTCGGGTTAGTAAAAGATACTTCCTCTTTGCATATTTGCTTTGCATACTGAATGCCTTACCTGCCGCAATCTTCCTCGCCTCTTGGATCTCTTGGAGGGCGCCCTGGGCCTCGTTCCGGGCCGTCTCCGCGCTTTGCCGAGCCTTGGAGAGTTCGGCCTCTTTAACCGACGCGTCATGCTCTAAGGTCTCACACTTCTTCACCGCGTCGTGGAGCTCTTGTTGGACTTCGTTGACCAGGGCCTTGAGCTTCTTACGGGCAGCCTGCTCCTTGACAACCTTCCCCTCGGCTTCGCCCAGGGCCCTTTTCAGGGCCTCGACCTCGATCGTCGCTCCTATACATATCATGACACTTCGGTCAATATATATTTTACTCTTTTCGAATATTTCCCGGGTTATCACATACCATGATTCTCCTGGAGCTGCCTCCTCACCTGGCCGAGATCCTCCTCGGCCTGCTCTAGCCTCCGCTTCAGATCGGAGACTTTGGCAACACGTGAGGCCGCGGCCAGCAGCGACGCCTGCATATTCATTCCAGACAAATTTAGTTAGTTTCCTGCAATAAGAGGATTGATCCTCTGTCCGGCTTTTCTTTCCGAACACCGGACAGTGTCTCAGGGGCTACTGTCTATACTGGGATTTTCTCCTTTTGCGTCGCTTGCCTCAAAACCTGTCAGCAGGTTGCTGCAGGCTTCGGTCAGTCTGCTCTTAACGGACTGAACCCTTTCAATCACCGTGCTCATAAGAACACGATGCTCATCCGCAATGGAAGCGCCTCGTAGCGCTTCCAGCAGATCATCTGGTGTCCCTGGTTGGACAGGGGTCACCGGTGGAATAGGCATACCCCCTTCTTTCGAAGGAGGTTGCGTGTCGGATTCTGGAGCCGTATCGGTCTCCGAAATCAAGTCTGGTTGAGGGCCAACTTGAGTACGGCCCTCCTCCCCAGTCTCCCGGGGGATTGGTTCCCCCTGGTGTTCGGCGACAGGGGCTTCGCCTTCAGGCGCCTCTTGATCCTCTCCTCGGCCTGGGAAGGTCCGTTGGGAGAGCACCTCATCATCTCCTTTGGCCTTGGGAGAGTAGGCGGCTGGCGGTGTCTTGCTGGCCATCTCCTTTGAGTCCAACGAACCTCTTGATGAGGATCGCTGGGAGCTGTTGTGGGCTGGACTGCGATAGCATAATTAACCATGTCAATGCATTGAAATAGAGAGGCTGGACATACGGGAGTCATAGCGCTTACGAAGCAGCTTGAGGCTTGGTGCCGGGGTGTCGCTCCGGACTGCTGTCGACGTCCCACACGGATTTGTCCGCAAAAGAGCCCTTCCCCTTTTTGGGCCTCCCCACCTCTAGGTTCGTGGAGGCTGCCCTCTTCATCCTTCCCTCGTCAGGGGGAGGGTTGTCCTTCTCCTCCTCCTCCTCATCATCGTCATCCTCGGCGGCGGAGGAGCGGGTCTCGTCTTCGGACGTCGTGTCCGAAGCGCACTTGCGACGGGGGCCACTCCGGACCCCCTTGGCCTTCTTCTTGGCCTTTTTTTCCGGCGCCTTATAGGGCGCCGGCACCAGCATCTTCGCTAAACGTGGGATGACTGGTTCTTCAGGCAGCGGAGCCGGACACTGGATCCGTTTTGCCCTCTTCATCCATTCCTGAAAAAGCAATGACGGTGAAAGTTTGGATGTCTTCCCTAGAGCAGACAAGTAGAGGACGTGTTGGAAACTCACCTCGCTGGTTGGGTGGTTAATGTCGTGTCCATGGTCCAAATCCGTGGCTGGCGGTATCTCGTTGCCCTTGAAGAGCAATTTCCAGGCATCTTCGTGAGTGATCTCGAAGAGCCTCTTCAGCGTATGGTGCTTCTTCGGATTGAACTTCCATAGCGGGAGGCTTCGGCTTTGGCACGGGAGAATCCGGTGAACTAGCATCACCTGGATCACATCGACAAGTTTGACATTCTTGTCCACCATCCTTTGAACGCGCGTCTGCAGCGCTATCAGCTCGTCTGGCGGACACCAGTTCGGGCTCTTCTCGACCCAGCAGGTGAGTCGCATGGAAGCGCCGAAGTTAAATTCGGCGGCCGCGGCCCAGTTTGTGCCGCGGGGTTCTGTGATGTAGAACCATTGTTTCTGCCATTCCTTGACAATCTCCACGAAAGTGCCTTTTGGCCAGGAGACATTGGCCAGCCTGCTCACCACGGCTCCCCCGCACTCCGCATGCTGGCCGTCCACTACCTTCGGCTTCACGTTGAAGACTTTGAGCCATAGCCCGAAGTGGGGTTGGATGCGGAGGAAGGCCTCACACACGACGATGAGCGCCGAGATGTTGAGGAAGGAGTTCGGGGATAGATCATGAAAGTCTATCTAGTACATCAACCCGCGGACGAAAGGGTGGAGTGGAAACCCTAGCCCGCGGAGGAAATGAGGGATGAATACCACCCTCTCGTTGGGCTTCGGCATGGGGACGACTTGCCCCTGAGCTGGAAGACGGTGGGCGATTTCCTTCGCCAAGTACCCAGCCGCCGAAGCTCAGTAATGTCCTTCTCCTTGACGGAGGAGACCATCCATTTGCCTTGGCCTCCGGATCCGGACATGGTCAGATGCTTGCCGGAGATGTAGAAAGGTGGGGACTTGGGCGCTGGAGCTCAAGGATGGAAGGGGAGAGGAAGGAGAAGGTGTGAGTAGATAAGGGTGAATCCTTATCCCCTTATAAAGGCAATGAATATTGAACGCCTTCCCACTCGCCTCAAAACTCGCCTATTCCCAAGGGCTGTGTAAACGGCACGGTTGGGTTACCCATACCTGTATTGATGAGAATCCCACAATAAAGGGACACGATCTCTGCTTCGACAAGACATGCCAATGACAACCGCGTCTCGAAACGTGGAAAGGCAGACACAAAACAGTTGCAAATTATGACCGGGTGGACGTGATGTCGTGTTGTAAAAAGTTATCAGCGGATTGGACTCGTGGAGTATTATATTCTCTCTGCAGTTGTGTATGGTGTGTGTGTGTTACAGGTCTGGATACAATCATCATATCTGGAGACTATCTTGGAGAAGGGAACCCGCCTTGCAATGCCGAAGACAAATCTGCGCGCCGGACTCCTCGTCATTGAAGCCAGGTTCAGGGGCTACTGAGGGAGTCCTAGACTAAGGGGTCCTCGGGCGTCCAGCCTGTTAGCCATGGGCCATACTGATGGGCTGTGAAGATACGAAGACCGAAGACTGCACCCGTGTCCGGATGGGACTCTCCTTAGCACGGAAGGCAAGCTTGGCAACCAACTATGTAGATTCTTTTCCTTTGTAACCGACCTTGTGTAACCCTAGATCCTCCCGGTGCCTATATAAACCGGAGGACTTAGTCCAGAAAGGGGAGAGACTCATTACCATAGTCATACAGGCTAGACTTCTAGGGTTTAGTCATAACGATCTCGTGGTAGATCAACTCTTGTAATACTCATATCCATCAAGATCAATCAAGCAGGAAGTAGGGTATTACCTCCATAGCGAGGGCCCGAACCTGGGTAAACATCGTGTCCCCTGTCTCCTGTTACCATCGACCTTAGACGCACAGTTTGGGACCCCCTACCCGAGATCCGCCGGTTTGACACCGACAACCCCCACCACGCGAAGAGGCGCCGCCGCAACCGCGAGGGGCCGTGGCAGGGGTCGCGGCGTGCTTACGGGGGCGGCCGTGCCCCCTCTTGGGCGGCGGTGAGCCGGGGCCCTCCTGGCGGGTCTTCCCCTTCTCTGCGGCCGAGAACCTCTTCACAGGTGCCATGGGTGTCGCTGCTAGCAATGAAGCAAGGGAGAGGAAGCGAGCGGAGCAGGAAGAGATGAGCGACGGGGGCTCCGCCCCCCTCCTCAATTATAGTGGGGAAGGCCAACCGGTGATCCCCACGATCACAGGTAATGATGATTTTTCTCTGCATGCAGCAGGGACTCGTCAAGTCGGGTAGTTGCCGAGGCAGCGTGGGGAAGCGGAGACGCCCACGTCCCATCAATCGCCATGCGTCAACCGAGGCCGCAGGCTGTTGGGGCCCGCGGCGCTCCGCACTTGCCCTTTGGCTTCGCCTCGAAGCCAAGTCCGAGCGCGCCTTGAGCCCCGGGACTACTGTCGGCGTCCTGGGAACGGGGGTCCCCAGACTTGCCTGCCTGCGGCCCACGACGCGGCTCCGCCAACGGCCCTGTACGGCCCATCTTCATCAGCAAACACTCAAGACCCTCATGAGGGGCCAAGCCTTGCGAGGCGGACGACGCAAGACCTCCTCGGGGGCGGCCTCACCATGGTGGCTCGCGAGGGGCAGAGAGATCAAGGCAAGGGGCACCTCGCGAGGTTTATGTGACGCAAGCCATGACGACCGGGGCCAGGCAGGCGCCAGCGCGCACAGTGTCCTTGCTTCCTCTATGGTGCTAAAGAGGCAAGCGCAGGCGAGGAGTCCCGAGGCATCAGGCAAAGGTTTCCATATTAGTGCAACGAGACCAAGACCAGCAGGACGGAGGTCACCGTGGAGCCCAGGACAGCGTCACCACCAGAGCCTTTGGCCGGCGAAGACCACCTTTAGTCAGGATAACTTGTACTAGTTGTCTCCCTTCAAATTTGGCCGTTGTGGCATCCCTTCCCGCTAGCATTTGGGAAGAGGACCAGGGCCTCTATAAATAGGGCTAGCCACCACAGTAGGAGGCAACTGATCCTGGGCTATTCATATCATCCTCATCCACGCAAACTGACCAAGCACAAGAGCACCTCTCCTCAGGAGGCTGTTCTTCCCTTGTAACTGTTCATCCTCAGCCCAAGAGGCAATCCACCACACCACACTGGAGTAGGGTATTACACCACATCGGTGGCCCGAACCAGTATAAACCTTGTGTCCCTTTGTTCAGCGAGTTCGACGCGCTGAGCCTTGAGATTGCGGTGAGGGAGAGTGCTAGGGGGAGGAGAGATCTCCGCGTGCACCCCAGTGTTCGAACCTCAAGGGTTTTGCCAGAACCCGAAATCCGACATCCACTACTATATTGCTTCACCCTTCCTTTTTGGGGAAAATCCCAACGGAGCTCACAAGTAGCAGAAGGAATTTCTGGTGTCGTTGCCCGCGTGATATCGTCAAACAACTCAAGGTCACTTCATACACATTATCATTTACTTGTTCTACTTTTTGTTTGCTTTTATTAGTCTTGTTAGAAAAATAGAAAACACAAAACTATTTAATTTGTCTTGCTTGCTTGAAAGTTGCCACCATGTCTCAAGAAAACACTAAGTTGTGTGACTTCTTGAATACTAATAACAATGATTTTATTGGCACTTCAATTGCTCCTCTCGCCACTAGTGCGGAGTCATATGATATTAATTTTGCATTGCTAATATTATCATGAAAGAACAATTTGCTGGAAATCCTAATGAAGATGTTGCATCCCATCTTCATACCTTCGTTGAATTATGTGACATGCAACAGAAAAAAGATGTGGATAATGATATTGTTAAGTTGAAATTATTTCCCTTCTCACTAAGAGATCGTGTTAAAACTAGGTTTTCATCCTTACCTCACAATAGTATTGATTCTTCGGATAAATGTAAGGACGCTTTTATTGCTAACTACTCCCACGATCCCATAATGTAAGACGTTTTTTGACACTACAATAGTGTCAAAAATGTCCTACATTATGGGACAAAGAGAGTACTTTCCTCCTGCCAAGATAATATCTCTTAGAAATCAAATCATTAACTTTAAACAACATGAGCAAGAACATGTTGCACAATCTTGGGAGAGAATGAAATTAATGATTAAAAATTGTCCCACTCATGGATTAAGCTTATGGATGATAATTCAAAACTTTTATGCAGGACTAAACATTCTGTCGGCAAATCTTCTAGACTCTACTGTAGGTGGTGCTTTTTGGTAATTACATTAGGAGAAGCCACGAAGCTTCTCGATAATATGTTAAAAAATTATTCTCAATGGCACACCGAGCGAGCTCCAACTAGTAAGAAGGTAAACTCTGTCGAGGAAGTTTCTACTTTGAGTGATAAAATGGATGCTCTTATGAATATGATCGCAAGAAAAATGCTCAAGTTGATCCAAATGATATTCCATTATCTACTTTGATTGAGAAAAATAATGATGCTATTGATGTGAATTTTGTCGCTAGAAATAATTTCAATAACAATGCTTATAGAGGGAATTTCAATCCTAGACTGTATCCCAATAATCCCTCTAATAATAATGAACTCCATGACCATTATAGTAAAAGGTTGTTTGAAATCGAAAGGGCTACTAAGAATTTTATGCATTCACGGTATGAGAAAAACGAACTATTTGCTAAAAAAATCAAAGAAAACTCTACCTTGTTGGATTCTATTAGTAAACAACTTAATGACGTCAATCAAGAAGTAGCCAACCTTCAATTAAAACTTGCTCGAATCAAAATTATAATAGGAAAGATTTCCGAAAAACAAACAATACTAGTGAATAAAATGGCTGCTAAACCAGAATCACATTTCCTAGCTAGTGAAGATGAGGATGCTAAACTATAGGAGTCTCCACTATATATTTGTTTAGTAGTGTAAAACATGATGATAAAGGGACTGGAGATGAGTTAATTTTAGCTAGAAGGCGTCCCAACAGTTTGGAGGGTGATGATCTTAATGATGAAAACAACAAAAGTGGGTTTGAAGAGGTCAAAACTTTAGATAGTGATGTACCCACTACTTTGGATTAAAAGGACTATGATAATTGATCTTTGATTGAATGTATTTCCTTGTTACAATCCATGATAAATTCACCCGATGCTTACAAACAAAATAAAGCTTCTACTAAACACATTGTAAAAGCAATGATTAAACCTCATGAAGAAAAGCTAGAATTGGAAGTATATATACCAAGTAAATTACATGACGAATGAGAACTTACTATTAAAGTTAAGATTAAAGATTATGAATGTAATGCTTTGTGTGATCTTGGTGCTAGCATCTCTACTATACCAAAATCTTTATGTGACGTTCTAGGTCTCACTGATATGGGTGAATGTTCCCTCAACTTGCATTTAGCGTCAACTATTAAGAAACCATCGAGTAGGACTAATGATGTTCTCATACTTGCTAATAGAAACTATATACCAGTGGATTTCATTGTACTTGATATTGAATGCAACCCATCTTGTCCTATACTACTTGGTAGACCTTTCCTACGAACCATAGGTGCAATGATTGACATGAAAGAAGGAAATATAAGGTTCCAATTTCCATTAAAGAAAGGGATGGAACACTTCCCAAGGAAGAGGATTAAACCACCACATGAATCTATTACAAGAGTTACCCATGGAATTACTTTCAAGGATGATAATACTTGAAACTATGAGCTAGGGGCATAAACAAATAGCGCACCTAGTGATTTGATTACCCACCATATGGTATGTTCTTGAGAGAGATGCATCTAGTGAAAACTATGGCCCCGGTTCTATTTAAGCATATTGCTAAAACTGAAAATACCTTGCTGCAATCTATTTACTTTTATATACTTTGTAATTCATCTAGATACTACTATCCAATTTGATCCATGCAATTAACGAGTACAAGGGGATTGACGACCCTCTTGCCCACGTTGGGTGCAAGTATTTTCTCTTGTGTGTGTAGGTACTATCGACGGTTCTTTGTGTGAATCCCTATTGATTCGATAACTTTGGTTCTTTACTGGGGAAAATACTATCCAGTACAATATTGCTTCACCCTTCCTCTTCGGGGAAAATCCCAATGTAGCTCACAAGTAGCAGCGCCGGGAAGTCTTCATGGTCTTCTTGAATTTTTAGTTGAAACGTTGCCGTGGTAGTAGAAAAATTATTGCCGTCGCAGCCGTTTCAAAAACCTTGCCATGGTAGCAATTTCAGAATCTGTTGTTGTGGCGACCATTTCAAAAATGTTACCATGGCACCAATTTCAAAAAATGTTGCCGAGGCACAAAAAATTATCAACCCCTCCTTTATGCGCCTGGTACAGCCGCCTCATGCCGGGGTCCTTCGTGAAAGAATGCATGTCACCATCACCTATAACCTGTAGGCTATCTCTACATGTATTACATTAAAGTGACAATCCCATGGGTCCATCCATCATGCCGTACTGTGATGCGCGGGCTACTTAACATTATAACATATAACCATCTCATACATAAACTCATTATCAAGATGAAGGCTATACCACATCACATGTAACATGCAAAACCAAGTTAGAAGTCCTCCAATCTGTTTGGCAAATGTTAATTACATGGCTTCTAGGGTTTCTGGATAATGCTAGCTACCTATGTCCACCATTAAGGTGATAATTCTTTTTGCTAGATTAACTTTCGGGGTGTGTGAGGGAAGAAACTTAATTAAAAATCTTGAGTACCACACTAAACTTTGTCAATACATGTGACCCCATAGAAGATCGTTCATCTTCATCGCCCTCTCATGTCTGCGATAGCTCACTATTCTTGACTATGATGAAGCCCAAAGAACTGTTAGTGGATCGTCGACAGCCAGACCCGATCGCTTGTGAGAACTTTGTGCAAAGCTACATCATGCTGTCAGTGAGCTCAACCGAAGCAACACTCGAGGGAAGCGTAGCAAGAACATGAAACCCTCACATCCACATGTGGTCTAGATCCAAACCTGCATCTACTCATAGAACCACTCATGATGCCACTGTGGGGAAATGTAGTAGAAAACAGAAAAATTGCCCTACGATCACCCATGAACACTATGAAGATGCGATAAAACGGTTTGGATCAGATCGTTACCAAATTTGAGTTGCAGCAGAAGAAGACGAATCGGTGTTGATCATACTTGAAGTCCCTCAAACCATAGATGAACGATCCCGCAAGTGGCACACAAATAGTCCCTCAAATGAAAGATTGATAGCACGAGCTCTATATGAGTTGCAAGTGTATGGTCTTCACGATCTGGCAGCGCTTTGCCATCGAGAGCTAATCATCGCCGGAGAATTAGAGGGAGGATATTAGAACCACATTGGGATTCTAATTATGATGATTTGAGGATCTAGGTCTAGCTCTACTTGATCAACTAGGACCAAATAGAACTAGAGAACTAGAGGAGGGTCCAAAACTTGTGTGTCCAAAGGGCCAATGTCCTAAAGTATATATATAGGTTGGAGGGAGGGGATAGGGGGTACCACAAGGGGAAGGAAACTCTCCCCTTTGGCCGACCAAGGAGGGAGGAATCCCCTCCAATTTGCCTCCCTTCATTAATGCAGGACATTGCTAACGCGACACTAGAATCAGAGACCCTTCGACGAAACTGTGTGCTATGCAATAATCGCAAACGGTGATGTAAAAAAACCGTCAAAAAAGATGCAAAACATTTGCGGTGGAGGATACATCAAACCCGATTTGGATTTTAGTTGCTTGTGCGATGCGGGGCGTATGGTTCAATACAATGAACTGTTTGTGATGAGGCAGAACAACAGAAACGGGCAGCCAAATGAAGGTGTGTGCAATTTACGGCATATAGTTCACTCGGATGAACTGTTTGTGATTAGGCGGAACAAAAGAAATGGTCAGGCAGATCAAGGTGTGTGCGATAGAGGGCAAATAGTTCACTCAGATGAACTGTTTGCGTTGAGCCAAGAGAACAGAAACGGTTCAATTTAACAAGATGTGTGTGATACGCGGCAAACATGTCTGTAATAAAAAATGTCTGCGAAGACCGATAATAACACAGACGATTGCAACTAATAAGACGTGTGTGTTGTGCAATGGGATTGCATACAGAACAACAACATATATATATATATATACACACACTTATAAGGACATGGTTGCATAACCAAATTAAACATCCAATTACATAGGTGGCTACTACACACATGACATTTGCACACACCGAAGTGAACTATTACATGCATAACTATGTGAGATGTACTTACGACTAGAAACAATTAGGCTTGTATAATTGTATTTTTTTAGTACAACCATACATATAATCATATTTGATCGCTCGCCCGTCGCACACGACCTCATTTTGCCGAGCGTGTGTGGCGGGAGGGCCTATCGTCGACGGTTAGTGGGTCGTGTGGGAAGGACCCCCCTATTGCCCACACTCACTTGGCGACAGTTCCAAATGTTGTTGAAGAAAGGGGTTAAAAATTGTTTGTATATTACCTAGTTGTACCAGTGCTTCCTTCTACAAGGAGGAAGGGGGCGCCTCCACCTATTGGGCGCATGTGGCCCAATCTCTTTCCACCACTTGGCCTTTTAAGGCCCGTTGATATTTAAATTAATATAAAAGCCTCCTAACTATTATTAAAGCTTTTTATTATTAATTTAACAACTCCATAAAAAATTTCCACCTATATATTATTTATCGGTAATACCCGATATTGCCCGATAAACTCCAAAACCCTTCCGGTGACCCCAAAATGCTCCGAGTTCCTCTCGCAACTATTTGGAATATTAACAAAACAATTTCACAAATATGTCCCTATTATCCCCGTCCTACTAACACTCAGCGTATTGTGATTACCTTAAGCTTGTGACCATGTAGGTTCGGTAAAACATAGACATCAACCAAACCTCTTTGTTTAATAACCGATAGATGAACCGTGGACGTCCATGTCGATCCCTATGAGTACGTGAATGACATTTGAGTGAACCTTTGGTTATCATGTGTTATTCCCTTTACTTCACGATACTTCACAAAACCCTAGGTGAGATGTATCGGTATCCACTTGAGTCACACACATGCTCACTATACCGGTCTCCTCATTGCCACTTTTGTTCTTCTTTCTCATTGACATGTTCTGGCATCCCCGTGACATTGCCACCCGTGTCTGGCCAGATGATGATGGATGCCGTCACACTGAGAGGGCCCTAAGAATATCTATCCATCGTTGGAGGAGCAAATCCCACTCTTGAGCTATCTAGTCCCTTGTCAAACTTTCCGATGAACCTGTAAGTTGTCGTTATGATCACCATGTTACAGATCATGTTTGAGCAACCCCAAAGTCCACCGTACAGTAAGAAGTGTCACGACCCACCTTTTCAGGCATATGGTCTCCATGTCTTTCTATGCCAGCCCCTAGATCGAATCGTCGGCATACACGGTAACACAAATGTGTCCTGTATTACATCGCACGATCGAGAAAGCAAATATTCTTATAGACTCTAGCCATGGGCTAGTCAAATACATAGTACTATAAGCAAACAAAGTTCATAACAAGCGGAAACGAAAGCAAATCTAAGGTAGATGTCTTGATAAGCTCCATCAACACCATGGGGAAGCGTTTCGAGTGGAGGCACAAAACCCTACGTAAATCACTCCTCATAGTAATCACCTGCAACATGATATGTTGCAGCCACTAGGCTCAGTATTTGGAATGTATTAGCAAGTCCAAAGTTTATTCGAAACCTATTCACCTACATGCACTTTGCCTGGTGGGGTTCAAGGCTCTTTGCAGAAAATATAGTTTTGCGCTATTATTTTAGTAGTGGTCTACTCTAACTGGACATACCGCATCACACAGTAGTCCTGGGCAGATCATATCATGAGATCACCCATAGATGCAATTTAAGTATGTGGGCTTCCAAATCGCACGGTTGCCCAAGCCTTTCTCTAGAGACCCTGGTACCCCCAATCCTCTAAGACAACTCCACACTCCCCGTTGGTTCAACCCATTGATTTTATTAGAGAAGAGGTGATGAGATTGAGCTGACAATTCTTAGATGAGATGCTCAAGTTTGTCTGTAACCGAGGACACGGCTGGTCATGATCAGTTTTATACACTCTGCAAAGGTTTTTGTACTCTGCCTTTGATTCCCAGTCACACCCTTATGCCACTAAACTTCATTTGTGAAGTAGCTAGGTAGATCATGACTAGACTTTTGGAAGTGGTAGCCCTTCAGAAAAGGCAGACCTAGTCCAACCTACACACCTACATCTGCTGGTCTACCCATGAGGGTTCCCACAACCTACTTGGTCCAGACAGAGCCCACATTATATCACAGTTACACACGATAGCCACTCAATGTTAAAATCGTACAATCCCTTTGATACCTGGTTGCATTCCCCACCAAAGACTACACTCCGATGACCGAATCAAAGCGAGTCCACCCAGATCGATTCATTAATTAATTAGTAATTAAATAATCAACCATGAGGTTGTGTGGTGGAATAATAATTGATGTTTCCCAATCCAGGTTATAGCAGCTACGCATCTACTTGATGGTTACAAGGCAGGGTAAGTTTGGACCTAAGTTGTCAACTACTGGGTTGTAAAGAATTTAGCATCCTAAACTCACACACCTAACATGGCAAAACTACAATGCAAATAAAATATTGTGTAACATGATCAAAGTGGAACTTGCCTCGGTTGTTGTTGACCCTGGTGCACTCCTCACAGTCACAGGGGTGGCACTCCCCATAATCTGACATTGTCAAAACGATACAAAATAGCAATCAGAAGCACACAATTCATGCAAAGGTAAGAATTGCATGAATGCGATAGAAAAAATAACACATCAAGTGTGGGATTGTTGGGTTTGGTTTCATTCAACTTGGTATTCAATTTTTGGTTAGGGTTTAGTTGATTAATTGACTTCATTACAATATTCAACTAGGCTTAGCTACCTTGGTTCAAATTCTAATAAGTTCAACTTAATAACTTTGTTTAATATTTTTGAACCCTAGATGAGTTAGACCCTATTAATTAATGCAACTTGGTTTGAATTTGAGATTTGACTTGCATTCTTGAAAATATTTGACCTAAGTTTTACTTTCAGATTTGAAGTTCATTTATTTTAGGTCATTATGATTTGATTATGAAATTTGAATAAATAATTAATTGTTCTACCATTTTATTTTATAAAATAATTAGGGTTTATCATTAAATTTATTTTAATTCAAACTATGGTTCAAATGTTGCAAAACGTAGTGGAAAACAAAAAAAATCGCCCTACGATCACCCAGGAACAATATGAAGATGCATAATGGGTGGTGATCAACGATCGTTACCAACTCCGGGAGTGCAACGGAAGTAGACGAGTCATTGTAGATCGTACTTGAAGTTCCTCGAACGTTGATATCAATCCTGCAAACCGTCCATGAACAATCCCTCGAATGGAAGACTGAAAGCATGGCCTCTCTACTTGGTTGCAAGCATACGGTCTTCACGATCCAGCAGCGCTTCGCCGTCCAGAGCTAATCGTCATCGGAGAATCAGAGGGAGGAGATTAGAACCACACAGGGCTTCTAATTATGAGTATTAGAGGTGGCTAGGGCTCGCTCTAATTAGTCAACTAGGACCAACTAGAACATGCACTAGATCAACTAGAGGAGGCTCCAAAACTTGTGTATCCATAGGGTGGAAATCCTCTAGTATATATAGGTTAGAGGGGAGGAAGAGGGCGGCCACCAAGGAGGGAAAGTCCCCCTTGGGGCGCTGGCCTAGGGAGAGGGAGTAGGACTTCCTCCCCTAGTCCAATTCGGCCCCCCATAAGGAAAGGGGGGCGCCTTCCTACTTGGGCCCTTGTGGCCCAAGTTGCCTTCCATCTCTTGGCCTTTTAAGGCCCATTGATATTTAAATTAAATATAAAATGTTCTAACCATTCTCTAAGCATTACATATATGATTTAACATCCCCGGAAACATTTTCCAACTATATAGTATTAATCGGTAATACCCGGTATTACCCGATATTCACTGAAACCTTTCCGGTGACCCCGAAACGCTTCTGGAACCTCTCGGAACTATTCCGGATATTAATGAAAAAATTACACAAATAAATTCCCATCACTCCCGTCCTAATAACACTCAGCAGATCATGATTACCTTAAGCTTGTAACTCCATAGGTTCGGTTAACCATAGACATGAACGAAACCCCTTTGTTGAATGACCGATAGCGGAACCGTGGACATCCATATCGGTCCCTATGATCGCACAGATGATATTCGAGTGAACCTTTGGTTATAATGTGGTGTTCCTTTTGCTTCTGATATTTTACAAAACCCGGTGTGTATCGGTATCCTCCTAAGTCATCACCATGCTCACTATACCGTTGCTCCTATTACCGGTTTTGTTCTTCTTTTCTCATTGATGTGTTCTAGCATCCCCGTGACATTGTCACCTGTGTCTGGCCAGACGATGATGGATGTTGTCACACCGAGAGGGCCCTAAGATCTCTCCATCGTCGGAGGAGCAAATCTCACTCTCGAGCTGTTCAGTCACTTGTCAAACTTTCCGGTGAGCCTGAAAGTTGTCGATATAATCACCTTGTTACAGATGATGTTTGAGCAACCCCAAAGCCCATCGTCTGGTAGGAAGTGACCGAGACACTCTCACGGTCCGAGGAACTAAAACACATGCTAACACTCCATGTTATAACAGATGATTTCAGACGATATGATCACATAGTATAACAGACAAGAATTGGGTCGATTAAATATGATCGTTCTTCTAATGCCATACCCTCAATGTTGTTTTAGGACTATCGTTACACTTAACGATATCCTAAGATCCGGAAAACGTGATCACCAACAACACTTGAGCTGGTCTTAGAGGCGAGATCGGGAACCTATTGTTTAGCGCAGCCTGTAGCACATCCACCTTTTCCAAGCATGCCAACCCACCAAAGCGCCACCTCTACCATCAACCTCGTCAACGAGGAAAAAGAGAAGGCGCCACAGCCCATCGAGGCCGATGCGCTCCCCGGCAACGTGATGGACGACGCCGTGATGCACGTCATCGCCAGGGTTGAGCAGACCCTTGGTGCATGGTGCTTCAGCGCCTCGGATCAAGATAGGCATGTCAGCGCCGAGAGGCTGCAGCTCGCCGCACAACATGATCGATGGCGCGCCGCAAAGCAAGCTATGCGTGTTCACGCCGATAGGCTGCGGCTCGGCGCACGGCGAGACCGTTGGAGCGCCGCAGAGCGAGAGGCGCGGCATGCCGCACAACAAGAGTGGATCCATCGGCGCTTGCCTGCTGTCGACAGGGTGTCGCAGCTGGGTACACGTCCCGTCAATACCCCCATTCCTCGCCAGGAGTGGGCAGAGGCCCTTTGCGCCGTACTTGCACTAGTGGTCGGCCTCGCCGTACTTGCACCGGACGCCCGCCGCGCCGTTCGCCTTGTCCCCGGCCCGCTCGATGCCAACGCACTGGTCGGTAGGCTCGAACGCCTCCTTGGCCAAGGTGTCCACCTGGGCGCAGTAGAGGAACATGGCCGTCGCATCCTCGAGCTGGTGATCTTCGATGAAATAGCCAAATTGGAGCTCGAGATCGCGCTCCAGATGTACCGTGAGCATGTCGACCGCTTGGACGAACGCCTACATGAGTTCAGGCAGAGCCAAGAGCTACCGTAGCAAGGGCTGGTCATGGTCTGATGGACGCATTTTATTTTGTTGAATCGTTTCGACGTGGATCGCTATGTATTCACAACAATCATAATATTGCTCTGTTTCAATGTGTGTACTCTGTTTTCCATTCTTATATGTTCTATTTCAATGTGTGTATATACGCTTTCCATTCTATATATGTGGATGATAACATCCAGATACAAATTAGTATACAAAACAGATAGAAAATGCAATTCATAATATATATATATTAATTGTTCATTAGTTCATCATGGAATATATATAATATCATCACATATACGTGATGATACTTAACTACTAGGTGCAATGCATAAAATTGAAAATGAGCAATACTAAAACTAATAATCCCTCCTGGGGGCAGTATTCCAGCAGCCCCTCGCAGTAGCTCCCTAGTGCGCGGCGTCTTCCCAGCGCGGAGGCAGTACTCCGCCTCGAAGCTCTTGACGTATCGATCTGCCTCTTGCTGGCGGACGAGTGCGAATGATCTTGCCATTTCGTTAGGCGCCCTTCGGAGGTCCTTGTCGATGGCACGCTGGAGCTTATCGGCCCACCTCCACGCAGCGATGAGGCACCTAGCGCCTTTGACCTTCCTCGCGAAGTACTCGTCTTCGTACACCTCCTCCGCACGACGACGCGCCCGCTCCCAAAGCTCCACCGCCTCCTTTTTCCAGGCGGCATCACGGGCTTCACAGGCCGCCTGGTACCTGGCTTCCTCCTCCACCATCTCCTTCTTGACTTCCACAGACAAAGATTGTACTGGCCCCCAAACCAATCCAAAGTTGGGGGGTCCAACGCAACCTCGTCCGGCGGCGCGTAGGAGTCCTCCTCGTCGCTGCTCTTCGACAGAGCATCCTCAGGGGGCGGCGAGTCCTCGTCGGCGCGTGGGCAGATCGACGGCTCCATGGCAGAGATTTGAGAGACAGAGAGAGAGAGAGAGCAAGCGAGGGGAGGATGTAGATGAGAATGCAGGCGGGACGACGTGAGCAAGGTAGTATTTATTGGCGGCCGGAATCTAGATCGACGGGAACAGTACACACGCTGGTCACCAGAATTTACGAGTACTATAGTTTGAATTACACACGATTCCCGCAGCAAAATCCTTTTGTGAACTTAATAGCTGACGGTTTCCAATACAAAACCGTGTCTGATTAATAACCCCCGCCACCACCTTCCAAACCTAGAGGCGTGAAATAGAGTGCCAATCATGTGGGGGCCAGTTGTCTTGCCAGATCTTTACATTTTCTTTTTTGAACCCCAGATATTTACATCGTTTGATGATTTTTTAACTCGCACACAAGTACACAAAAATATTATTTTTCAAACCGTTATGGTTAGCCGTTGCATGTAGATGTAGTCCAAATTTGAATTACGGTCATTAAATGGCTAGAAAATCACTTAAATGTCTTCAAAAGGTCAAATGACCCCTAGAATTTTCCAAATTTTCACATGACAGTTGTATTAGTGCACGTTAAATGTACAAAAAATTGAAGGCCTTAAGAGGAAGCTATCTCATGTTCGTCATTAAACATAGATTGTTCCCTCTCGGAACCAACGGCCTTCTAGTGAGTTGCTCCGGTTTGCGAGGGAAAATTGGATCTTTTGCCCCACTTTACTTCCCACTTAGATAATCCCCCCCTGAGAGGCTGTCGGGTGGGGTCAGGGCCACTGGTTCTTGAGACAACCCTGGGGCAAATCATCTAACCCCTTGTAAAGTGGGGTAAATCATCTAATCTCCCGGTTTGCGAGGGGTGTGTGTCCAAACTTTCGTCAAACATGCCAAATTATTTGCCACATTACCTTGGTGGCATGACATTACATCAAGCGAGGTTTCATGTTTTTTTATCATTTTTTAATTTTATGGAATTAAAATGCCATGGCACTCCATGCATGTGTCCATGCCGTGACACCAATATGTTTGAAAATTCCTGCTAATTCACTGCACATGGAATTAACTCGCACACAAGTACACAAATATGATTTTTCAAACCGTTATGTTTAGCTATTGCATGTAGATGTAGTTCAAATTTGAATTACAGTCATTAAATGGCTAGAAAATCACTTAAATGTCTATAAAAGGTCAAATGACCCCTGGAATTTTCCAAATTTTCACATGATAGTTGTATTAGTGCACGTTAAACGTAGAAAAAATTTGAAGGACGTAAGAGGAAGCTATCTCCCGTTCATCATCAAACATGCATTGTTCCCTCTCGGAACCACGAGTCTTCTAGTGAGTTGATCTGGTTTGTGAGGGGTGTGTGTCCAAACTTTCGTCAAACATGCCAATTTTTTACCACATCATCTTGGTGGCATGACATTACATCAAGCAAGGTTTCATGTTTTTCTGGTCATTTTTTAATTTTTTTGGAATTAAAATGCCATGGCACTCCATGCATGTGTCCATGCCGTGAGACCATTATGTTTGAAAATTCCTTCCAATTTACTGCACATGGAATTAACTCGCACACAAGTACACAAATATGATTTTTCAAACTGTTATGGTTAGCTGTTGCATGTAGATGTAGTTCAAATTTGAATTACGGTCATTAAATGGCTAGAAAATCACTTAAATGTCTTTAAAAGGTCAAATGACCCCTGAAATTTTCCAATTTTTCACATGACAGTTGTATTCGTGCATGTTAAATGTAGAAAAATTTGAAGGCCATAAGGGGAAGCTATCTCCCATTCATCATCAAACATGCATTGTTCCCTCTCAGAACCACGAGCCTTCTAGTTACTTGCTTCGGTTTGTGGGGGGTGTGTCCAAACTTTCGTCAAACATGCCAAATTTTTTACCACATCATCTTGGTGGCATGACATTACATCAAACAAGGTTTCATGTGTTTCTGATCTTTTTTTAATTTTTTGGAATTTAAATGTCATGGCACTCCATGTTTAATTGTGTCATAGTCGGTAGACCAATATGTTTGAAAATTCCTTCCAATTTACTGCACATGGAATTAAATCGCACACAAGTACACAAAATATGACTTTTGAAACCGTTATGGTTAGCTGTTGCATGTACATGTAGTTCAAATTTAATTTACGGTCATTAAATGGCTAGAAAATCACTAAAATATCTTAAAAGGTCAAATGACCCCTGAATTTTTCCAAAATTTGACATGACAGTTGTATTACTACTACAAATTTTCACATACATTTAAAACACCATCCGTTGCCACATTACTCCAAATTTGTCTTGCATAGCTAATAAAAAATATCAACAACATCACACACAGTTTTTTGTAGGAACCGTTTGCGATGAAAATTCCTCTGTCTATTTTAAGTCTTCCTCCTTAAGCTTCGCCGGCTCGTCTGCTCCAGTGCCTGCAACCCCTGAATCCATGAATCTTGATCCCCATTCCCGCAACCCCTTCTTGCAAAGATGACGCCGCGGAAATGCTTCGTGAAGGCTCGTACAATGGCCACGTCCTCCCCGAGCGCTGCCGCCTGCGCCGATAACACGGCCGCCTACGCCGAGAGTGCCGCCGCATCCGCATTGAGCGTGGCTGCATCCGCCAAGAGCGTGTCTGCGGCAGCCGACAGGGCAGCTCCAACAGCCAAGACGGCTGCAGCAGCTGCTGTGACGGCGGCTGCAAACGCCGAGAGCACTCAAGCTACCGTTCGTGTCGCCGTTGTCGCCCTAGCTCTGGTCGAGGCCATCCACGCCAAGATCAAGGACGCACACACACCAAGATATTCCAGGCCACCTCGGAATCCAGCATGCAACCCACGTCCAAAAAGGCGGCGGTGGCCATGGAGCACCTGCTTCCTCATGAGATCGCCGAGCGGGAGCTGTAGATGCAGGAGGCGGCGGAGATCAAGGAGCACCGGGAGGAGGAGTTGCGCGTGGCCGAGGTCGAGGTAGAGAAGAGTCTGTCCATCGAGGAATCAGCGGTGGAGTACCAACACGAGCTCTGGCGCAGCCACTACTACGAGTACTACAACCTTAAGGGCGGCTCCGAGGACGAGGACGAGGACGCGGTCGACTTCAGCTGGGGGACGCGGAGTCCACCAACGGCGGCATGTCGCCAGGACAAGTCATCGATGTCTCATCTCACACTGGCGATGCATAGGCCGGTGCGGCGCCGTTTTTGATAAAATTATGCGTACTTAGGCTTTGTTTTTAATGCTAGTCTTTTGTTAGAGCAATGTTTAGGTTAACTGGCTCTATTTGATTACTAAAATTGCTCGATTCAATAATTGTGGTCTGTGTGTTGTACGCTCTTTTGTGTGCCCAAATTAGTAAGAGATGTTAAATTATGCAATGACGTACCCGGGGAAATTTCCACAAAAATTTGAATTATCAAACTCATCCCATGCGCGTAAAGAAGAAGAATCGTTTGCGATGCACACAATCATTCAAAGTGAATGGTGTCCGGCGGCACCGAGCGCAAAGTTTCCCTCAACATTTCCAAATTTTTGTCCTACCGCCGAAATATCTACCCCCCTTCCCCACCCCCTTTTCTCCCGGACCACAAGTCACATTTCTCCTGTTTCCTCCATCCTTCCTTCCTAAGCTATAGCCGCTTCCTCACTTGCTTCCTTGTTCTCGCTGATACGTCTCCAACGTATCTATAATTTTTGATTGTTCCATGCTGTTATATTATCAATCTTGGATGTTTTATAATCATTTTATAGTCATTTTATATCATTTTTTGGTACTAACCTATTGACATAGTGCCAAGTGCTAGTTGTTTTTTTCTGCATGTTTTTTACATCGCAGGAAATCAATACCAAACGGGGTCCAAATGCAATGAAACTTTACGAAGATTTTTTATGGACCAAAAGACACCCAATGGGCCAAGGCAGCGCCTAGGGGGTGCTCCGAGGGGAGCACAACCTACCAGGGCGCGCCAGGAGGCCCAGGCGCGCCCTGGTGGGTTGTGCCCACCTCGGGTGCCCCTCGGACTGCCTCTTTGCTCTATAAATACCCCAATATTCCACAAACCCTACTGGAGTCGACAAAAATCAATTCCAGCCGCCGCAGAGTCCAGAACCACCAGATCCAATCTAGACACCATCACGGAGGGGTTCACCACTTCCATTCGTGCCTCTCCGATGATGCATGAGTAGTTCTTTGTAGACCTTCGGGTCCATAGTTAGTAGTAGATGGATTCCTCTCTCTCGTTTGATTCTCAATACAATGGTCTCTTGGAGATCCATATGATGTAACTCTTTTAGCGGTGTGTTTGTTGGGATCGGATGAACTTTGAGTTTATGATCAGATCTATCTTTTTATATCCATGAAAGTTATTTGAGTTTCTTTGATCTCTTATATTCATGATTGCTTATAGCCTCGTATTTCTTCTCTGATATTTGGGTTTTGTTTGGCCAACTTGATCTATTTATCTTGCAATGGGAAGAGGTGCTTTGTAGTGGGTTCGATCTTACGGTGCTTGATCCCAGTGACAGAAGGGGATCTGACACGTATGTATCGTTGCTACTAAGGATGAATGATGGGGTCTATCTCTACATAGATAGATCTTGTCTACATCATGTCATCATTCATATTGAATTACTCCTTTTCTCCATGAAATTAATACACTAGATGCATGTTGGATAACGGTCGATGTGTGGAGTAATAGTAGTAGATGCAGGCAGGAGTCGGTCTACTAATCTTGGACGTGATGCCTATGTAATGATCATTGCATGGATATCGTCATGATTATTTGAAGTGCTATCAATTGCCCAACAGTCATTTGTTCACCCACCGTTTGCTATTTTTCTCGAGAGAAGCCACTAGTGAAACCTACGGCCCCCGGGTCTCTTTCTCATATTATTTGCCTTTGCGATCTGCTTTTCCTTTGCTTTTATTTTCAGATCTATTAACCCAAAAATACAAAAATACCTTGCTGCGTTTTATTCTTATTTATTTTATTTGGCGTTCGATCTATCAATCTACTACAATTTATTCACGTCCGTTTGCCTATCTTGGGGCGCTGCTACCCGAAAGGGATTAACAACCCCTTTTACACGTCAGGTTGCGAGTATTTGTTATTTGTGTGCAGGGGCTGCTTACGTTGTGTTGCTTAGTTCTCCTACTGGTTCGATAACCTTGGTCTCATAACTGAGGGAAATACCTACTGTTGTTGTGCTGCATCATCCCTTCCTCTTTGGGGAAATACCGACGTAGCTTCAAGCCGCATGAAAAGGAATTTATGGCGCCGTTGTCGGGGAGGATCACGTCAAGATAGTCTCCCGGCCACGCACCAATTTCATATACCAGGTTCCTAATCACAAATCTCATCTCCTCACAATTTACATTATTTGCCATTTGCCTCTCGTTTTCCTCTCCCCCACTTCACAAAAATTTATCGCTTTATTCGCCCCTCTTTTTTGTTTGCCGTTTTCTTGCCGGATCTGTTCTTGAGTGCAATCTTGTTTGCTTTTATTATCATCATGGATAGTTCTTCCTCTATTGCGTGCATTCCCGAGAATGAAGTTCTCAACTTTAAACAAAGGGGAGGAGAAAATTTAAAAGATGCTTGGTATAGAATTTGCAATGCTCATAATAGATCTATTCGAAAGCAATCTACTGTTGTTCTTCTTCGTTGTTTTATGTGGGAATCACCACTTGGTATAGATTCGTCCTTGATACGATTACCGGTGGAAATTTCTTGATGTGTCCCTCTCTTGATGCTTTTAATGCTATGGGAAATTTAGTAGGCTCGCCACCCCTTATGATCAATGAAACAACTTTGACTCTTGAGCATCTCATGGAAAGCTTAGATGCTATTGAAAAGAAAATGCTTACTGAAGAGCATATTGAAAATTTGGATAAAAAGAT
This sequence comes from Aegilops tauschii subsp. strangulata, assembly GCF_002575655.3. NCBI lineage: Eukaryota > Viridiplantae > Streptophyta > Magnoliopsida > Poales > Poaceae > Aegilops > Aegilops tauschii. The sequence continues at coordinate 308,648,903 of NC_053036.3, forward strand.
GCATAATTTTGCTACTAAAGTTGGATCAAAAGCGGGTGAAGTTTTTAAGTTGTTAAAAGAAAAGGGAACTATAATTCATGAAAGAATTGAAGAAAGCCCGTCTCGGATTGATAAACTGGAAGAAATCTTTAGTAATTTGAGTTCGGCTTTTGCTTCCGCTAAAACTGTTGAAAAAACTCCCGTAAAAATTGATAAGACTACCCAAGTTACTAAGATCAATGGTGCAACTTCTAGTAAATAGGATCTTAAGATGATTAGTATCCACCCGGATTTAGTTGAAGTTATAAGAGATCCCTTTGGCAAGAATGAATTCTTTAAATTTGGTCCTAGGAGTATTGCCATTGAAAACCTCTATGCTAAATCTCTAAGGAATTCTAAGTGTTTGATTGAAGAGTTGAACAAAGATGACAAAACTTAGATCCTTGCTTTATGCCTAGCTAAGGGCGTATAACTATAGCGCTTGTTGGGAGGCAACCCAATGAATAAAATTTATTTTTTGCTTTTTGATTTCTGTTCTTGAGTGTTTACACAATTATGCTACTGTTATGATTGTGTTTTTTTGTGTTTAATTAGTGTTTGTGCCTAGTAAAGCCTTTAGGATCTTCTTGGGTGATAGTTGTTTGATCTTACTAAAAACAGAAACTTTTGCGCTCATGAAAACAATTCTCATATTTTACCAGAGCGTGATAAAATGCCAATTCTTTTTGCAGAAGATTAATATAAAAATTTCTCAGGTCGTCCTAATGTTTCAGATTTTTTGGAGTTTCATAAGTATTTGAAATGTCCAGATTGCTATAGACTGTTCTGTTTTTCACAGATTCTGTTTTCTTTGCATTGTGTACTTGTTTTGATGGATCTATGGTTTTCTTTGATGATTTTTTGCCATAGAAAAGTTGGAATACAGTAGATATAATGAAAGAACAAAATATGAATTGGTTTCTACAGTACTTATACTAGTGATTTGCTTTCTTACACTAACGGATCTCACGAAGGTTTTGTTGAGTTTTGTGTGATTGAAGTTTTCAAGTTTTGGGTTATCTTACGATGGATGAAGGAATAAGGAGTAAGAAGAGCCTAAGCTTGGGGATGCCCTGCCATCCCAAGCTATTATTGAAAAGAGAGCAAGCAACTAAGCTTGGTTGCTTGGGGATGCCCCTAGTGGCATCCCCTCTTTCTTCTAACGACCATCGGTATTTTACTCGAAGCTATATTTTTATTCGTCACTATGTGTTTTGCTTGGAGCGTCTTGTATGATATGAGTCTTTGCTTGTTTTATTTTGTGGTTTAAGTCTTGATTCCTTTCTGGACACACCTAGTTGAGAGAGCCAAAATTATGTCATGACTTGTTATAATTTCTCTCTATGCTTCACTTAAATTTTTATGAGCTATGGACTTGCTCTAGTGCTTCACTTATATCTTTTTGAGCACGGTGTGCTTTAGTATTTTTGAAGAAATGCTCTCTTGCTTCACTTAGATTTATTTGAGAGTTATTAAAATTTTCAAGAAATTCTCTCCCGCTTCACTTAAATTAACTTGAGAGAAAGAAATATTATGCTCGTGATCTTCACTTATATTTGTTTGAGCTTATCAAAAGCAACATATGAAAAATAGTTCCAAAGTGATAGATATCCAAGAAGGATATAATAAAAACTTTCATGAAGATCATTGGGCAAAATAAACTTGATTCTTAGTAATAGTTTTGAGATACCATGATGTGATATGTGAGTCATCTTGATGAGTAATTATGCTTTAGTAAGAATATTGGTGTTAAGGTTTGTGATTCCCTATGCAAGCACGAAAGTCAATAATTATGCAATGAAATTATATCCTATTTGTGGTGCATTATTCGGTGTTAATTATGCTTAATGCTCGCTTATGAGATTATTTGTTTCCTGGTTGGTCGCTTCTCAATCTTGCTAGCCTTCATTTTGCACTAAGTATGATCACTACTTGTGCATCCAAAAACCTTTAAACCAGTTTTGCCACATGAGTCCACTATATCTACCTATATGCGGTATTCTTTTGCCGTTCTAAGCAAGTTTGTATGTGCCATCTCTAATTTTCAAAATAAACTTCTCTTTTGTGTGTTCGTACCGCTCGTGAGGCGGTGAGGGGTGGCTAATATTTTCCATGCTAGATGTGTTATTCTCACGATGAGTGTTTATTCACTTGTCATTGCACGAGAGTAAGGCAAAGGTATTAGGGATGCCCAGTCCCGAAATGAAAAATGAATTTACTTTATGTTGTCAAATAATAAATTCCTTAGAAAGTGTTGGTATGGAAGGCAACCGTGGATTTGGCTAGCAATGGAAAGTGAAAGTATGATGGAAAAAGGAATAAACTTTATTTTATGTTTGGGAACCACCTATGATATATCTAGTATGGAATGTGTTGGGAACTCTAAGTCGTTTTCATTGGTGGGAAGGACACACCTCCCAGAATGTTTTTATCTCTAAGTTTTTCGCTTTGAGCTCTGGCACCTCTACAAATCCCTACTTCCCTCTGCGACGGGCCTTTATTTTACTTTATGCAATTTTTATTTTGAATTTGAGTCTCCATATTCTCTTATAAAGCACCAACTAGGAGGCACTATGATCGTACTTGAGCATTGGGTGTAGTTAATATGCGAGTGTGTTTCATCAATGGATCAATGATTAAGCATCATGGGCTAGAAATAGCTTATTTTAGTGTTGATATTTTGAAAGACATGGTTGCTTGTTGATATGCTTGAGTATTTAAGTTGTCATGTAAAAACTAGACTATTGCTTTGTACAATATAAAAGTCCAAATGTCCATGCACTACTGGAATCAGGATCTTTGCCGTCAGCCGGATCTTTGTCGTCCGCTAGCTCATGGCAAAGAAGGTCTTTGCCATCAGGTTAAGGAAAACTGACGACAAAGAAAAAGCTGACGGCAAAGGTAATGTTTGCCGTCAGCTACCTCGTTGCCGTCCGCTAGCTGACAGCATAGAATCTCTGCCGTCAGCTAGCAGACGGCAAAGAGGGAGGGTGGCGTACTAGCGAGGGCCACCTAACGGCCACTTTCTTTGCCGTTTGCTAGCGGACGGCAAAGAAAGTGGCCAGCTAACGTCCGTTAGCTAGGCTCTTTGTCGTCCTCTAGCAGACGGCAAAGAGCTATGGCCTAAACTAAAAAGCGGTCAGCCCCACGTCCCTCTCTCTCTCCGCCCTCTCTCTCCCTCCCTCATCACACCCGCACCGCCGCCCCGTACCCGAGCCGCCTTGCCGCGCCGCGCCGCCCCGGTGCCCCACCCCGCCGCCCCGGCCCGGCCGCCCCGGCGCCCCACCCCGCCACCCTGCCCCGCCGCTCCGGCGCCCCCTCCTCCATCCTAGGCACCCCCTGCCGCGCCTGAAGGTGAGACATCCCTATTTTTCTTTTTTTAGATTTAGTTTAATTAGGTTTAGTTTAATCTAGGCTTGGTTTAGTTTAAGTTTAGTTTAGGTTTTGTTTCTGTTTTTTAGGTTTAGATTTAGTTTAGTTTAGGTTAAGTTTATTAGGTTTAGTTTAGGTTAAGAAGAAAGATGAAAAATGAAAAAAAAGAAGAAGAAGAAGAGGAGGAGGAGGAGGAGGAGGAGGAAGAAGAAGATTAGGGGTGCATCACCGACGAAAACGGGTCGAGCGGGTTAGGGGGTTCCCCGGTGTCAATGGAACCTTAAATAGCTAGTATCGTCGGTGCGAGATACATGTGGCCGTCGGTGTCGAACACTACATCCACGTCCCACAAGTGACACCGGCGTCCGGCGTCCCACAGCAACAGTTCTCGGCGTCGAAGGCGGTCGAACACCATTGCGAATTTGTCTTGCAGCCTCTGTGATGACGATTAGAAGCCAAGTGTTGAAACTTGAAACACCCAAACTGACTCAAGTCGGTTTGCTTGTTTGAACTTTCAAAACTTGGCTCTAATCCTCATCGCAAAGGCTGCCAGACAAATTCGCCAAGGTGTTAGACCGTCATCGACCACCAGAACTATTGTTGCGGGATGCCGGGCGCCGGCTTCACTTGTGGGATGTGCATCTAGTGTTCAACGCCGAGCGCCACATGTATCTCGCACCGATGATACTTGGTATTTAGGGTTCCATCGACGCCAAGGAACCCCCTAACCCACTCGTCATGTTGTAAATATTTAGTTAGGTTGACGGAAAAAACAAAATTGCTATATTACTCATCTTTCGATTTAAATGTGTAGTTTTTTCGTCGCTGCGAGGGTCTAGTGTTCGACTAGCTCTGCGCCTGCGTTCATGGGTGAGCACAAATGACATCTCCTCCTCCCTCCTTCATTTGCTTTGTTCCGGTCTTCGTGCCGATGAAACTTGCTAGCTATAGGTGTCTTCAATCATCAGTATGCGTGACCACTATGCGTCTCCCGTTCGAAAGGGTTACATCTATAAATATGCATGCATTTGCATATTTAGACCGGCATGCTGACCTCTCTGTTGTGCCTAGGTGGGGCTGCGACGTGTTGATCTTCCGAGGCCGGGCATGACCCAGGAAAGTGTGTCCAGCCAAATGGGATCGAGCGTGTTGGGTTATGTGGTGCACCCCTGCAGGGAAGTTTATCTATTCGAATAGCCGTGTCCCTCGGTAAAAGGACGACCCGGAATTGTACCTTGACCTTATGACAACTAGAACCGGATGCTTAATAAAACACACCCTTCCAAGTGCCAGATACAACCCGGTGATCGCTCTCTAACAGGGCGACGAGGAGGGGATCGCCGGGTAGGATTATGCTATGCGATGCTACTTGGTGAACTTACCATCTACTCTCTTCTACATGCTGCAAGATGGAGGTGGCCAGAAGCGTAGTCTTCGACAGGATTAGCTATCCCCCCTTTATTCTGGCATTCTGCAGTTCAGTCCACCGATATGGCCCTTTACACATATACCCATGCATATGTAGTGTAGATCCTTGCTTGCGAGTACTTTGGATGAATACTCACGGTTGCTTTTCTCCCTCTTTTCCCCTTTCTATACCTGGTTGTCGCAACCAGATGCTGGAGTCCAGGAGCTAGAGATCCCGAGGATGATTCTACATGGAGTTCGGCTTCGAGGAGTAGTTAGGAGGTCCCAGGCAGGAGGCCTTGCCTTTTAGATCGTTGCTACTTTTGTGCTAGCCTTCTTAAGGCAAACTTGTTTAACTTATGTCTGTACTCAGATATTGTTGCTTCCGCTGACTCGTCTATGATCGAGCACTTGTATTCGAGCCCTCGAGGCCCCTGGCTTGTATTATGATGCTTGTATGACTTATTTATGTTTTAGAGTTGTGTTGTGATATCTTCCCGTGAGTCCCTGATCTTGATCGTACACGTTTGCGTGCATGATTAGTGTATGATTGAATCGGGGGCGTCACAAGTTGGTATCAGAGCCGACTGCCTGTAGGAATCCCCCTTTCCAACTCCTTGGCCGAAGTCGAGTCTAGTCATTGAAAAACTTTTACTAACATGGCTGTGTGGCTTACGGGCCCACGTCGCCATTGGGTGGTATTAGGATCTTTTACTCCTTGTCTATACTCTGGGACTCTGATCTCTCTTCTATTCGGGTTAAGTGAATTTTGCTAAATCTAACATTAGGATCTCGTTATCACTTTCACCCGGAGAGCCCCTTATTACTGATGATCGTCTGCTGCACGTGAAGACCCTGAAGATACTCTCCGCTGATAACCCGAGAACTTGTGTTCATCTCTTTTGCAATTCCCTTTCATCGATAAACTCCTATGGATAACCACGTATACTCGCCATTCATACAATGTTTCCCAGTTGATCTTGTTATTACAAGATACCCCGAAATTCTCTTTGTTGTTCCGAGAATCCTTTGAGCTTACTGCCTTGCTGTTCTTTATCACCTGAATACCCCTACGAATAATTCTCGCACTTACCGAGTATCCACTCACCCCCAGTTGATTCAAGTATTTCACAAAAGTGTTCAAAATACCATTCGATCTTCCGAAAATCCTCAGGAGCCTTTTTGCTCTTGAAATTCTTGCTTACTTGCATTATGATTAATCTTAAGTCTCGTAATCTTATTGGCATCTCTTGTCATTATCATTTTGAGTCTGTTGATTCAATTTGTTGCGAATGCTCGCAATCCTCAATCAGAGCCTAGAATTCATCCTTCCGGCTCAGACGTCATTTGAAACGTGAACTGGTTATCGACCAATCAAATTGCCGTCGATTGTATCCCTAAGTCTATTCAACTTATCCATTCTTAATCAGACCATTGGCTTCTGATCCCTTGATTTGGAAATGATAATTCCTTTGCATTTGAGCTTTGAATTACTCAGTTGTTTTTATAGTCTGATGCCCTTTCGTTCCTTCTTCCTCTGATAGAGTACCGATACTTGCATCTGCTCCGTTGTAGACCACAAGACCCCTTGTTGGGTTATTATCCGACAGTGTCCTTCATATTCAATAACCTTGTGATCATTTCCATGGATATATAATGCCTTTGGTAATTGGTATCCTCTGCTTGATAACCATACTCTACTTTTGAGCTGGTGATTTTACTCTTGAAGTTTGAGGTATATGTTTCTAAGATGCCCCGATGGATTGAACCTATACCTTCCCTAAAAACCGTATGAACCCGAAGGTTTTCACAAGTCATACCCTTCTGGTATTTTACCAGATAATTTTCTACCATACAACTTCATCGAATGCGAGAAGTGAATGAAAGGTTATGCATTGGAGAAGTGGGAGTCGACCTTGAACTTTGTGTTCATGCCCATGGACACGATGTAGATCTTATCATTAAAGCTTCTCTTAAATTAATTATTCCCTAGGTATAAGTTCATCTTATATCTAGGATCTGGCCTTTTTCAATCATGGTTCTGACCATGTTCTCCTTTAAATACCATTTCTCGTGCAAGTTTAAGCACTTGTCCTCTGCAGAGCAATACCCCCGTCCAACCTCTACTTTGGTCTGTCATCGAGTATTACCCCCCTGGTATCTCGAGAATGCACTACTAGGAAAAGGGCTATAGATGGAATGGCCACTAATGGTGCACCAGACATGTGGTGCACCATTGCTATATAGTAGTGGCGCACCATGTGCTGGTGCGCCATTAGTGTGAAAGACACTAATGGTGCACCAGCCACACGGTGCGCCATTAGTAACAATTGTTTTTAAATTTTTCCAAACATACTAATGGCGCACCAGCCAGATAGTGCGCCACTACTAATTTTTTTATTTTTTTTCTTTTGCAAAACTACTAATGGCGCACCAGGGAACAGTGCGCCATTACTAGTTTAAACTAGTAATGGCGCACTGTTCCCTGGTGCGCCATTAGTGTTTTTTTTTGCAAAACTACTAATGGCGCACCACCAGCCGGTGTGCCATTAGTAACCAGGGTTACTAATGGCGCATTAGGTGGTGGTGCGCCATTAGTAACCTGGGACGAGCTAGATATTTTGGACAGCCACACCTACCCACTCACTTTCCCCACTTCATTCTCTCCACCTCCTACTCCAAGCTTGTCTCGGCTGCCTCCTCCTCCTCACCTCATTTGCACCATAAATTCATCCAAATTAAGTGGTTAAATTACATTTTTTTGATAGGTAAGTAAGGGGGAAGCTATCTTTATGTTGTTCTCCCTCTCGAACAACGTGCACATGCACTTGTTATGGCCTAGCTAGATCTATGTATGTTTGTGGTGTTGCATATGTTTGTGGTGTTGCATATATGTTTGTGTTTGCAGGTACCGGTATTTGAAATGTGATAGTTGCCAATATTTTGCCGGAATGTTGATTCATTTCCGTTTCGGCGAGAATTTTGGCACTACGCATTCTTTTTGGTCCTATTTTTAGGGAAAGTCATGCCAAATTTTTTCTTGGTTCTAAAATATCGTTTTGCTCTACCCCGCAGGCGACCATGGTCCGCACGATGACCGAAGGCATCGTGAATAGGTTTTTGAGCTCCCCGAAGGCCGAGATGCTTGAAAAGAACAAGACGGAGATAAGATGTCCGTGTCGAAGATGCAAGCTGAAGAGCCTTATTGCGGACCCGGATTCCGGGCAGGTGCGGGACCACCTGCTCTTGCGTGGTTTCATGGATGGCTATCGGTGGCAAGGTGATGAAGATGACTATGAAGTCGTCCATGGGGGTTGGGCAAGAAATGAGGATGGGCAGCAAGACAACCACCGCGGCTCGGGCGGGCGAGAAGACGAAGAATCTCCAGGACATGATCACAACGGTGATGCTGTACACAGTCATCATGTAGAAGATGCCGGACATGATGATGAGGAAGATGCGGGAGTAGACGAAGGGCATGATCATGAAGATGAAGATGCCGGCGGAGCAGACGACGATGGACCATCGATGGGCTGGGTGCAGGACCCTCATATTCAAGAGCTGCTTCTCAAGCAGACGGATAACGCAAGAGCTGCCGCCCGAGAGAAAGCCAAGCTGGATCAACTGGAGATAGATGCGGTTACTCCATTGTATGAAGGATGCAGGCCCGAGGATACCCGCCTGAAAGTAACGCTCATGGCTCTGGAGGTGAAGGTAAAACACAAAATGACCGACGCATGCTTCGACGAGAACATGTCATTCTGGCACGAACGTCTTCCCAAGGGGAACAAGTGCCTGACCAGTTTCGAGGAGGCGAAGAAAATCGTGTGTCCTCTGGATTTATCGCATGTGAAATACCATGTGTGCATGAACAATTGCATCATTTATCGGGACGAGCACGCGGAGTCTACCATATGTTCGGTGTGCGGCGTCACTCGATACAAGAAGAGGAAGAAAGCTCCTCAAAAAGTGGTGTGGTACTTTCCGATCACTCCTCGTCTGCAGCGGTATTTCGCGGACCCTAAGGTAGCAAAGCTCCTGCGTTGACACGCGGATAGGGAGGAGAAGAAGCGAGAAGATGACGCAAATGATCCGGAGATAAATAAAAAAGACAAGATGCTGAGTCACCCTAAGGATGGGAGCCAGTGGCAAGCGTTGAACTTCGAACAACCAGAATTTGGGAAGGATCCAAGGAACATCGTGCTGGGCGCGAGCACCGATGGAGTCAATCCGTTTGGCAGCCAGAGAAGCACACATAGCACCTGGCCTGTGTTTGTGTTGATGTACAACCTTCCCCCCTGGTTGTGCATGAAGAGGAAGTACATTCACATGAGTATGCTAATTGAAGGGCCGAAACAACCAGGGAACGACATCAATCTGTATCTGGGGCTGCTGAAAGAGGAGCTAGACACGCTGTGGAAAATGCCAGCCAATACGTGGGACGCCGCAGAGAAAGAATATTTCCCTATGAGAGCCGCACTGCTCACGACGGTGCACGACTATCTCGGTTACGGATATCTCGCGGGGCAGGTGGTCCACGGATTTTCTGGATGCGTCAGGTGCATGGATGACACAACGTATCGCCAGCTAGATAGAGATCCCGGGTCTTCGAAAACCGTGTTCATGGGACATCGAAGGTGGCTTCGCGACGATGACCCGTGGAGGAAATGCAAGGATCTGTTCGATGGTGAAACCGAACCCCGAAGACGCCCGCGTACGACGAGCGGCGAGGAAATAGACAAGCTGTTGAAAAATTGGAAAGATTGCCCACTGCCGGGAAAGAAGCAAAAGGCGCCAGAGCCGGGAAAGAAGCGAAAGGCGCCAGAGCCACTGCTGAAGGTATGGAAAACGAGGTCTGTTTTCTGGGACTTGCCGTACTGGAAGATCCACCGTGTGCCTCACAGCCTTGATGTCATGCATATCACGAAGAACGTGTGCGAGAGTCTGCTTGGTACCCTGCTCAACATGCCAGAGAGGACCAAAGATGGGCCGAAAGCAAGGGCAGACTTGAAATCAATGGGCATCAGGGAGGAGCTTCACGCTAATGATGATGATGATGAGGCGAAGCAGGACACGGAAAGTCGTCGCAAAGGCAAAAAGGCCAAGAAGACCGGAAATGACTTCCCTCCCGCGTGCTTCACTCTAAGTCAGGAGGAGATCGATCAGTTTTTCACCTGCCTCGTAGGAGTAAAACTTCCTTACGGTTACGCGGGGAAGATAAGCAGATACCTAGACTTAGCGAAGCAGAAGTTCAGCGGGATGAAGTCTCACGACTGTCACGTGCTGATGACGCAGATACTTCCAGTTGCAATCCGTGGGATCATGGACGCGCACGTCCGTGAAATGCTATTTGGCCTATGCAACTTTTTCGACGTCATCTCTCGGAAGTCGGTTGGCGTGAGGCAACTCAGAAGGCTACAGGAAGAGATCGTGGTGATACTATGCGAGCTTGAGATGTACTTCCCTCCCGCATTCTTCGACGTTATGGTGCATCTGCTGGTCCATATCGTGGAGGATATCATCCAACTCGGGCCGACGTTCCTGCACAGCATGATGCCGTTCGAAAGGATGAATGGTGTCATCAAAGGATACGTTCGCAACATGTCACGTCCAGAGGGAAGCATAGCCAGGGGCTTTCTGACCGAAGAGTGCATCTCCTACTGCACGAATTATCTAGGCATCAAGAACCCCGTTGGTCTGCCCGTCAACAGGCACCTCGGCAGGCTCGCTGGATGGGGTCACCGTGAGGGTCGCCGCGAAATGCATGTCGACTTCCATGGTCGACTCGCCGACTTTGAAAGAGCAAACCTAGTCGCGCTACAACACATAGACATGGTCGATCCTTGGGTGGTACAGCACAAAACGTTTATTGAGAAGACGTACAATGACCGAGGCCAACAGAGGACGGACGGAGATATAATCAAAGAGCACAACTCATGTTTCACGCGTTGGTTCAAGCAGAAGCTTCTGTCGTACCCTTTACATGAGGATTCTTCCGCGGAAGAACAACTCATATTCGCCTTGTCACAGGGTGCCGAGCACAACCTGATGACGTATGAGGCGTACGATATCAACGGCTACACATTCTACACCGAGGACAAGGACATGAAGAGCGATGGTTATCAGAACTCTGGGGTAACGATGGAATCCTACACCGGTAACGACAAGGACAGATACTACGGAAGGATCGAGGAGATCTGGGAGCTGAGCTACGCTGGAGAGAAGGTCCCGATGTTCTGTGTCAGATGGGCCAAGAGCGTCATAAAAGAAGACCGGTATGTCACCACCATGGTTATACCCGAAGCCAAATCCAAGACCGCGGGCGCGAACGACACCGCGAAAAATGAGCCATGGGTACTGGCTTCCCAAGTGGACCAATGCTTCTTCATTACCGACCCGTCAAAGCCCAGTCGTGTTGTCGTGAGGAGAGGCAAAGGAAGATCATCGGAATGGATGGAGTTGCCAATGAGCAAGACTTCGACAAGTACGGCGACCCGAAGATGGAACATGACGACGACGATGAAGTATCAGCATACACCACAAGAAGAAGCAGGACCACCCTACCTAAAGGACGTCCGTTCAAGAGAAGAACTCCATTTACGAAAAATAAGGGCAAGAAGATTGTGAACAGATAGCTAGCTAAGAACTCCATTTCTCGATTGTATTTCGACATATTGAAATGATATTTCTTCTGTTCTAGTGTCCTCATGAATATTTATTTATGTTTATTATTAATATTTTTTGAACTCATGAATATTTTTAAATTTCATGGGCACTTTTTGAATTCATGAATATTTTTTAAATTTGATGATATTTTTTCATATTCAATATGAAAAAATATTGAATATTCATGGGGTCGACACTCGATCTCGATCCCCCTCCATCTCGATCGCTATCCCCCCTCGCCAGATCCCCCTCGCCGCCGAGCACCCCCCGCACCCTCCCCCGCTCCACCGCCGCCGCCGACCCCCCGCACCCTCCCCGCTCCGCCGCCGCCGGTGACCCCCCGCACCCTCCCCCGGACCCTCCCCGGCCCGCTCCACCGTCACAAATGAATGCAACTAAAATTGCAAAAAAAAAACAAATTTGATTATATTTTCAAATAATAAATTTGATGATTTTTTTCATATTCATAAATATTATTACTGTTTTTATAAAAAATTATTACTGTTTCATATTCATATTCATTTTCTAAAAAATTATTACATGCAACAAAAAATAATAATAATAAAAGTTTACTAATGGCGCACCTCTGGCTGGTGCGCCATTGCTACATAAAAAAATTTACTAATGGCGCACCGATCGTGGGTGCGCCATTGCTATAAAAAAACTCCATTGCTATTTTCTGCTTGATTTTAGTTATCAGCATACTTGTAGTTAGGGATCCCCTCCTGTTATTTTTTTGATGAGATGCTTAAGGCAGCTAGTGGGTTCTGTTGTTATCAATCTTAAGGCAGCTAGTTTCTGTAAAGCTAGTATGAAACTAGTAGAGCTCTTGGTGATTTGCAAATTCAGTTTAAATAAAAATTTGGTACATGACTACTGATCATGTATGAAAGATGTTGCTACCGGATGAGCACAAGAACTACTGTTATATTGCTTGTTTTTTATTTGATGATTCTTAAATTGTTTTCTGAAGATTGCTGAAGAGCACAACTTTCTGATCTTTGAAGACTGCAAATTCACTGACATTGGGAACACAGTAACTACGCAATAGGAAGGGTGAGAGCAGAGTAAAAATAAACCACCTATTAAGTTTGTTTATTTTATATTTACTGGCATAAGATAACTAGGGCTTGATGTATGGAGGCTTGTCTACTTGCTGCTAATACAACATAATATTTTATATGAGCAGGGTGAACAACCTTCAGGTCCCGGGAATCTACTCAAGACTGTAGACACTTCTTGTCTCACTTCTTTTATCATCGGTATAATATTCATATTAAGGAGTTTCTATAAGTTCATTGTTCTTACCTGCAAATTTAAAATGAAAGCACAATCAATCCATATTAAAGACTTTAGGTTGGTTTTGTTTTGAAGGTTCTTACTAGGTTTCTTCTTGGCTGCAATTCCCTGGTATATTGGTGCTTTTCTTCTATTCTTTGTTGCTTTGGATCACCAGGAGAAGCCTGGATTGATTGCCTACACAGTTGCTGTAAGTACTCCATTTTCTAAAGCTTATCACATAGTACTAGCATTTTCTTCCGGTGGAAAAGAAAAGGGCTGTTGTTTGTCTTTTGTATAAAATGAACTGAAAACACTTAGATACTTATTAATGTTTCCTAACACGAATACTTCCTGTAAAGTTGATTTTATAAAGATGTGTGATCTTTGTTTCTGAGACTGAAAGTGTTTCTATCTCAAAAAAAGAAGAAGCAAAAAATTAAAAGTGCTCATTCTAGTGGCAGGCACAGCTCCTGTCACTTGTGACCATTGCTGCTGGGAGCTTGATGGCATCTTGCCGCACGCCCTTCCCTTTTAATGCAGCTCCTTAGAGATCTACACCACCTTGTATACTATTCAGAGAAATGTATACCACTTATGTACCCAAATTGTATTTGTTTTCTGTGTACCCAAATATGTACCACCTTGTATACACCACCTTGTATAGAGGTACCCAAATTGTATAGAGGTACCCAAATATGTACCCAAATTTTTTGATGGTTTTTGTTTTCTGTGTTACTGACAAAAATGCATTTTCTGAATTTTTGCTGTAAAAACTGTATGTGCAATCTCCAGAACAATTATGCTTATGCTGAGAACTTCATGTATGTGAAAACTGCCATAGGTGCTGTGTTGTGTGATTCTTCATGCTTATGTGAAAACTGTATGTGCAATCTCCAAATGTGAAAAACTGTATGTGCTGTCATAGGTGCTGTGCTGTCAAAAACTGTATGTGCAATCTCCAGAACAATTATGCTTATGTGAAAACTGTATGTGCAATCTCCAAATGTATCATCATAATGTAGGTGCTGTGTTGTGTGATTCTTCATGCTGAGTGTAGGGGAACGCAGCAGAAAACAAAAATTTTCCGACCTACGCACCAGCCCAGGACCACTATGGAGACTGCATACATGGTTTGATCTTTTTCGTTACCGACTCGTAGCGCAGCGGGAAGTAGAGTCGATGACGATCGGCGGTGCAGATCCCCGCAGCTAGGATTTACAACCTCCCAACCGCGAGGATGTATACCCTCATCTGCTCCTCAGACAGCCCTCCAGGAGGCGGTCGAACAGCCCCCCGGACGGTGTCGCGGACAGCCCTTCGGGAGGACCTTCGAAACTCGAACAGTCACTCGGACAGCCCTTCGGGAGGACCTTCGAAACTCGGACGGTCACACGGACAGCCCTTTGGGAGGCACTCACGAACTAAGACCGAAACTACGATCTCTCTACAGAGTTGCACACATACGGTGTCATCTATCCGGCAGGGCTTCGCCGTCCAGAACTAGTTCCTGCCGGAACCCAGACAGCCTTACGGCTCTACGAAACTCTTTTCGTGGGAGGGAGAGAAGAAGCCAGATAATGCATGGCATGTGTATGAGAGCAAGGGATGAGAGTGGAGGGCTGCCCCTCCACCTCTATTTATAGGAAATCCCAAGGGGGTAGGGTAGTTTCACAAAAAACCCAAAATGCACATGAATGAAGTCCTTCCACAAGGACCTAGGAGTGAAACCAAGGAACAAGAGGGTCCCCAAGGGGGGATACCCCATGTGGCCGGCCACACCCCCATGAGGGGCCCAAAAAATGGCTCCTATCCATCCATGTCATCCCCAAGATCTTTTGGAGCAAAGCCCCAAAAGGTGGCTTTCCATAAAGTAACCATAAAGCTGATTTTCACTATTCACGACGACATTTTTCAGCGTCTGATCGAACTGAAAATATTTATGTGGGCTAAGAACATTTCCAATACCCACTAAAATGATTTTCAACGCGTTCCGAAACAATTCCGGTTTTAGTGATTTTCATCTGCGAAACGCATCTGAAGTGGCTCCGGCAGCTCCGGAACATTTCCGGTTTTTATCTCAGAAAATTCCAAAAAGCTTCCAGAATGATTCTGGCATCCTCCAAGAATTATCAGGCATGTGCCGAAACCAATTTGACTTAATGGTGTATCCCGAAACAACTTTTCGGTATCATCGAAACTTATCCGATGACCTCTCTCTGCGGTACGATTCCGCTGTCCGAAACTTTTCGGTGTCCGAAACTTTTTCGGTGATTTTCTCTCAGACTCCCTGTCTAGTATTCAGCAGATAGATGACCCTTAAGCGTGTGACCCTATAGGTTCGGTGAAGTATAGACATGACCCGGAACCCCTTCCGATCAATGATCAACATCGGAGCCGTGGACACCCATATTGACCCTTATACCCACACGAATAAATATTCGAGTGAACCTCCAGTTGCCATGTGCTATTCCTGTTGCTTCGCGATATGTTACAAATACCCGAGGTGAGACATGTTGGCATTCCCGTGGATCAACAACTTGTCCACTATGCTAGTTACCTCGTTACCGGTATTGTTCTCTTTTCTCGTTATCGTGTTCCGGCATCCCCGTGATCAAATCACAAAGTGTCTGGCCAGACGATGATGGATACCGTAACACCAAGAGGGCCCAGAGATATCTCTCCATCGTCGGAGGAGCAAATCCCAATCTTGAGCTATCAAGTTATTGACACACTTTTCCATGAACCCGTAAGCTGCCGTAATAGCCACCCATTTACGGATGACGTTTAACAAACCCCAAAGTTCATGAAGCAAGCATGAAGAAACTCGATACTCTCATGGTCTAAGGAATCATGCAAACGTTAACCATCTCTGTGTTATGTACCAATAAACTTGTGACGAATGAATCTCATAGCATAACATCAATCCGGGTCGATTCAACACAAATGTTCTCTTAACATTGTGCCCTCAAAGTTGCTGGCATAGACATGCCCATGACCAGGAAAACATAATCATCATGCAACACTTGAGCTAGTCTTAGAGGCCAGACTAGGAATACTTCTTACCGTTTATTATTCCACACGTGCATATGAGTCTTCCTCCGAGCCTCGTGGTTATTGCAGACTCGAGAACCATAGCAGTTATAGCATGGAACATAAACATAATTATGAACTCGGAGATAAATAATATCATTTATTATTGCCTCTAGGGCATATCTCCTACAGACTCCCACTTGCACTAGAGTCAATAATCTAGTTAATGCTAATGCACTTTACACCTGTGGCACACCGGTGTAAATATGCTTCGCTTGTGGTATAGCCTGATGTCCAACGGATCTGACGACTTTAGTTCCGTGTGTATCTTTGCATGTCCTCGCGTTTTCACGTTTTCACAAAATTCATATTTTGTGTGGACTTGGCTTTGTATGTATGTGAATCATAGGTCGAACCTGGATTCCTCAGACTGAGTTATGGAGCAACTACCTGTAGTAGTGTCCCATTGTCAAAAGCCATCTTGGAACTATACTAAGTTCATGAATGAACTATATGATTCAACATCTTCTTTGTCGCTTCTAAAGCGTCAACATACTTAGCCCTTGTTATAGAATTCGCCACAGTAACTAGTTTGAACAAATTCCAACTAACTGTGCCACCACATTGTGTGTTACACAAAACCCTTAACTTAAATCAAAAATCGCACGGTGAAAAGATGAAGACTATCGATGTAACATTTTACAACGAACTCTTCATGATCTCCGCTTGCAAGAAAACATATCATCAGTACTTACTCTAGTACTCAATGACATCTTTCACTGTTGTCCCACGATCAGTACTTTGATCATTTTAGTATCCATACTCGCAACACCTTGGGAGTATCGGACATATCTGGTTGTTTTACATACCATGGAATACATGATTAATCCAAACACAAAAGTGTGTGGAATCTGCATCATGTATTTTACTCATCAGTGTTTTGGGACACCGAGTCTTGCAAAAACTCCTTCCATGTGACTTTGGCAAGAATCACTCCTTGGCGTTTTAAATGCTAAAAGGTTTTAGCATCTTGTCAATATGTATTCATTGCTTAGCCCCATTAGGTAAATCTATCTCCATAGATCATCATGCCTAATATTGAGGCTATTTAGCCTAAGCACTTCATCGAAAAACTATTTTCAAATGAAGTCCTAATTCGTGTCAAGAAATTTATTTCCAATTACCAATGTGCCAAGCACATAAGGTTTTTAGAAATATTATTACGCTCCCACTTACTTTCTTGAATTACAAGCATCTTCGTTACCCATTGATGAAGTCAAAACCCCTTTGACCATTTCATCAAAACACGAAGATTCCAACTCCATTTTGCTCTCTTCTGTCCATTGCTGGAACTCTGAAGTTTGCATACCTACTAGCATCCTCTGGATCGACAAATTACTTTGGACTGTATCATATACAAGTCCTAGCTTTCATTTCCATCAGATGGAAATCCTTTTATCATCCATGTTTCATATCTCATGATTGAAATATGTATTAATTGCTAGTTCAACCCGAACCGACTTTAAGCATCGCTACGATGAAAACAACCTCATCGTAGTCAACTCTTGAACTTGTTATTTCAACAAGTCGAGCTTTATGGATAAAACATTTTATCCATATCAGTTTTAAGTTCCATAAATATTCGTTAGACTCTAAGTCTTCCGAAAGTTGTATCAAGGTTTTAATCTTGAATCACTTATAGGGAAACTAACTTGGGTTGTATTGGCATTTAGCCAATTCCGGAGTCAGGGCCCATCAACGCTTCCTTGTGTATCGTAGGTAATGTTGTCTAACAACAATATCTCGTTTGCGCACCTGAGAGGTTTGCACGAGCCTTGCCTACGTGGTTCAGCTGCAAGTTCGACCGAAGTTCATACATTTTATTGTAGAGACTTCCGTATCAGTCGCAGTAGGAAACTCTGGAATTACTTCCAAGGTCTCTTTCCTTTGATCTGATGACTTAGATACTGTTTATCTCGTCGAGTTGCACTATTCTCCCACTCACCTTTTTGAAAGAACCATTCTCTTTAAAAGCACACCGTTTCGCGGCAAAACTATTTGCCTCGGTATAGTGAGGGAGGAATACCCAACATTTTGGTATAACCTACAAAGTAGCACTTGTCTGATTTGGAATAGGTTTGTAACCTTTTACACAAGCCCCATATTCCAAATGTTAAGAAAGATATAACATGGTTGGGCGTACCATACCATGGCTTCATTTCAACAGACCCGATGTAGCTCTTTTCAGTGTAAAAGCCGCAGTCTCTAAAGCATCACTTTAAAAAGGATAATGGCAAATTTATTTATGTCATCTTTGACCTTACCATGTCATAAATGGTTAGATTACATCTCGACGGACTTTTCACTTGCAGTGGTGTTCCGGGAGGTGCAAGTTATGAAACCCCTTTCACAACTCATCAGACATTCGCTAAACATGTAACTCAAATATTCCTTTGTGCAATCAAATTGCAGAAACATAATTTTCTTGTTACAATAACTTCTACTTCATTTTTGGAGAACCTTTCGAATGATTTCAAAAGATCCAGACTTACGTCTCATCAAGTAAATATCCATATATCTACTTGAGTCATTTCTGAAGATAAATAAATCCACCACTAACAACACTCATCGGACTACACACATCAAATGTATGATCACTAATAAGTTTGTTGTTCGTTCCTTATGGCCTGTGAACGGTATTTTAGTCACTTCACTTTTCGGAGGAAAGTTGCAAGTGTCAGATGATTCAAAATCAAAAAGACTTCAAAATCCATCATAATGGAATTTTCCATGCGGGTTTCTCCAATGTGACCAAATGTAGTGCCACACTTGTGTGGTATTCTTTTAGTCTTGCGACATTTAGCGTCAGTGTTATGGATGTATCATATTACCCTCAATATTCATAACATACGTCCCATCGATGATGGAAGTATGGCCCTTATGTTATTCATAATACTTAACAACAATTGTTGTTTTTATGAACAACTCTTTTGCAACAAACATTGTGCAATGGGCAAGAGTGTATGAAACTCTAAAATGAATTATGAAAAGTAAACCCAGAGGTATTGTATTATTATCAATATTCATAACATACATCTCATTCATAATGAAAGTATGGCCCTTGTGTTATTCATAACATCGAACATAAAAAGTTCTCTTATGAACAACCTTCTTGCAAGATGCCTTATGCAATGGGATAGAGTTTGTAAAACTCTAAATGAATTATGAAAATAAATACAGACGGCAATACACCGATGGAAGGTATAGTAACATTTACTATGTTCCATGTGTATACCTTAACCTCATTTCTAGCTAGTCTTTCATGCCATAGTAGTTCTTACATCGAGTTGCAACAGGATGCAATCGAGCGGGCATTTTTGTGATGAACTCACAATACCCAAGAATTAGTGATTAACATGTTTAACCATAATTCGCAAGAACTATATCTTTGACCAGCCTTCTATACATCAAAAACTTGTATGACATTCATACATGAGCTGGATATTCCAGTCTTCTTTCCTTTTGCCTTTATACTTCTAGCAGTTTAACTTTTAGTATTTCTCCTACTCTCAGAAGAAGCACCCAACTTAAGAGTGGCATTAGCCCCGGACTTCCTAGGCGTGTAAGTCATACTAACACCCTTTGGACACTTCCTTTCTCTTTAAGTTGTTGTTTTATTCACCTTTCATTATATGACAGGCGTTCTTCTGGATCCCTTTCCCAACAGTCAAATGCATAGTAAACACTTTTACTAATACTTGCAAACAAACATTGCTTTGTTTGTATCTGAAAATAATTTTCAGTTCCATGAATATCATATAACTATCCCAACTTTCGAAGTTTGGGTTTCATGGAAGCAAACATATTCCACTTGACCGTAACAGAATTCTAGCTTTTGGATCAAAGGACGAGAGTCACATGATCCAAAGCATTAGCGGGAGGATACGGAAAGCATGCGATAGGACAAAGTCCTTCTCGGCACTTTTGAGGACAATCCTCGAATTACGTTACCAATCGTAAAGTTTTAACCAGATATTTAACAGTTATTCAATTTTAATAGGGAAGGTGGAAACACGAGCCATTATTCTACAACTATTTTGCAAGAAACACTTAGACAGTGTTCATAATTAATTGCACTGAGAATTAAACATGTTAATTCAACAGTGTGCTCCCACTCAAATCAATATCTCTCACAATTAATTTTGAGTGATACAAGATCCAGACTTCAATTCATCGCCATAGAATCATCATCTCATAACGGGAATTTTAATCGGTAGGCCAACTTGCCGATCACATCTCTATGTGACTCTTGCTCATCTTTCGATGCGTGTGTTCCGAGCTCAGGACGATCCTGCCATGAACGTCAAGACAACCAAGTGATCTTGCTGCAAGGTCTGACCTCACCCGCCTCACACTTCTCTAATCGTTCGTACCCATGCATCCATGGCGCACCCCGAAAAGATAGGTGCCGTGACGGTGCTACACTTGGGAGAACACTAACTACTTGATATTTTAAGTGAGAGATCACCCTAATAAAAGCGACTACCGCGCAATCAAGAAAGGTGCATCATAAGGGATAAACATCTCAGGCAATTCATAATAGCATGATATGGTATAGCCCTTTCTGACGGAGAAGTATTTCATTTCTTCGTCTTCGGCATTCGCGTCGGTGGTCACCTTCACGAAGATTGCCACCACCTTGTTGATGCACCAGATAATATTGCTATCTCTATAGCTAACAAAATAATGCATTACAACAAGGTTGACACGCAGGTCATTAAAATGCAATCATATGGCTCCAGCCATCATGCCGAATCATGACACGCAGGTCATGTTAATCAAATTACATCATATAGTCATCTCATACATAATCGAATTAGTATGAGCACTGCTATACCACATCACATGCACATCCTGCAAAACCAAGTTAGACGCCTCTAATAGGTTTATGCAAAATTTTATTTTACGTGGCTTCTAAGGTTTTGACTTAAACCGTAGCTACCAACGTTTTATCATCAAGTATGATTATTCAGGTTGCTAGATTAACATCTCGGGGTGTATGAAACACGGGATAATTAAATCTCGAGCCCCATACTAAACTTCGTCATACGCATGACCCCCGTGCAGATCATATCTGCAATGCCCTTTCATCTGCGAATTTCATCTTTCTTTTGACTACGGCAGAACCCAAAGAACTGATAGCACTTCCATGATCAATCAGGATCACGGATTGCCAGAACTTTGTCAAATTCCACCATGCTGTCTCGAGATTGAGCAAACGCAAATTCTAGGGAAGCAACAAGAACCTCGGGTAACAGATTTCATCTGTCACCCGCATAAATAATTTTCAGCAATAGATCTCATCTACTACCTAATTATATTATGCAATACCCATACATCTCCATGTATTCTAGATCGAAACCTGCATCTACGCATAGCACGGCTCTTGATGCCACTGTAGGGGAACGCAGCAGAAAACAAAAAATTTCCGACCTACGCACCAGCCCAGGACCACTATGGAGACTGCATACATGGTTTGATCTTTTTCGTTACCGACTCGTAGCGCAGCGGGAAGTAGAGTCGATGACGATCGGCGGTGCAGATCCCCGCAGCTAGGATTTACAACCTCCCAACCGCGAGGATGTATACCCTCATCTGCTCCTCAGACAGCCCTCCAGGAGGCGGTCGAACAGCCCCCCGGACGGTGTCGCGGACAGCCCTTCGGGAGGACCTTCGAAACTCGAACAGTCACTCGGACAGCCCTTCGGGAGGACCTTCGAAACTCGGACGGTCACACGGACAGCCCTTTGGGAGGCACTCACGAACTAAGACCGAAACTACGATCTCTCTACAGAGTTGCACACATACGGTGTCATCTATCCGGCAGGGCTTCGCCGTCCAGAACTAGTTCCTGCCGGAACCCAGACAGCCTTACGGCTCTACGAAACTCTTTTCGTGGGAGGGAGAGAAGAAGCCAGATAATGCATGGCATGTGTATGAGAGCAAGGGATGAGAGTGGAGGGCTGCCCCTCCACCTCTATTTATAGGAAATCCCAAGGGGGTAGGGTAGTTTCACAAAAAACCCAAAATGCACATGAATGAAGTCCTTCCACAAGGACCTAGGAGTGAAACCAAGGAACAAGAGGGTCCCCAAGGGGGGATACCCCATGTGGCCGGCCACACCCCCATGAGGGGCCCAAAAAATGGCTCCTATCCATCCATGTCATCCCCAAGATCTTTTGGAGCAAAGCCCCAAAAGGTGGCTTTCCATAAAGTAACCATAAAGCTGATTTTCACTATTCACGACGACATTTTTCAGCGTCTGATCGAACTGAAAATATTTATGTGGGCTAAGAACATTTCCAATACCCACTAAAATGATTTTCAACGCGTTCCGAAACAATTCCGGTTTTAGTGATTTTCATCTGCGAAACGCATCTGAAGTGGCTCCGGCAGCTCCGGAACATTTCCGGTTTTTATCTCAGAAAATTCCAAAAAGCTTCCAGAATGATTCTGGCATCCTCCAAGAATTATCAGGCATGTGCCGAAACCAATTTGACTTAATGGTGTATCCCGAAACAACTTTTCGGTATCATCGAAACTTATCCGATGACCTCTCTCTGCGGTACGATTCCGCTGTCCGAAACTTTTCGGTGTCCGAAACTTTTTCGGTGATTTTCTCTCAGACTCCCTGTCTAGTATTCAGCAGATAGATGACCCTTAAGCGTGTGACCCTATAGGTTCGGTGAAGTATAGACATGACCCGGAACCCCTTCCGATCAATGATCAACATCGGAGCCGTGGACACCCATATTGACCCTTATACCCACACGAATAAATATTCGAGTGAACCTCCAGTTGCCATGTGCTATTCCTGTTGCTTCGCGATATGTTACAAATACCCGAGGTGAGACATGTTGGCATTCCCGTGGATCAACAACTTGTCCACTATGCTAGTTACCTCGTTACCGGTATTGTTCTCTTTTCTCGTTATCGTGTTCCGGCATCCCCGTGATCAAATCACAAAGTGTCTGGCCAGACGATGATGGATACCGTAACACCAAGAGGGCCCAGAGATATCTCTCCATCGTCGGAGGAGCAAATCCCAATCTTGAGCTATCAAGTTATTGACACACTTTTCCATGAACCCGTAAGCTGCCGTAATAGCCACCCATTTACGGATGACGTTTAACAAACCCCAAAGTTCATGAAGCAAGCATGAAGAAACTCGATACTCTCATGGTCTAAGGAATCATGCAAACGTTAACCATCTCTGTGTTATGTACCAATAAACTTGTGACGAATGAATCTCATAGCATAACATCAATCTGGGTCGATTCAACACAAATGTTCTCTTAACATTGTGCCCTCAAAGTTGCTGGCATAGACATGCCCATGACCAGGAAAACATAATCATCATGCAACACTTGAGCTAGTCTTAGAGGCCAGACTAGGAATACTTCTTACCGTTTATTATTCCACACGTGCATATGAGTCTTCCTCCGAGCCTCGTGGTTATTGCAGACTCGAGAACCATGGCAGTTATAGCATGGAACATAAACATAATTATGAACTCGGAGATAAATAATATCATTTATTATTGCCTCTAGGGCATATCTCCTACACTGAGAACTTCAGCTTTTTCAACTTGCTGTTGTATCATCATAATCTAGGACTTGTGATGCTGCTGCTGTACCCCGAGAGGCCCTTGAGTTTGCCAGAATGTCGATTAACTTCCGTTCCGGCAAATTCGGGTACTCCATATGTCCTATTTTCAGCAAAGGTCATGCTGAAATTTTCCGTGAATTTTAGCATGACTTTGCTAAAAATAGGACATATGGGGTACTTGCGACTAATGCATGGGCCGGGGTATCTTAGTACTTAATTAAGTAGGATCAACTGCCCCTTTATTCTTGCTGCATTAAACCATAGGTGGCAATAGAGCCAAGTGATTAGGCCAAACTTAGAATTCTCCTTCCCAGCTTAGCTTTTAGGGTGCCTCGGTGTCGATGAGAACCTAAATGATGTACGCTTAGGCTTTTAGGGTGCCTCGGCGTCGACAAACCCTAAATGATGAGACCATGATCTTGTTCCTTGACAATAACCAACTTTTTGACCAAACTTTTTTCCTATTTAGAGCGAAACATGGCACACAACGATGAGGCTGGCGGTTCGGGCGGCAAGCAATTCTGGGAGCTATCCCAGGAGATGGAGGAAGAACCTCACCGCTATGAGGACGCCGCCGCGGAAGACACCGATCCTGACTACACAACCCCTAGTGGCGTCGGGGACGACACCACTGATGGTGCCGCCGAGGATGCCACCACTGATGATGGTGGCGCACGCACAGATGGCAGCCAACCGAAGAGGCAACGGAAGGACCGGCGCCCGAACGTGCTCGGCACCGTCAAGGAGGAATTTACTGAAGTGTACTCCGACGGGCATCCAACGGCGCCCAAACATGTAGTCAAGGGGTACTCGGTTCAGCTCGGGTGCATTCTCCGGAGCACCGTCTCGATCAACACCGAGAACCTAAGGCATAAGGACCGAGGGAATTTGCGCAGCCTCCTCTTCACGAAGCTGCACGAACGATACAAGTTCCCCGCTAAGTTTGCAAACACACGCCTCTCAGGGAATAAAGTGAACAGTGCCGCCCTCACGAGGATGAGCACGGCCCTGTCTACATGGAGAAGCACGGTGAAGGCAATGATTGAAAAAGGTGATTGTTATGAGAAGATCAAGGCGAAATATCCTTTGATGAGCGAAGATGACTACAAGGAGTTCAAGATCAAGTGCGAGAGCAGTGCAACCTCCGAATCAAGTCAGTGGGGGAAAGAAATGCGGGAGTTGAACTTAGGGGTCCACCAACTCGGTCCCGGCGGTTACAGAGTGGCGGAGCCTATATGGGACAAGGAGGACGCGGAGCGTGCCGAGCAAGGCCTACCGCCCCGCTTCGAGAAATTACGTGACAAGCAGACCAGGAACTTTGTCAAGGCCCGATACAAGGAGGACCCGGTAACAAAGGAGCTTACCACGGATCCGAAGACCAGGGCGCTTGAGCTTGTTCTGGTAAGGAATACACCCCCGCGTAATTAGCTCCATATGGTTGCATTCTAATTAATGAAGCCAAATTTCTAAATGGTTCACATTCCTTCCGCAGGAGGCTGAAAGCAGTAGCGCGGGGTCGTCTCAGAGCTCCCCTTTTGACACCCCTTTAAATAGGGCATTGAACGTAATGAAAAACAAGGATAAGCTCAGTAAGCCGTCGTCAGCTGGTCGTGTGGCCGGCAAAGGCTTGTCCACAAAATGGTCGTCATACTATACCGCTGGCGGGCGAAAGGAGAAAAAGACCAGCTCGGAAAGCCAGTCGCGCGAGATTAAAGAACTCAAGGCACAAGTGGCACCGATTCCGGAGATTGTCCAAGAGCAAGTGCAACAACAACTGGGAACGACGCTCACCGCCATTGTGCCTACCTTGATTCAGGGGCTAACGACGTGGATTGCGGGCGGCCAACAGGGGCCTCCCCCGGTTCCCAGCTTCACGGCCAGCAACTCGCACAACGCGCAGGCGGTGCCATTGGTGTCTCCGGCGGAGGCGGTATTCGTGTCTCCGGCGCGGGCACGGGCATTGGACCTTAATGCACCCGGGTGTACGCCGGCCGGCACCTCGCCAGCAAGCGGCCCCTCCGTCAGTTGCACGCGCACGCCCGCCGTTGGCGGTGCCTCGACATTAGCCGAGCTCGACGGCATCACGGTAACTAAGCCTCTCGGCCGATGACTTCATCTCCTTGGCTTTGACTGGGCATCCCTGACGCCCTACATGTTTTCGCAGGGCACCACCGATGTTCCTTGCACTCTCCTGCACTTCGTGGGCGGCGAGTTGGTCGATGTCGCCAAGGGCAGAATCGTTCAACTGGGCAACCGCGTGTTCCACGGTAATCCGATGCCACCCACCTTGTATAGGGTTGAACTGGTTCGGGTGCTGCCAGGCTGCGACGAGTTGTTACCTCCGATTCGACCCGCTGGGGCCGACGAAGATGATGTGATGACCCTCAGCGCCTGTGTAAGCTGGCCCCTGCTTTGGCCGAAGAGCTAGATTCATTTGGGGGCGGGGGACACCACCCCACAGACAAGACCGCCAGTCGTGCCAGCGCCAAGCCATGGCAAGAACGCCGCAACGCTACCGGACATGCCGGACATCCCTATGGCACAGGATTCGGACATGCATATGGCACAGGATCCGGACGACGACGGCAACGACGGCGGTACATTTTCCAACATCGATAAGTACTTTGCCGAACATGGGTACGGTGACGAGTTCTGCGGGCCTCCTTCTCAAGAACCCAACCCTGAAAAAGACGACCGCGATCTAGCTGGTACGGCGGAGAAACCCAATTGCAACAGGCGTCGTTTGGCGTTCAGTTCTCAGGAGACGCCTCCAGCTGCCGCCTTCACCGAGCCTCAGATAGCTGAGGTGCCAAATATTATCAGCCCCAACACGCTCAAGAAGGCGGTCTGTGAGCAGAACTCGATCCCATTACAGCAGATCAGGAAGAAGGGACGGAAACGAAAGACTAACAAGAGCGCCAGTGCGAGCCAGCCGGCACCGAGTACGATCCGTGCTCAGGACGGGCCACCTTCACCTAAGGATATCTCGAGGAGGGTGCATGTGGTGGGTAGGCCGATGCTACCGACAAATATGCTCAATGCTGCAACCGGTGCCATGCGGAGTCTCCATGACAGTGTTCTTTCTTTGGAGAAGCGGCGTCTCAGAGAGAATGATGCGGCATACCCGGTTTTCGTGGCCAAGGTGCCAGAGGGCAAGGGCTTTGTGGATAGCGCCGTCGGGGGTACGATCGTCCTGCGGTTTGATGACATCTTTGCTATGCTTAACCTTCATCCGCTGCACTACACCTTCGTTCGGCTGTTTTCGCTGAGTATGGAGATGCGGATCATTAGAGACAAGACCCCGGACATTGTGATAGTCGACCCCTTCTACATGCGTGCCAAGATCTTGGGCAGCGCTGGGGACCGGCAAGTCGCGAGTTCACACCTCGAAGGCGTCATTCTGGCAAACCCAGATAAGGATAACTTCCTCGTGCCTTACTTTCCCAAGTAAGTCATCTCCTAACCGCCCCGTAACATATGATTTCTTAGATTTCGATCGTTCTTTTTTTTTCTAACATTTTGTGTTCTGTGCAGTGACACACATTGCACACTCATCCTCTTAAGCCCGAAATATTCCATGGCCACGTATTTCGACCCGGACCGTGACTCCAAGATAGACTACACAAATATCAAGAAAGTTCTTGATGGTGCTCTCCCCGGCTATGCCGCATCTGGAGGCACCTTTAAGAGGCCATCTCGTAGGTACGGCAGGCACGTGTTCACCCACAATACGACGTTCCCCTGCGTCAAGCAGCCGCCTGGCGGTCAGAAGGATGCCTACTACGCCCTCCATCACATGCGGGCGATCGTACGGGACCATAATCACCTTCTGCTACCAAATAATCTCAAAGATTGGGCCGCAAGCTTGGCGGCAATCCAGGACGCGGACATCCGACAAGAATTCTTTCGCATCCAGTCGGAGTTTGCAGAAATCATCCATCAAGATGTCCTTCGTACCTCGGGGCAGTTCTACCTCAAATTTCAACCGTCCAACAGCGAGATAGACACAACGCTACAAATGCAGGCTGACAACGCCCGCGACTTCATGACCATCACGACAGACGGCGGCTTCATCCACGCTCCGGTCCCATGAGTCGAGTCGAAAGTAGTGATGCTATGTGTAGTTCTGAAACATTGATTAGCTCTTGTTGTAATTAAACTTTAATGAACTTGTATGTCTCTTTGGTTTGGACAGTCGTTCAACTTAGATGTAATCGATGCTATTTATTAGTAGGACCATGAATCGTGCTATTAATGTCTTGCTTTTCTCTTCCGATCCTTTTGTTGCATACTTATATATTGCTTATGTATTGTCTGTTGTTTGGCTAGTGCATAGAGATGCCGTCGTATTTCGTGTACAAGGGTAAGGTTCCCGGAGTCTACGACGACTGGGAGGAGTGTCGGAGACAGGTTCACCGTTTCAGTGGTAACAGTTACAAAGGGTACACCACTAGGGCGGAGGCGGAATCTAGATATGCGCGCTATCTAGCGGGAGAGAGGAGGGAGCGTTGGAGGAACCGGATGAAGACCTGTTTCATCACGATGATGCTCATCGTGATGACTGCAGCTCTCTTCTATGTGATGGTAGTTTAGATGATCGATATCGACTTGTAATGTGAAGACAAACTCGCTACTCGCGGTCTCGAGACTTGTAATGTTCTATCTTTGTTCGGTCTTTTGAATTCGGAGACTAATATGATGAATTGTATTCGGAGACTAATCTTCTATTGTATTCGATGAATCTGCTGTTGTTGTGTGGTGCTGCTTATATTCTGTCCAATAATATATTTTGTAATCTGTGCAAAAATCAGAAAAGAAAAAAATAATCCCTAATATACATACTAATGGCGCATCACCCCAACGTGCGCCATTAGTATGCCAAAGGATACTAATGGCACATCACACCGCAGTGCGCCATTAGTATGCCAAAGGATACTAATGGCGCATCACCCCGCGGTGCACCATTAGTATGGCTAGGCACATGGGTAAATATGGCCCCCTGGGAGGCATACTAATGGCGCACTGTGGCCTATACTAATGGCGCACTGCCTGGTGCGCCATTAGTATACCAGATACTAATGGCGCACCAGTGGTGCGCCATTAGTAAAAAATACTAGTGGCGTGGTACTAGTGGCGCACCAGTAGTGCGCCATTAGTAGGCAAAACTGGTGCGCCACTAGTAGGCCTTTTCCTAGTAGTGATGCCAAGGAACTACTTAACTTCTTATGAGTTCTTCATCAACTAATATTCTTGCCGATTCCATTTTTCCAACGGGTTCTGAGTTGTTAGAACCCCTCAAGGACACTGATAAGTGAATCAATTCTGCACTCCGATTCAATAACTCTAAGTAATTTTTGTTGCTTACGAGTTTAATAATCCTTCAAGTCATTCCTAGCCTGCTCGGTTGTGTCATTATCGTGCTGTTTTTAACTGTGCTACCTGGACCTTCCCAGCGCACAAATTTCGACAGTGAGCTAATCTTGCGTCGATCTTCCTCGTCATATCACTTCTCCTTGAACAGCAAACTTGATTTCGAGTTTGTGTCGTACCCTTGGTTCCATTAACCTTTCGCTTCATCATTCCTTTGACTTGATGTCATCGCCGATCTATTACATCTTCGTGGAGCCTCTCGACAAAATTTATCGTGATCATCATCAACATCTTGACTCCTTCCTGGATATCAATTGAATTCATGATGAGAAATACCATCCTTGCCCTCGATGAATTTTATTATCATCGACCACTTTATTGCCTTCCCACCAACACAACTTGTTCGTGTTTGGTGTTATACCTTGAGTTCCCTGCCATCCAGCAATTGTTCTTCTTTACTCGGAACATTACCATCTCTTATGTCATCAATGTTGTGAGAATTACACCACCTCTTAAGAATTTGTGATACAGTGATGCTTCTCACCATCACCATTCTTTTCTTGGTCCCCATGTTGATTGAACTCTGTTGTGCAAATTTAATATCTCTAGCAACTCTATTGCTTCAGAGTTATTGGACAATAATTCCAATTAAGTGTGTTGGTTGCTCAATCGCCATTCCGACGTTGGGCGTGCAACCCAACCCATATTTCGAGTGCACCTTTCAACCCATGTTTAATTGTGTATGTTTTTCCTCCAGCATACATCATTAAGTCATTTGATCTGGCTAATGTTATCTCCTTGTTCACATAGTTGTGGAAATCCATCCTTTTTGGAAATGTTAATGGATTGTCGCTGAGTCAATCAGTCACCTCCTCACCACTCCTTGATTTACTGATGAACTTTTTTTTTCGGAACTCGCTTCCATAGTTCATTTCCCGAGAATTTTACAATGTCATCTCGTCAATTTGTGTTGCACCTTCTTCTCGGGCATCCTGAGTTTGAGGTATTTTAACATCAATCAAATCCGAATCTCGGTCAGGTATGATGGTTGGAACATATTTTTAAGAGTTATAACATTGGTCTTTATATGAACCGGTAAGGTGATGTCATGCCTAGCACACCTGGCCGGAGGACCTATTGTTATAGTTTCCTTTTTAACAAGGATAGCCATTCTTCCATGAGGAAATTGTAAGACTTATTCTATAAGTTGTTCCTGATGGGTCCTTTGGGTATCCAAAATCTGACCCTTACTTGATGACCATGTCAATGCTATATTGAAGCATGTTTGTGGTACTCCGATCATCAATAAGTACATTTGAAGCACAATGCTAAATTTTCTTTATCAATTATTCAAACACCGTTGTTTGGGTAATGTCATGAAATACCTCTCCCCTTACCTAAATGGTTTTCTACTTTCTGTCCTGTCATGGATATCATGCTCTGCTTGTCCTTGGGAAGGATATACCCCTGAAATATGAGTTTAAACACATTTTCCTTTCCATTGTACTGTTTAATCTGATAACCATATTTTCCTTTCCATTGTTTTGTTTAACCTTTCTTGTAATCTGACTTAACTAAGCAGTGATAATTCCCTACTTAGGTAAGCACCCTATTGTACCACTCTGTCAGTAAAACCATGTTACTATTGTTGATGACATTCCGGTAACCACCGATGGATGAGAACTTTGCCAATTGGTCTGCCTCGTTTCAACGAGCAGGAAAATGGTTCTCTTCGTCCCTCGCCCTTGGTACCAACGTTGTTGCCAACATAACTGACAGGCTATCCTCTGGCCTGCCTTACTATCATAACCTTGCAAGATGTCACCACTCTTTCTACTTTTAACCCACATGGTGGGCCCATAACCCATAGTTCCACAGGATCGAAACCTGACTCTCCTGTACACCCTATTGTCAAAGTTATTCCTCGTGCGTGGCCTCGTATGTAATTCACGAGCCACCTTCAAGTCTGATATCAGACACGATACTTATTCCCGTTGCTTTGAACCCCTTTCACGCCCTGTAACAGGCATCGAACGATTGCCTACCCGCTCGAAACTTCCCAGGATACCTCCTTACTTTGCTCTCGATATTTTTGTAAGTTTCAATTCGAGAGTTACTTTCCGCCACCTTCCCCGATGTTAGCTACCAGATAGTCAACCTTGCAGAGGTCCATTCTCCTGGAATATACCCACCCTTTATTCTTTCGTAAGTACGATGTAGTTCCCGAAGAAAGGATGCCGACTTCGTCATGATGACTTGAAGCAGAGAAATGAAGACCTCAAGTAATGGATCGACCTCTTTGAGAAGAGCAACTAAGACCGAGAACACTCGCTAGAATTTCGTAACCAGAACTCCCCACCTTACGCCTCTTAAATCTCGGGACGAGATTTCTTGTAGTGGAGGAGAATTGTGACGCCCGGATAATTAAAATACAGTGAACCTCTATTAATGATGCCATGTCACCTCGGTTACTGTCGTTAATCTCCCGATGATTCAATCCCGTTCGAATTCAAAATTCAAAATCAAGTCAAACGGCAAAAGGTTTCAAACATTAAAACTAAAATGTTCTATTTGTGACAAATAATCCCTAGCTAATAATGGTGGAGAAACGACACCTTTATAAAATATTTAAATACTATTAGATGAATAAAACAGTAGCGAAAACTATTATCTAAATACTTTTAAATTCAAAAAATTACAAAACTAAATTAGTTTGGGTAGCAAGTTAGTGTGGCTGTGGCATATTTGGTAACATCAAATTAGGTGCCATTTTGGTATTTCGCTAAAACAAAAATAAAAGGAAACTAAAAGAAAATAGAAAAGAAAAATAAATAAATAAATAAATAAAACAACACACACACACACAGGGCAGAGAACCCCCTTGGCCCAACTGGGCCTCGGCCCAGCCGCCCCCACCTGTGCCCTAACCCTAGCTCGTGGCTCGCCTCCTCCCGCACGACCCCCCCCACTTTCCCACGATCCACATCTCTCCCCTCGTTCCCCTCCACCTCACGCCGCACGCACGCACACGCACGCATCGTGCCTGGGAGAGGATCTCCCCGCGCCCGATCCCCTCGCCAACCACAACGCCTCCACCGTGTCTCCCTCTGCTTCTCCTGCTGCAGAGCACCGCCGCCACCGTGAGCCCCCCTCCACCGTCATGTCTCCTCTGCCCCGTCCGCCGTCTTCCTTCCTCAAGCACCGCCCTAGGAAAGGAGTGTCGCGCCCGCGCGGCCCACCAACGTCGCCGTCTTCCCCGCTCCGTCGAGGCCGCCAACCATCGACACCGAAGGCCGCCTAACCCCACGGCCTCCTCATCACGGATCTACTTCCTCCGCACCTCTGCTTCGCCCTCGCGCCTGCCGGCCCATCCGGCCACCGGACCTCACCAGCAGGGTCCCGCCGGCCTCCCCGAGCGCTTCCCCGACACGCCCTAAGCTCGCCCCTGCGCTCCATGTGAGCAACCACTATGATTCCCCTTCCCCCTGATTTCCCCTCTTCTCAGATGCCGTAGTGCCGAGCACGCCTTCCCCGTGCTCATGCCGACCGCGCCCGATGCACGAGCGAGCCCTGCCCGTCACCCCTGCTCGCCTAGTCTCGACCAAGCGCGCGCCCACGCGCGCTCGCTCTCCCGCGCGCAACCACGTCGCCGCTCGGCCGTCGACATTGCCATAGTTCCTGGCCATCCCCGACCACACCGACACCGTAGATAGATGCACCGCGCCGTCCGCATCGTGTGGAGCCTCACGGCCGTCAAGTTAGTCACCGGAGACGTCGCCGGCGTTCCTCCGTTGCGCTCTGTGGCCGCCGGCGTTCGAACCACCAGGTGTGGCACCGACGCGTGGGCCCATGCTGCGTATTAGTTTGGGCCTAAACTTGTTTAGTGCTAAATCATAACCTTAAGCACTCACTGACCTCTGGGCCTGCTAGTTAACAAATTTAACTAAAAGTATTAAAAACCCCTGTTAAAATGTGTACCTATGACACATGGGTCCCACTGGCCCCATTGACCAGTCAAACCGCTGACTGTGATAACCCAGTCAATGACATGCGGGTCCCACAAACACTGTTCACTATTTGACCAAGTCAACAGTCAATGCTGAGTCAGCAGTTGATCAGGCCCACTGTCAGCCTCACTAGGACATCCCTGGGTACACTTCTCTATGTATCCATGGCAATTAAGTATATATTATTTTTCGAATTAAATTAAATCCAGAAATTAGAAAATCATTTAAAACTTTGAAAATTAATATAAAACAATCCGTAACTCGGATGAAAATACTTTCTACATGAAAGTTGCTCAGAACGACGAGACGAATCCGAATACACAACCCGTTCGTCCGCCACACATCCCTAGCATAGCAAACTCGCAACTTTCCTCCTCCGGTTCATCTGTCCAAAAACGCAAAACACCGGGGATACTTTCCCGGATGTTTCCCCCCTTCGCCGGTATCACCTATCCCCGCGTTAAATTACCCTTGGCATCGCATATTGCCTTGTTATATTTTGTGTGATGCTTTTTCTGCTCCGTATTTACTGTGTCTTCCCCCTCTTCTTCTCCTGTAGACCCCGAGACTGACGCCGCTGCTACCCAGTACGACTACGGTGTTGACGACCCCTCCTTCTCGGCTGAGCTTCCAGGCAAGCCCCCCCCCCTTGATCACCAGATATCGCCTATTCTTCTCTATACTGCTTGCATTAGAGTAGTGTAGCATGTTACTGCTTTCGGTTAATCCTATTCTGCTGCATAGCCTGTCATTGTTGCTACAGTTGTTACCCTTACCTGCTATCCTACTGCTTAGTATAGGATGCTAGTGTTCCATCAGTGGCCCTACACTCTTGTCCGTCTGCCATGCTATACTATCGGGCCGTGATCACTTCGGGAGGTGATCACGGGTATATACTATATACTTTATATACATGACACATGTGGTGACTAAAGTCGGGTCAGCTCGTTGAGTACCCGCAAGTGATTCTGATGAGGGGCTGAAAGGACAGGTGGCTCCATCCCGGTAGAGGTGGGCCTGGGTTCCTGACGGCCCCCGACTGTTACTTTGTGGCGGAGCGACAGGGCAGGTTGAGACCACCTAGGAGAGAGGTGGGCCTGGCCCTGGTCGGCGTTCGCGGTTACTTTAAAATAACACGCTTAACGAGTTCTTGGTATTTGATCTGAGTCTGGCCATTTGGTCTATACGCACTAACCAACTACGCGGGAATAGTTATGGGCACTCGACATCGTGGTATCAGCCGAAGCCTTCGTGACGTCAGCGACGGAGCGGCGCGCGCCGCATTGGACTGGAACGCCTGCTAGGCTAGGTCTGCTTCCGGCCGCCCTCGCAACATGCAGGTGTGCAATAGGCGATGGACCCAGACCCCTGCGCCATAGGATTTAGACCGGCGTGCTGACCTCTCTGTTGTGCCTAGGTGGGGCTGCGACGTGTTAATCTTCCGAGGCCGGGCATGACCCAGGAAAGTGTGTCCGGCCAAATGGGATCGAGCGTGTTGGGTTATGTGGTGCACCCCTGCAGGGAAGTTTATCTATTCGAATAGCCGTGTCCCTCGGTAAAAGGACGACCCGGAGTTGTACCTTGGCCTTATGACAACTAGAACCGGATACTTAAAAAAACACACCCTTCCAAGTGCCAGATACAACCCGGTGATCGCTCTATAACAGGGCGACGAGGAGGGGATCGCTGGGTAGGATTATGCTATGCGATGCTACTTGGTGAACTTACCATCTACTCTCTTCTACATGCTGCAAGATGGAGGTGGCCAGAAGCGTAGTCTTTGACAGGATTAGCTATCCCCTCTTTATTCTGGCATTCTGCAGTTCAGTCCACCGATATGGCCCTTTACACATATACCCATGCATATGTAGTGTAGATCCTTGCTTGCGAGTACTTTGGATGAGTACTCACGGTTGCTTTTCTCCCTCTTTTCCCCTTTCTATACCTGGTTGTCGCAACCAGATGCTGGAGTCCAGGAGCTAGAGATCCCGAGGATGATTCTACATGGAGTTCGGCTTCGAGGAGTAGTTAGGAGGTCCCAGGCAGGAGGCCTTGCCTTTTCGATCGTTGCTACTTTTGTGCTAGCCTTCTTAAGGCAAACTTGTTTAACTTATGTCTGTACTCAGATATTGTTGCTTCCGCTGACTCGTCTATGATCGAGCACTTGTATTCGAACCCTCGAGGCCCCTGGCTTGTATTATGATGCTTGTATGACTTATTTATGTTTTAGAGTTGTGTTGTGATATCTTCCCGTGAGTCCCTGAACTTGATCGTACACGTTTGCGTGCATGATTAGTGTACGATTGAATCGGGGGCGTCACAACTTGAAACACCCAAACTGACTCAGGTCGGTTTGCTTGTTTGAACTTTCAAAACTTGGCTCTAATCCTCATCGCAAAGGCTGCCAGACAAATTCGCCAAGGTGTTAGACCGTCATCGACCACCAGAACTATTGTTGCGGGATGCCGGGCGCCGGCTTCACTTGTGGGATGTGCATCTAGTGTTCAACGCCGAGCGCCACATGTATCTCGCACCGATGATACTTGGTATTTAGGGTTCCATCGACGCCAAGGAACCCCCTAACCCGCTCGTCATGTTGTAAATATTTAGTTAGGTTGACGGAAAAAACAAAATTGCTATATTACTCATCTTTCGATTTAAATGTGTAGTTTTTTCGTCGCTACGAGGATCTAGTGTTTGACTAGCTCTACGCCTGCGTTCATGGGTGAGCACAAATGACATCTCCTCCTCCCTCCTTCATTTGCTTTGTTCCGGTCTTCGTGCCGATGAAACTTGCTAGCTATAGGTGTCTTCAATCATCAGTATGCGTGACCACTATGCGTCTCCCGTTCGAAAGGGTTACATCTATAAATATGCATGCATTTGCATATTTATAACCGTGATTCTTTTGAATTGTCCAATGTTATGCATGGACAGCCCGAGTATGTGTAGGTTGGGTTCGTTTTCCCATATGCTCTGCTCCGGATCCGATGCAGAATTTCGTCAATGCCTCCCTGTTGTTTTCCGGGTACACATCCTCTCTGCTTATTGCTGAGACGTGTATCAAGAGAACAGCGGGGAGGTGCTGCCAAAATTTTACGTCGGATCCGGAGCAGAGCATGGGAAAACAAACCTAATCTACACATACTCGGGTGGATTAGGACCTATCTTTACCTATTAGCATCTAGGTTGCATGGACGTAATAAAAGTGACAAACTCCATTAACTGATGAATATATACATGCTGATATATATATATATATATATATATATATATATATATATATATATATATATATATATATATATATATATATATATATCTTATGTGTCCAGTAGCTAGGCAAGATCACTGATCGTGCGTGGATGTACACCGGTCACACTAGTCAGAAAGACATGACCATTGAATGGTTAACAAAAACCAAGGGGTTTCTGAGAGCCACATTTGCAAATGGCCAGAGGACAACATGGTGCCCCTGTGCCGGGTGCAACAATTGGCACAAGAGGAAAGAGGATGAAATGGGCAAACACCTGCAGAAGAGGGGTTTTACGCCAGATTATATGGTGTGGACATTTCATGGCGAGCCTGCCCAACGTGCCAGAGCTGAGGTGCTTCGTCGTTGCACCGACGAGCATGGTACTAGGATGCAAGACATGGTGCAAGACTTTGATGATGCTCGGGACTCGGACGATGAGATGGAGGAATCTGCAGAGGCCTTTAATGAAATGTTGGAATCTTCAAAACATCATGTCCACCGGCACACTGAGCTTTGTCAGCTGGATGCCATCTCACAAATAATGGCTCTGAAGGCTCAATTCAACTTGGGCAGAGAATGCTACGACGCAATGATGACAGTATTTGGACGTTTTCTACCCAAAGGCCATGTACTACCTGCAAACCTGTACCAGTCAGACAAAATCCTCTGTGCTCTTAAGATGCCCTATGAGAAGATACATGCCTGTGAGAAAGGATGTGCCTTATTTAGGCTTCGGTATGC
This sequence comes from Aegilops tauschii subsp. strangulata, assembly GCF_002575655.3. Taxonomy (NCBI): domain Eukaryota; kingdom Viridiplantae; phylum Streptophyta; class Magnoliopsida; order Poales; family Poaceae; genus Aegilops; species Aegilops tauschii. The sequence continues at coordinate 308,685,719 of NC_053036.3, forward strand.
GGACTTGAACTATTGTCCCATTGGCAAGTCATCCAGGTATGTTGTGGTAGACAACGGTATGGCTGAGAAGACGCAGACCAAAATCCCCATTATTGTTCTTTGGTATATGCCAATCGTACCAAGACTTCAACATCTTTTCATGGTCGAAGAGATGGCCAGACAGATGACATGGCACAAAACGAGCAAAAGAACCCAACTAGATGCAGATGGGAAGCTGATGATGGTGCACACATCGGACGGTGAAGAATGGAAGAGCCTCGATGCATTACATGATGAGAAAGCGGTAGATCCGAGGCATCCTCGAGCCGGCATCAGCATGGATGGGGTTCAGTGTGATTGGTCTAACGGCACCCCAATACAGTTGTTGGCCCGTATTTGTCTTTCCACTCAACCCCCCCGAACAGATTATGCAAAGAAAGAACATTTTCCTGACATTGATAATTCGAGGGCCCAACTATCCGGGGAAGAATATAAATGTGTACATGCAGCCGCTGAAGGACGAATTGCAAGAAGCCTGGGATAGTGGGTTCAAGACATACGACGCCTTTAGCAGACGGAACTTCATAATGCATGTCTGCTACATGTACTCGACGCATGACTTGCCGGCGTATGCGCTATTCATTGGCTACCTATATATGTATGTATGGATGAAACCATTGTATGCTTGTTGTTGGATATGTTGCATATGGACTTTTCATTGGTATGTATATGTGTTGGATGATCATATCCATATGGCAGGGATATGATTTGGTATGTATATGTGTTGTTATGCTTGTTGAAAGTATCTTCAAATGTGTATATATGTATATCTCTGAAATTCTATCAAATTGAATGAATTTAAGAAAAAAACAGAAAAAACAGGGGTTGTACATGCTCTTTGCCGTCTGCTGGCGGACGGCAAAGAGCTTTGCCATCAGCCAGCGGACAGCAAAGCTGCCACATGTTAGCTACCTGTGCAACCTAGGGGCACTGGGCTGGCCTATATGGTTGCTTTGTCGTCCGCTGGCGGACGGCAAAGACCTTTGCATCTTTGCCGTCGGCCAGCTGACGGCATAGCATGCCACGTGTCAGCTACCTGGGCTGGCCTACATGGGCTCTTTGCAGTGCTCTTTGCCGTCCGCTAGCGGACGGCAAAGCACGCCGTTAACCCCCTAACGGACCTAACCTTCCACATGTGCCGTCCAGGCTCTTTGTCGTCCGCTGGCGGACGGTAAAGACCATTTCATCTTTGTCGTCCGCCAGCAGACGACAAAGAGAGGTTTGACGTAGCTTGTTCAGCCGGACATGTTGTCATCTGCTGGCTGACGGCAAAGGCCTTTGCCGTCAGCCATGGCAGACGGCAAAGTGTCTGTTTCCTGTAGTGATGCTATAAAGAAGAGAAATATGAGATGACATGTTAGGCAGCATTGCACATCAAAAATTCTATTTTTATCACTTACCTACTCGAGGACGAGTAGGAGTTAAGCTTGGGGTTGCTAATACGTCTCCAACGTATCTATAATTTTTTATTGTTCCATGCTGTTATATTATCAATCTTGGATGTTTTATAATCATTTTATAGTCATTTTATATCATTTTTTGGTACTAACCTATTGACATAGTGCCAAGTGCCAGTTTCTGTTTTCTGCATGTTTTTTACATCGCAGGAAATCAACCAAATGGAGTCCAAATGCAACAAAACTTTACGGATATTTTTTATGGACCAGAAGACACCCAATGGGCCAAGGCAGCGCCTGGGGGATGCTCCGAGGGGAGCACAACCCACCAGGACGCGTCAGGAGGCCCAGGCGCGCCCTGGTAGGTTGTGCCCACCTCGGGTGCCCCCCGGACTGCCTCTTTGCTTGATAAATACCCCAATATTCCAGAAACCCCAGGGGAGTCGATGAAAATCAATTCCAGCCGCCGCGGAGTCCAGAACCACCAGATCCAATCTAGACACCATCACGGAGGGTTTCACCACTTCCATTGGTGCCTCTCCGATGATGCGTGAGTAGTTCTTTGTAGACCTTCGGGTCCGTAGTTAGTAGCTAGATGGCTTCCTCTCTTTCGTTTGAGTCTCAATACAATGGTCTCTTGGAGATCCATATGATGTAACTCTTTTGCGGTGTGTTTGTTGGGATCGGATGAACTTTGAGTTTATGATCAGGTCTATCTTTTTATATCCATGAAAGTTATTTGAGTTTCTTTGATCTCTTATATGCATGATTGCTTATAGCCTCGTATTTCTTCTCCGATATTTGAGTTTTGTTTGGCCAACTTGATCTATTTATCTTGCAATGGGAAGAGGTACTTTGTAGTGGGTTCGATCTTACAGTGCTTGGTCCCAGTGATAGAAGGGGAACCAACACGTATGTATCGTTGCTACTAAGGATAAAATGATGGGGTCTATCTCTACATAGATAGATCTTGTCTACATCATGTCATCGTTCTTATTGCATTACTCCGTTTGTCCATGAACTTAATGCACTAGATGCATGCTGGAGAGCGATCGATGTGTGGAGTAATAGTAGTAGATGCAGGCAGGAGTCGGTCTACTAATCTTGGACGTGATGCCTATGTAATGATCATTGCATGGATATCATCATGATTATTTGAAGTTCTATCAATTGCTCAACAGTAATTTGTTCACCCACCGTTTGCTATTTTTCTCGAGAGAAGCCACTAGTGAAACCTACGGCCCTCGGGTCTCTTTCTCATATTATTTGCCTTTGCGATCTACTTTTCCTTTACTTTTATTTTCAGATATATTAAAACAAAAATACAAAAATACCTTTCTGTGTTTTATTCTTATTTTTTATTTGGCGTTCGATCTATCAATCTACTACAATTTTATTCACGTTCGTTTGCCTAGCTTGAGGCGCCGCTACCCGAAAGGGATTGACAACCCCTTTTATACGTCGGGTTGCGAGTATTTGTTATTTGTGTGCAGGGGTTGTTTACGTTGTGTTGCTTGGTTCTCCTACTGGTTCGATAACCTTGGTCTTATAACTGAGGGAAATACCTACCGCCGCTATGCTGCATCATCCCTTCCTCTTTGGGGAAATATCGACGTAGCTTCAAGCCGCATCACTCGCCGTCTCACATCCTACCGCTGGAGTCGCCATGGTCTTCTTCAATGACCTCTCCAGTGGTTCCTCCTCCGACGAAGACTCCTTCACCACCCAGGTAAGCCTCTCTTCTCTCTCTCGGGCTACGACTTGGAATGAAGGATTTTAACCCAACGGTCGATTTGAGTCATTTCTTCCTCTTGTAGATCCCTAGGACCATCAGTTGCAACAAATGGAGCGGGGTGGCTGAAGATCTGTCTGCTCGTGGTCACCATCAATCTCCATGCGTGAAGCTAGTTGCATTTGAATTTGTGGACAGAGGGAGGAAGTTTCTGGCATGTGCAGGGAAGGTTAGACCCTCTTTCGTTGTTACAAATCATTTGTTAGATGTGATTCAGACACTGTCACGGTCCCAACCCATTCATACCACACCTTCAATCAAACGCATCCTAAGATAGTGTCACAGTTTGTACCTAGTATCTAAAAATGTTGCCATCTCATCAGCGGTGCCATTAGAAATTATTTGGCACCGCTTCAGCAGTTTGTGCAGCCAACTTTGGTCCACACATCCGAGCAGCCAAGCAGTAAAATACTAAATCTTTATGGAACGAAGGAACTGGGCATCGGAGCAACTAGGTGCTCCGGAGTCCGGATCCCTGATTTTTTTCCGCTGCATCGGCTCACTAGTGCAGGGCACCGGTGCGAGATGTAGCAACAATTGTCTTTACACCGGTTTTGGCATACATAGTGGACGACCTTAGTGCTATTAGTTCTATGTTACTAAATTTGTGCACGTACACACCTGTTAGTATCAATTTGGTGTCATCAAACACTATCGCTATGTTGTTGCAGTTATATTTACCTTTCTCATAAAATGTTCAATTTGTTATTTATAGTACATGAGTAAGAACTTGTAGCGTTGTTGTAATTAATTATAGCTTCTGATGTTTCAGAATTTGGTTGTTGTCTCAGTAGCAATTAATTCATTTGCAGATTCATCTTTTTGAGAAGATATGTCATAATTAACCCGTTTCTTCAGTTTTTCAAAATAAGTATTGGTGATTTCCTATGTTGATATAAACCCAGTTCCCCTACAATTGTTATTGATCTAGTTTTAAATATTATAGGATGAACGGAAGTGTTCTTACTTGGAGTGGGTTGATCAAGAGTGGCCACAGTCTTTGAAGATGTGCTTAGCAAACCTCTGGAGCATGTATGAGGAAGAGAACAGAGGTAGGCTTAGAGAAAGTGTTGTCAACGCTGAATCATATTTGAAGATGCGGGATAAAAAGAGGAAGGTGGAGAATGAGCTCACATTTTTTGAATCAGACTTTGCCAAGAAGGTGTTGGCGAAGGAGGAGGCACTTTCCCAGTTGGCCAGTGCAAAACAGGTTCTTACTGAACTAAAAGCATAGGTGGATAAGACAAGCCTCGATGATCTCGATTAGGGAAATGAATATATTGTTCTAATATTGTTCTTATGAAGCTGCACTAGCTATGTGCTATACTGTGCTATTTTCAGGTAGCTATCGTACTGTGATGTTAAAATATATTTATGTGCCTAATATGAAATTGGCAAACAACTGTTCGATATGAAATGTAAATTTGCTTAATACTGGAATTATTAATTGTAAACTAATAAACCTACTAAATGGGTCATGGAACTTTGCAAACGGTTCTAGCAGTTAAAGCGCTTGTGATGGATAGCCCAATGCCACACAGTTTTCTTCATCAGATCGTGTGTGATGTAGATGAATAAAAGCAAACGGTTAACCAAGGCAGAGCGTGTGTAATAGTTACACCTATCACACATGAGCCTATACATAAAATTGCGTGGGATGTACATACGAACGAAAACGTTTCCCTGGATTGACTGTGTGGGATGTACATACGAACGAAAACGTTTTCCTGGATTGACTGTGTGGGATGTACATACGAACGAAAACGTTTTCCCTGGATTTACTGTGTGGGATGTACATACGAATGAAAACGTTTTCCCTGGATTAACTGTGTGGGATGTACATAAGAACGGAAGCGTATTCCTTGTATTGACTGTGTGGAATGTACTAACAAACAGAAATGTTTGTTTGGGACTGACTGTGTGGGATGTACATACGAACGGAAACGATTGGGTTTCGATGCCTCGCCCGATCGCACACGAGCTCATTTTTGCCCCAGCCTGTGTGCCAAGAGGGCCTATCCCCGATGGTTTTTTGGTCATGTGGGAAGGACCCCCCTATCGCCCACACTCACTTGGCGACGGTTCCAAATGCCGTCACGGAAAGGGGTTAAAAACCGTTTGTATAGCACCGACGCGTACCAGTGTGTGCTTCACTTAAAAAAAATTGAGCTATGGAATTGCTCTAGTGCTTCACTTATATCTTTTTTAGCATGGTGTGCTTTCATTTTTTTGAAGAAATACTCTCATGCTTCACTTAGATTTATTTGAGAGTTAGTAAAATTTTGAAGAAATTCGCTCGTGCTTATTTTGAGAGAAGAAAATCTTTATGCTCATGTTCTTCACTTAAATTTGTTTGAGCTTATCAAACGCAACATATGAAACTAGTCCCAAAGTGATAGATATTCAAGAGGGATATAATAAAAAAATTCATGAAGATCATTGGACAAAATAAACTTGATTCCTTGTAATAGTTTTGCAACATGATGATAGTGATATGTGAGTCATGTTGGTGAGTAACTGTGCTTTAGTAAGAACTAGCGGTGTGACCCGCACATTTGCGTGGCTAGATTTTCTATATGTTATCTTTATATTAAGATTTTGGAATATAATTCACCGCTTTATCGATCATTTGAAATATACTACACTTCATGTCTCATCAGTTGGCGACCATTGTGTAAAATCATGGTTCATAATGGTCCCTAGCTTTCCCTCTTCTACTCTCCGTCAATCTGTGCTAATTTTCTTATAAATTCATTCATGGGTATCTTAAATATAAATTTAGTGTTCTCCTTATCTATACACCTTCTGGATAATATTATTATAGTTGTGTTTTATTTGGTATAGTGACATGCCTCTAAATCTCTATGTTGCATGACGATGGATATATGGTAATGCAGAATCAATAATATTGCCTCAAATCGCGAGAAATATATATTTTTGTCTTACTCCCAGTCACAAGATTTACGTTAGGCATTTTTTTCCTCATACAATTCCATTACAAAATTTAGTTTTTTTTTCAAGATTACTCCTAGACCCCCGTCCCTTATTAGAAGAACAATTCCCTCGAATAACATAATAATCTCATAAAAATGATACACTGGGTCAAAATAAATAATGAGGATTATCACCATACGCCAACGCCGTTCATGATTCTTTCTAATAGTGACTAATTTGTTTTGCAATAGCTTACATTTTTTTACGATAAATAGAATGCACTGCTCCATATTTTATCTGATTCATTGCTATGTTTCAAAAACATTCTCTCCATCAGCCCCTATAATCAAAGTTTGTTCTGTTTGTTTGTGCTCATGTTTTTTTGCATATTTCGTTGATCGTCCACAATAGTTGATGTACCTACGTAATTACACTCCTAGTCCCAGGTGATATACTTGTTATTTCATTTTCAGAAAAAAAATTGTTTTCGTACTCCTAAGTTCACAACTCCATACTTTAAAAAAACTTCCACTACTCCACTCCATGCCCCTAATCCATCAGCCCATTGTAAAATTCAGTGGTACTAAACAGACACACGCTCTCAAAAAATAGACACACAATTTTTTAGCCCTAGAGGCAAGTTGCAAGAAAAAAGTTACTGTAGAATATTTCCTTTTTGCTTTCCCCCACGCCTCCCAGGTCACAATAGTTCTCTGCTCTATCGTTATAGTCCCTCAAGCTGGCTCTACCAAATCGAATGGCATGCTCCTACTTCACCAAAGCTGCGAAGGAGATGCTCTTGGAGGTCAAGTCTGGCAGAAATGGAGATGTGCGTTCGAGCCGCAGATCTTGCGTCGCCTACCAGCAAGGCCGCATCTCACTATTTCTGCTTTGTAGAGGCAGATCGGTCGCCGGGTAGGCCACCGGAGATTATGAGAGGTGTTGCTTGCTGCTAGGTTCTCCGAGAGTGTTCTGCTCTCCTGTTCGTGGCTCTGGGACAGAGAGCTGTGTCGTTAGGTTGAACGACCATCTTCTCCGTAGCATTCCACGTCTGAAGCGGAGCAGTAAGGACAGGTATGAATCTCTCCCTACTCTCCCATTATTCTCTTCATTCTTCTCTTGCTTGGCACAATATATGTACTTTGTAAGTTGATTTACTTTGTTGATTTGTTAAACAAATTCAGAGGGAAGGTTGATTTACTTGTTCTATTAAATTATAATTTGGGAGATGACCTCATACTTTCTTTTGTTCTTCATCTGACGGTCATTAATAGGATATACATTATAGAGATATTTGGCTTGACATTATTTTTTAGTTTACATTCTACCCAACTTTGATTATTGCCTCTTCAACATATCTGTCGCCATTATATGGAGCTTCATACAACAAAGCGTATGTCCATTATATCCATCTACTATGTATAACCCCGATGTATATTTTTTATATAGTGATTGGTCTCTTTTCATTTAAAGAGTCTGTAGGCAAAGGCGGGTTTTGGGCTTCCTCATTGCTGGTGCCATCGCCTTTCACCCATTAATTTGCTACAACTTTGCCTCATTTCTACTTCATCGGGATTGGCTTATTCTTGACATGTAAGTTTCCCCATTGCAGGTGGTTTAATAGTATTCTTTTTTTGTTGCTAACATATATTAGCAAGTTATATACCTATATGTGTATTTAGGACAAAGCAATAAGGATTAAATGTATTAACTGGAATTTGGTTCATATATCTTAATTGACATGCAATGAATTTTTTGCCTATGGTGTAGGCGATGCCTGTAATATTGCAGTTTTCCCTCACGATCATGGTCTCTTGATTTTAAACAGGCCATAGGCTAGAATAGTTGTTACCAAGAATATAAAATTCACCAAAAGTACATGTCTGAATGTATTTAAAATAATTATAATGTAATATGTTTTTGATAGTGCTAACATTTGACCTTTGTTATCTGGTAAGTGTCCTCCTTATATTGATGGATGTCAAGTATTCTTACTATTATCTCAGTAAACATAAATAGTTTGGCTTACTTTCAACATAATTATTGTATAATTTTTGTGCTTCCCACCCAATGAGTTCTGCAATTTCGAGACCGATATATTAATAATTTTTTCGGTCTCCTCGTAAAATCAAGTGCAGCTTATAGTAGTTGTACGGTAATTAATTTGGCATCTTTTCATTGCAAAGTAAACATAATCGGGAAGTTACTGTTAAAATTAGCAGAATATATGCTTACCGAGGTGATACAATTTCTGTATATATACCACAACTCTTGTCAATTTCCTTTGTACCTGCTTTGTGAGATCACCACATGACATATACCACCATGTTCCTGTAATAGATATATTGTAGGTAGCTCAAAGTTCGCAATCCTGAAAAAACAACCTCAAAACTCAAGTTAGCAATCTGAAGAAGTTGAGAGACATAAATAAATCAAATATGGTTCGTTCTAGCTGATATGACTCCATTATCAGTCCAGGTTTGGAGTCTTGTTTTCCTCGGAAGTGGTCATATCATATCCTAGAAGTCTATACAGTACCTGATTTGTCTGATTTTTATGCCTCATTCTAGTAATTTCTTGTAATGTTCTTCTTTTGTAAAACATTTTTTCTTCTAGTGTTCCTTTCGTAGTTGTATCTATTTTCCATCATTTTTGTTAAGTTCCTTCTGCACACATATGCAGTTAGTCAAGTATAGTAATATTGGTTAACAAACAGAGTTACTATTCATTAGTTGATAACTAATAACTGATAAAAGATATTGTTCCATACCTGCCAAGAAGTTCCTGGGCTTCGGTTATATCTAGACCTATATAATTCTTGTGGAATTGGTAATCAATGGTAAATGTCTTAGATATTTTCCCTGTAAATAACAAAATATCTTGTAAACATTACTGGATTGAACTTCTGCACCATCAAGGTTACAATAGGGACAGTTTAGCTGCCGATTAAATCCTCATTCAAAAAATAAGGAAACTTTGTCCATAACGTAACTCCTATTTTTATCACCCCTAAAGAGTTCTTTTATTATTATTGATTCCACATGCTTCATTTGGGTGATTAATCCAATCACAATAAATTTGGAGATTAATTGCTTCACAGTTAGAAAGATTAATTAGATAAGAGCCTTATTTCAAACTATAGACTATAGAGTATAGACATACCTGAGCATTGTTTATTTTATCTACCTGTTATTGTACTTAATCCGTACCAACGATTATAATTATAATTTAACCTCTAGAGATAGTAGCATGGATTTTTAAATGTTGATAGTAGCATGAACTCGGTTGGGCCCTATCAAAACAGTAAAATATAATTAGGGATTGTTGTCCAAAACAGTAGAGAAATCTGTAATATGTAATGCATTTTTTGTCCATCAAAATTATATTGAGGCTAATAAGCTCATCAACAATTGTCGTTAAGTCATTAAGCTTCTTGTATGCCATATTTTTGGGGTTTAATAGGAGTTGAAAACAACTGATAAAGTACCTATGAAGATTTTATGCTGATAAGTGAATTTAGTAATAGTAGTATTTACTAACCTTGATGATTCACGTTAGAGACTACTCAGAAGGTTGGGCCTGACTTTGTCGGCACTCGAGCTGAACCTGACATTGAAGGTTGGCTAATTTTCTTGTTTGTCCGTCGTTGAATCACCGGATGCATCACATAACCGGCCGACTTCGACTTTGCTGGTGGCGCGTTGGTTCATAGGAGATTCGGCTGACTTCGACTTTCCAAAAAATATTGATCCTAAATCTTTGGCTGCCTTGCGTTCTTGTTTGTCCGTCGTTGAATCACTGGATGCATCACATAATCGGCAGACTTGAGTTTTGCTGGTGGCGTGTTGGTTCATAGCTGATTCGGCTGACTTTGACTTTCCAAAAAATATTGATCCTAAATCTTGGGCTGCCTTGCGTGTGCTGGATGTGGCCGGTCGAGTGCGTTTATATTTTTCGTTGGCTTGGCGGAGTCTGTGTGGAGTCTTTTTTCAGAGGCATCTGGGCTCTTGCTGATTAATCCGTGTGGAGTTTTGCTTCCCTTATTTGCACACGCCAGTTTGTGGTTGTGTCGGTCTGTCGGACAGATTGATGAAGACGTGCTATGAGGTTTGGAGACGTGCTAGATGACAGGCGTGTCAGGCAGCTATGTCTACCCCTGAATAGTTATATGTAACTTTTGTATATTTTTAAATCTCAGCCGTTGTTATCAAATATTGATGGTGCACATAATTTGACTTATGTGGATAAATGTGACAGCTTCTTTTACTTCTGTTTTAAGTATATAATAGATAGATATTGGTGTTAAGGTTTGTGATTTCTTATGCAAGCATGAAAGTCAATAATTATTTAATGAATTACATCCTACTTGTGGTGCATTATTCGGTGTTAGTTATGCTTAATGCCCGTTATGTGATTTTTCGTTTCTTGGTTGGATGCTTCTCAATCTTTTTGCTAGCTTTCTCTTGTACTAAGTAGGAATACTACTTGTGCATCCAAAATTATTAAACCCAGTTTGCCATATGAGTCCACCATACCTGCCTATATGCGGTATTCTGGTGCCGTTCTAAGCAAATTTGTATGTGCCATCTCTAAATTTCAAAATAATTTCCTTTTTGTGTGCTCGTACTACTCAAGAAACGGTGGGGGGTGGCTGATATTTTTCCATGCTAGATGTGTTATTCTCAAGATGAGTGTTTATTCACTTGTCATTGCATGAGAGTATGGCAAAGGTATTTGGGATGCCCAGTCCCGAAATGAAAAATGAATTTACTTTATGTTGTCAAATAATAAATTCCATGAAAAGTGTTGGTATGGACGGCACCCATGTATACTGTTGGGGAACACAGTATTTCAAAAAATTTACCTACGATCACGCAAGATCTATCTAGGAGATGCATAGCAACGAGCAGGGAGAGTGTGTTCACGTACCCTCGTAGACCGAAAGCGCAAGCGTATAGTAACGCAGTTGATGTAGTAGAACGTCTTCGCGATCCAACCGATCCAAGCACCGAACGTATGGCACCTCTACGTCCAGCACACGTTCAGCTGGATGACACCCCTCGAGCTCTTGATCCAATTGAGGACGAGGGAGAGTTCCGTCAGCACGACGGCGTGGCGACGGTGATGATGAAGTTACCGGCGCAGGGCTTTGCGTAAGCACTAAGACGACATGACCGAGGTGTGTAACTGTGGAGGGGGGCACCGCACACGGTTAAGAGAAGACTTGGTGTGTCTTTCGGGTGCCCCCTCCCACGTATATAAAGGAGGGGGGAAGAGGAGGCCGGCCCAATGGGGGCGCGCCATAGGAGGGAGTCCTACTTGGACTCCCGGTCCAAGTAGGATTCGCCCCCCTCCTTTCCTATTCCAACTAGGAGAAGGAGGGAAGGAGGAAGAGGAGAGAAGGAAGGAGGGGGGTGCCGCCCCACCCCTTGTCCAATTCGGATTGGCAAGGGGGGCGCGCGCCACCTCCTGGCCGGCCCTCTCTCTTCTCCACTAAGGCCCATGGTGGCCCATAATCTCCCGGGGGGGTTCCGATAACCCCCGGTACTCTGAAACTTATCTGAAACGACCCGAACCATTCCGGTGTCCGAATGTAACCTTCCAATATATGAACCTTTACCTCTCGACCATTTCGAGACTCCTCGTCATGTTTGTGATCTCATCCGAAACTCCGAACAAATTTCGGTCATCAAATCACATAACTCATAATACAAATCTTCATCGAACGTTAAGCGTGTGGACCCTACGGGTTCGAGAACTATGTAGACATGACTGAGACATATCTCCGGTCAATAACCAATAGCGGAACCTAGATGCTCATATTGGCTCCTACATATTCTACGAAGATCTTTATCGGTCAAACCGCATAACAACATACGTTGTTCCCTTTGTCATCGGTATGTTACTTCCCTGAGATTCTATCGTTGGTATCACCATACCTAGTTCAATCTTATTACCGGCAAGTCTCTTTACTCGTTCCGTAATGCATCATCCCATAACTAACTCATTAGTCACATTGCTTGCAAGGCTCATAGTGATGTGCATTACCGAGAGGGCCCAGAGATACCTCTCCGTTACACGGAGTGACAAATCCTAATCTCGATCTACGCCAACTCAACAAACACCATCGGAGACACCTGTAGAGCATCTTTATAAGCACCCAGTTACGTTGTGACGTTTGATATCACACAAGGTGTTCCTCCGGTATTCGGGAGTTGCATAATCTCATAGTCAGAGGAACATGTATAAGTCATGAAGAAAGCAATAGCAATAAAACTAATCGATCATTATGCTAAGCTAACGGATGGGTCTTGTCCATCACATCATTCTCTAATGATGTGATCCGGTTCATCAAATGACAACACATGTCTATGGTCAGGAAACTTAACCATCTTTGATTAACGAACTAGTCAAGTAGATGCGTACTAGGGACACTCTGTTTGTCTATGTATTCACACATGTACTAAGTTTCCAGTCAATACAATTCTAGCATGAATAATAAAAAATTATCATGATATAAGGAAATATAAATAACAACTTTATTATTGCCCCTAGGGCATATTTCCTTCAGTCTCCCACTTGCACTAGAGTCAATAATCTAGATTACATAGTAATGATTCTAACACCCATGGAGTCTTGGTGCTGATCATGTTTTGCTCGTGAGAGAGGCTTAGTCAACGGGTCTGCAACATTCAGATCTGTATGTATCTTGCAAATCTCTATGTCTCCCTCCTTGACTTGATCGTAAATGGAATTGAAGCGTCTCTTGATGTGTTTGGTCCTCTTGTGAAATCTGGATTCCTTCGCCAAGGCAATTGCTCCAGTATTGTCACAAAAGATTTTCATTGGACCCGATGTCGATGTCAAAACCGGCAGATCTCGAGTAGGGGGTCCCAAGCTGCGTGTCTTAGGATCGATGGTAACACAGACACGGGATTTTACCCAACTTCGGGCTCTCTCGAAGAGATAATACCCTACATGCTGCTTTTGATTGTATTCGATGTGTATGATTACAGAGTTGATCTACCTCGAGATCATATGTTGTGGTCTAAACCCTAGAGGTATGATGAGTAATGTCATGAGGATCTATCAACTAGCATGGCCTCGGCTTATATAATGTACCAGAGGCCTAGGATAACAAGAGTCCTAGTCAAATACGTCGGTGGAGATGAGTCCTTGTCTTGATCACCAAGTCTTGTGGAATCTTCCTCGTGTATACATCGGCTGTCCGAACTGGCCCATGAGCAAACGGCCATGGGAGTCCTCGGCCCAATCCAACTGATCGGGAGATGACGTGGTGAGTACCCCCTAGTCCAGGACACCGTCACCCGATGCACTAGGTATTACACCTAGATCGGATATGAACTTCTTCATCCAGACTCCTTCATTTGCTGCTTCCGAAGCAGCTATGTACTCCGCTTCACACGTAGATCCCACCACGAAGCTCTTCTTGGAACTGCACCAACTGACAGCTCCACCATTCAATATAAACACGTATCCGGTTTGTGACTTAGAGTCATCCGGATCAGTGTCAAAGCTTGCATTGACGTAACTATTTACGACGAGCTCTTTGTTACCTCCATAAACGAGAAACATATCCTTAGTCCTTTTTAGGTATTTCAGGATGTTCTTGACCACTGTCCAGTGATCCACTCCTGGATTACTTTGGTACCTCCCTGCTAAACTAATAGCAAGCCACACATCAGGTCTGGTACACAGCATTGCATACATGATAGAACCTATGGCTGAGGCATAGGGAATGACTTTCATTTTATCTCTATCTTCTGCAGTGGTTGGGCATTGAGTCTGACTCAACTTCACACCTTGTAACACACGCAAGAACCCTTTCTTTGACTGATCCATTTTGAACTTCTTCAAAACTTTATCAAGGTATGTGCTTTGTGAAAGTCCAATTAAGCATCTTGATCTATCTCTATAGATCTTGATGCCCAATATATAAGCAGCTTTACCGAGGACTTTCATTGAATTTTTTTAATTCAAGTATCCTTTTATGCTATTCATAAATTCAGTATCATTTCCGATCAACAATATGTCATCCACATATAATATGAGATGCTATAGAGCTCCCACTCGCTTTCTTGTAAATGCAGGCTTCTCCAAAAGTCTGTACAAAACCATATGCTTTGATCATACTATCAAAGCATATATTCCAACACCGAGAGGCTTGCACCAGTCCATAAATGGATCGCTGGAGCTTGCACACTTTGTTAGCACCTTTAGGATCGACAAAACCTTCTGGTTGCATCATATACAACTCTTCTTTAAGATATCCATTAAGGAATGCAGTTTTGACATCCATTTGCCAAATTTCATAATCATAAACTGCGGCAATTGCTAACATGATTCGGACAGACTTAAGCATCGCTATGGGTGAGAAAGTCTCATCGTAGTCAACTCCTTTAACTTGTCGAAAACCTTTCGCAATAAGTCAAGCTTTATAGACAGTAACATTACCATCAACGTTAGTCTTCTTCTTGAAAATCCATTTATTCTCTATGGCTTGCCGATCATCGAGCAAGTCAACCAAAGTCCACACTTTGTTCTCATACATGGATCCCATCTCAAATTTCATAGTCTCAAGCCATTTCACAGAATCTGGGCTCATCATCGCTTCCTCATAGTTCAACATGACCTCCAGAATAGGTTTACTGTACCACTCTGGTGCGGATCTTACTCTGGTTGACCTACGAGGTTCGATAGTAACTTGATCTGAAGTTTCATGATCATCATCATTATCTTCCTCACTAATTGGTGTAGGAATCACTGGAACTGATTTTTGTGATAAACTACTTTCCAATTCGGGAGAAGGTACAATTACCTCATCAAGTTCTACTTTCCTCCCACTCCCTTCTTTCGAGAGAAACTCCTTCTCTAGAAAGGATCCATTCTCAGCAACGAATATCTTGCCTTCGGATCTGTGATAGAAGGTGTACCCAACTGTCTCCTTTGGGTATCCTATGAAGACACATTTCTCCGATTTGGGTTCGAGCTTATCAGGTTGAAGCTTTTTCACATAAGCATCGCAGCCCCAAACTTTAAGAAACGACAACTTGGGTTTCTTGCCAAACCACAGTTCATATCGTGTCATCTCAACGGATTTAGATGGTGCCCTATTTAATGTGAATGCAGCCGTCTCTAAAGCATAACCCTGAAACGATAGCGGTAAATTAGTAAGAGACATCATAGATCGCGCCATATCCAATAAAGTACGGTTACAACATTCGGACACACCATTACGATGTGGTGTTCTAGGTGGCGTGAGTTGCGAAACTATTCCGCATTGTTTCAAATGAAGACCAAAATCATAACTCAAATATTCACCTCCACGATCAGATCGTAGAAATTTATTTTCTTGTTACGATGATTTTCTACTTCACTCTGAAACTCTTTGAACTTTTTAAATGTTTCGGACTTATGTTTCATCAAGTAGACATACCCCTATCTGCTCAAATCATCTGTGAAGGTCAGAAAATAACGATACCCGCCGCGAGCATCAACACTCATTGGACCGCATACATCAGTATGTATTATTTCCAACAAGTCTGTTGCTCGCTCCATTGTTCTGGAGAACGGAGTCTTAGTCATTTTGCCCATGAGGCATGGTTCGCAAGCATCAAGTGATTCATAATGAAGTGATTCCAAAAGCCCATCAGCATGGAGTTTCTTCATGCGCTTTACACCAATATGACCTAAATGGCAGTGCCACAAATAAGTTGCACTATCATTATTAACCTTGCATCTTTTGGTTTCAATATTATGAATATGTGTATCACTACAATCGAGATTCAACAAGAATAGACCACTCATCAAGGGTGCATGACCATAAAATATATTACTCATATAAATAGAACAACCATTATTCTCTGATTTAAATGAATAACCGTCTTGCATCAAACAAGATCCAAATATAATGTTCATGCTCAACGCTGGCACCAAATAACAATTATTTAGGTCTAAAACTAATCCCGACGGTAGATGTAGAGGTAGCGTGCCGACGGTGATCACATCGACTTTGGAACCATTTTCCACGCGCATCTTCACCTCGTCCTTAGCCAATCTTCATTTAATCCATAGCCCCTATTTCGAGTTGCAAATATGAACAACAGAACCAGTATCAAATACCTAGGCGCTACTACGAGCATTAGTAAGGTACACATCAATAACATGTATATCAAATATACCCTTCACATTTCCTTCCTTCTTATCCACCAAATACTTGGGGCAGTTCCGCTTCTAGTGACCAGTCCCTTTGCAGTAGAAGCACTCAGTCTTAGGCTTAGGTCCAGACTTGGGTTTCTTCACTTGAGCAGCAACTTGCTCGCCGTTCTTCTTGAAGTTTCCCTTCTTCCCATTGCCTTTCTTGAAACTAGTGGTCTTGTTAACCATCAACGCTTGATGCTCCTTCTTGATTTCTACCTCCGCAGCTTTTAGCATTGCGAAGAGCACGGGAATTGTCTTATCCATCCCTTCCATATTATAGTTCATCACGAAGCTTTATAGCTTGGTGGCAGTGATTGAAGAACTCTGTCAATGACACTATCATCAGGAAGATTAACTCCCAGCTGAGTCCAGTGGTTGTGGTACCCAGACATTCTGAGTATATGTTCACTGACAGAACTATTCTCCTCCATCTAGCAGCTGTAGAACTTATTGGAGACTTCATATCTCTCAATCTGGGCATTTGCTTGAAATATTAACTTCAACTCCTGGAACATCTCATATGCTCCATGACGTTCAAAACATCGTTGAAGTCCCGGTTCTAAGCCGTAAAGCATGGCACACTGAACTATCGAGTACTCATCAGCTTTGCTCTGCCAAACGTTCATAACGTCCGGAGTTGCTCCTGCAGCGGGTCTTGCACCTAGCGGTGTTTCCAGGATGTAATTCTTCTGTGCAGCAATGAGGATAATCCTCAAGTTACAGACCCAGTCCATGTAGTTGCTACCATCATCTTTCAACTTAGCTTTCTCTAGGAACACATTAAAATTCAAGGGATCGGTAGCACGGGCCATTGATCTACAACAACATAGACATGTAAAATACTATCAGGTACTAAGTTCATGATAAATTAAAGTTCAATTAATCATATTACTTAAGAACTCCCACTTAGATAGACATTCCTCTAGTTATCTAAATGATCACGTGATCCATATCAACTAAACCATGTCCGATCATCACGTGAGATGGAGTAGTTTTCAATGGTGAACATCACTATGTTGATCATATCTACTACATGATTCACGTTCGACCTTTCGGTCTCAATGTTCCGAGGCCATATCTGCATATGCTAGGCTCGTCAAGTTTAACCCGAGTATTATGCGTGTGCAAAGCTGGCTTGCACCCGTTGCATGTGAACGTAGAGCTTATCACACCGATCATCACGTGGTGTTTCGGCACGACGAACTGTAGCAACAGTGCATACTCAGGGAGAACACTTATACCTTGAAATTTAGTGAGGGATCATCTTATAATGCTACCACCGTACTAAGAAAAATAAGATGCATAAAGGATAAACATAACATGAAATCAAAATAAGTGATATGATATGGCCATCATCATCTTGTGCCTTTGATCTCCATCTCCAAAGCACCGTCATGATCACCATCGTCATCGGCTTGACACCTTGATCTCCATCGTAGCATCGTTGTCGTCACGCCAACTATTGCTTCCATGACTATCGCTACCGCTTAGTGATAAAGTAAAGCAATTACATGGCGATTGCATTTCATACAATAAAGCGACAACCATAAGGCTCCTGCCAGTTGCCGATAACTTTTACAAAACATGATCATCTCATACAACAATTTATATATCATCACGTTCTGACCATATCACATCACAACATGCCCTGCAAAAACAAGTTAGACGTACTCTACTTTGTTGTTGCAAGTTTTACGTGGCTGCTACGGGCTTCTAGCAAGAACCGTTCTTACCTACGCATCAAAACCATAATGATTTTTCGTCAAGTGTGTTGTTTTAACCTTCAACAAGTACTGGGCATAGTCAAACTCGATTCAACTAAAGTTGGAGAAACAAACACCCGCTAGCCACCTGTGTGCGAAGCACGTCGGTAGAACCAGTCTCATGAACGCGGTCATGTAATGTCGGTCCGGGCCGCTTCATCCAACAATACCGCCGAATCAAAGTAGGGCGTTGCTGGTAAGCAGTATGACTATTATCGCCCACAACTCTTTGTGTTCTACTCATGCATATAACATCTACGCACAGACCTGGCTCAGATGCCACTGTTGGGGAACACGGTATTTCAAAAATTTACCTACGATCACGCAAGATCTATCTAGGATGCATAGCAACGGGCGGGGAGAGTGTGTCCAGGTACCCTCGTAGACCGAAAGCAGAAGCGTTTAGTAACGCGGTTGATGTAGTCGAACGTCTTCGCGATCCAACCGATCCAAGCACCGAACGTACGGCACCTCCACGTTCAGCACACGTTCAGCTCGATGATGTCCCTCGAGCTCTTGATCCAACTAAGGACGAGGGAGAGTTCCGTCAGCACGACGGCGTGACGATGGTGACGATGAAGTTACCGGCGCAGGGCTTCGCCTAAGCACTATGACGATATGACCGAGGTGTGTAACTGTGGAGGGGGGCACCACACATGGCTAAGAGAAGACTTGCTGTGTCTTTGGGGTGCCCCTCCCACTTATATAAAGGAGGGGGGAAGAGGAGGCCGGCCCAAGGGGGGGCGCGCCATAGGGGGGAGTCCTACTTGGACTCTCGGTCCAAGTAGGATTCGCCCCCCCCTTTCCTATTCCAACTAGGAGAAGGAGGGAAGGAAGAAGAGAGAAGGAAGGAGGGGGGCGCCGCCCACACCCCTTGTCCATTCGGATTGGCAAGGGGGGCGCGTGCCACCTCCTGACCGGCCCTCTCTCTTCTCCACTAAGGCCCATGGTGGCCCATTAACCTCCGGGGGGTTCCGGTAACCCCCGGTACTCCGAAACTTATCCGAAACGACCCGAACCATTCCGGTGTCCGAATGTAACCTTCTAGTATATGAATATTTACCTCTTGACCATTTCGAGACTCCTCGTCATGTCCGTGATCTCATCCGGGACTCCGAACAAACTTAGGTCATCAAATCACATAACTCATAATATAAATCGTCATCGAACGTTAAGCGTGCGGACCCTACGGGTTCAAGAACTATGTAGACATGACTGAGACATATCTCCGGTCAATAACCAATAGCGGAACCGGGATGCTCATATTGGCTCCTACATATTCTACGAAGATCTTTATCGGTCAAACCGCATAACAACATACGTTGTTCCCTTTGTCATCGGTATGTTACTTGCCCGAGATTCGATCGTTGGTATCACCATACCTAGTTCAATCTCGTTACCGGCAAGTCTGTTTACTCGTTCCGTAATGCATTATCCCGTAACCAACTCATTAGTCACATTGCTTGCAAGGCTCATAGTGATGTGCATTACCGAGAGGGCCCAGAGATACCTCTCCGTTACACAAAGTGACAAATCCTAATCTCGATCTATGCCAACTCAACAAACACCATCGGAGACACCTGTAGAGCATCTTTATAATCGCCCAGTTACGTTGTGACGTTTGATATCACACAAGGTGTTCCTCCGGTATTCGCCAGTTGCATAATCTCATAGTCAGAGGAACATGTATAAGTCATGAAGAAAGCAATAGCAATAAAACTAATCAATCATTATGCTAAGCTAACAGATGGGTCTTGTCCATCACATCATTCTCTAATGATGTGATCTCGTTCATCAAATGACAACACATTTCTATGGTCAGGAAACTTAACCATCTTTGATTAACGAGCTAGTAGAGTAGAGGCATACTAGGGACACTCTGTTTGTCTATGTATTCACACATGTACTAAGTTTCCGGTCAATACAATTCTAGCATGAATAATAAAAATTTATCATGATATAAGGAAATATAAATAACAACTTTATTATTGTCTCTAGGGCATATTTCCTTCAGATACGGCTAGCCGTGGAATGTGAAAGTATGGTGGAAAAAGGAATAAACTTTATTTTCTATTTGGGAACCGCGTATGATATATCTAGCATGGAAAGTATTGGGAACTACTCGATCGTTTTCGTTGACGGGAAAAGTATGCCTCTCAAAAAAATATTATCTCTCAATTTAAGCTTTGAACTCTGGCACCTCTACAAACCCCTACTTCCCTCTGCGAAGGGCCTTTCTTTTTTTACTTTATGCAATTTTTATTTTATTTGAGTCTCCGTCTCCTCTTATAAAGCACCAACTAAGGGGCACTATGATCGTACTTGAGCATTGGGTGTAGCTAATATACGAGTGTGTTTCATGAATGGATCAGCATGATGGGCTAGGGATAACTTGCTTTAGCGTTGATATTTTGGAAGACATGGTTGCTTGTTGATATGCTTGAGTATTCAAATCTTCATGTCAAAACTAGACTATTGCTTTGAACCATATAAAAGTCCATATGTCCATGCTACAAAAGAAAAGAATATGTGATGAACATGTTAGGTAGCATTCCACATAAAAAATATGTAGCGACCAGACCTCAAATGGCCTGTGCTGCTGTGCACCAGTGTCATCCCTGGATCAATAATGCTGACACGCACAGTACAAATGGAGGATTTATAACAGAGTAGCAATCACACACTTATTACATCGAATATCTCCGAAGATATTAAGTATGAATAACATGGCTTAAGGCCATCTAATAACGATAACAGCGGAAGACTTGGAAGATAAGTGAGTCCATCAACTCCAGCGGCATCACTGAGTATAAGACCACGACCTAAGGCACCTTACTCGTCGTCTGAAAAGTATGCAACATGAAACGTTGCAGCCCGAAACGGGTCAGCACATAGAATATGCTGGCAAAGTAACACATAGAGGACAATGAACAATGATAATGCTATACTACATGCATATTTGGCTGGTGGAAAGCTCTATGGTTACAGTTTTGCGAAAAGCCAATTTTATCCTACTGCAAAGGAATAAATTTTATTTAACTCTCATGGTGGTTGAAACATTGAGAAGGTACCTCCAACTCAATCCCAATTAAGTATCATTATAACCCAACAGTATTAATTATAAGTATCACGGTGATGAGATTCAAATGATAATCCAGATACTAGATACTCAAGTTGTCCATAACCGGGGACACGGCTAATCATGATCAGTTTGTACACTCTACAGAGGTTTGTGCACTTTTCCCACAAGACTCGATCGCCTCCGCTTGATTCTCGCACTACATGATGTTTGAGAAACGGATGACCGAGACACAGTCTTTCAGAAACAGTCACTCTTTACTCTGGATGGACCGGTACACCTACTTTCCCCTACATCTGCTAGTCCACCTCTTCAAGAGATCATGTAACCTACTCAACTATGCTAGAGCCCATAATAGCTTGCGGCTGCACACGGAAGTTTCTAGCATGAATAATCTTATGATCCCTTTGAGCCTGGGTGGCGGACCTTATACATACAGACAACACTGGGTTCTCCAGGTGCCTCAATCCACCCAGATGTGAGTTTTAGTTGCCACCTTAAGTTGAACCATTATTAACAATCTCACATCTGTCATGAATATCACTCAAACCCAATCCACGTCTACGAGCATAGCATGGCAATAAGAATAGCAACGTAGAAGTAACTCCCAAGGGTTTGATCAATAAAACAGGTAATAGGTACTACCTCAACTACTTCCCAATACCCACAGTTTAATTAGATCCTAATAATGCAATGTGTTTGAGGAATAGGTCTAATGCAATAAAACTGGGTATGAACGGGGTATGATCAAAGTGTTACTTGCCTTGCTGATGATCCGCAAAACCTAACGAGTCGAAGTAACAAGCGGCACACTCCGGGTACTCTATCGCAAACAAACAAGCATACAATCAGTACTCAACTAATGCACAGGTAAAACTCGAATGAAAGATCCAACCAGAAAGTTCAACTTAAGAACTCCGGTTTGCAAAAAGAATCAACTCGAAAGAAGCAACGAAAGTCAAACGACGAAAGAAAGAAACTTCGTTTGCTAATCTGGATCTAGGTCAATTTTTACTGTAGCAAAACTTGTTTGAGTAGATTAAACGGAAAGAGAATTTCGAGACGAAACTCTAGGCGCTTGAATCGCCTGATTCCGATAAACGAGCGAGAAGTTAAACAGATTCGAAAATTCGATCAGAAATCGAATCTGAGAAAATAACGAGAAAAACCGACGAAAAAGAAAACGGACGAACGGTTAAATAACGGATGTTCGTTAACAGAGAAAAACCGACGAACGCGTTCGTTAAAACGAACGGTTCGGTGAACGCTCGTGAAATAAGAAAACCGAAAAAAAACCGACCTAGGTTTTTTTAAACAAAAGGTTTTTTTTTACAGAAAACCGGTCAACACGAAAACGACCGGCGGCAGCAGTACCTCGTGGCGGGGCTCCGGCGAGGGGCTCCGGCGGGCGGGGCTCGGCGGCGAGGGGTGCGGGGCTCGGGGGGGGGGCTCCGGCGGCGAGGGGTGCGGGCTCGGGCGCTCCCGGCGGCGGGCGACGAGGCAATGGCGGGCGGCGGCGGCGGCTAGATGCGGCGGCGGCAGCGGCTCCTCCGGCGGCGGTGATGAGGAAAACGGGGGGGGGGGTATTTATGAGGGGGGGGGGGGTGCTCCGGCTTGGGGGAGGGGCAAACCCGAGGCGGCGGCGTCGTGGCGATGGCGGACTCCGGCGGCGGCGCGTCGCGTGCTGGAAGAGGAGAGGCGACGGGGTGGGCCGTCGGCTGGGCTCGGCCCAGTCGGCGCGGCGCGTTTGTTTGTTTTTTTTAAGGTTCCGCGGAAAATATTGCTTAGAAAAATAAATAAAAATCAGAAAAATATGAAATAAATTTTCCCCGTATAGTTAGAAAATCTAGAATAGGGTGAACATTTTTAAAATCAAAAATAAATATTTTGAAAACATGCATATTTTTAAATGCAATAAAAATTGCAAATAAAATCCAGTTAAATTCCAAATAATGATTTTAACATTTTTCCTCCAGTATTTCAATGTTTTGGAGAAGTCATATTTTCTCCTCTCGTTTATTTAAAATGAAATATTTTTCCGGAGAGAAAAATAATTAAAAATCCCAATCCTCGTTTGAAAAATCAAATAAGAAAATTCGAGAAAATCCCCAACTCTCTCCGAGGGTCCTTGAGTTGCTTAGGATTTATCGAGGATTTGTCAAAAATGCAACAAAACATGATATGCAAATGATGATCTATGTATAACATTCCAAATTGAAAATTTGGGATGTTACAAACCTACCCCCCTTAAGATGAATCTCGCCCTCGAGATTCGGGTTGGCTAGAAAACAGGTGGGAGTGGTTTTTCCGTAGACCTTCCTCTCGCTCCCAGGTGGCCTCATCTTCTATGTGGTGACTCCACTGTACTTTGCAAAACTTGATAACCTTGCTGCGGGTAACTCGGCTGGCATACTCGAGAATCTTAACTGGCTTCTCTTCATACGTCAAATCACTTTCCAACTGAATCGCTTCCAGTGGCACAGTATCTCTCAGCGGTATCTCAGCCATCTCTGCGTGGCATTTCTTCAAC
This sequence comes from Aegilops tauschii subsp. strangulata, assembly GCF_002575655.3. NCBI lineage: Eukaryota > Viridiplantae > Streptophyta > Magnoliopsida > Poales > Poaceae > Aegilops > Aegilops tauschii. The sequence continues at coordinate 308,709,474 of NC_053036.3, forward strand.
TGCGAAACATGAAATACATCATGGACTTCAGACAATCCTTCGGGCAATTCTAGCTTGTAGGCAACTTCTTCCATACGTTCCAACACTCTGTATGGTCCGATAAAACGGGGCGCTAACTTTCCCTTAACTCCAAAGCGCTTTACTCCTCGAAGTGGTGATACTCGAAGATACACTCTGTCTCCGACTTCGTGAACTGTCTCCTTGCGTTTAGAATCAGCATAACTCTTCTGCCTGGACTGGGCTACCTTGAGCCTATCGCGAATCAACTTCACTTTCTGTTCAGACTCCTTAATCAAATCTGGTCCAAACAACTGACGATCTCCAACTTCGTCCCATAACAACGGTGTCCTACACCTCCTTCCGTACAAAGCTTCGAAAGGGGCCATCTTCAAACTGGTTTGATAACTGTTGTTATATGAAAACTCCGCATATGGCAAATTGTCGTCCCAACTAGATCCATAATCTAGCGCACAAGCTCTCAACATGTCCTCCAAAATCTGGTTGACTCTCTCGGTCTGTCCATCTGTCTGTGGGTGAAATGCTGTGCTAAATTCCAGCCTGGTTCCCAACGTTTCATGTAGCTGCTTCCAAAACTTCGAGGTAAATTGGGTTCCTCTGTCTGATACAATGGTCCTCGGAACTCCATGCAAACATACTATCCTGGTCATGTATATCTTTGCCAACTTAGCGCTGGTGTAAGTGGTCTTTACTGGAATGAAATGAGCCACTTTCGTCAAACGGTCGACTACAACCCATATCGAGTCATAGCCTGAACGAGTCCTGGGTAATCCTGTGATAAAATCCATGCCTATTTTATCCCACTTCCATTCGGGTATCAGCAATGGTTGTAGCAATCCTGCTGGCTTCTGATGCTCTGCCTTCACTCTCTGACATACATCACAAACTGCTACAAACTCCGCAATATCCTTCTTCATTCCGGTCCACCAGAAAGTATTCTTCAAATCCAAATACATCTTGGTATTCCCTGGGTGAATCGAGTATGGTGAATCGTGGGCTTCTTGCAAAATCAACTTCCTGATCTCCGGATCATTTGGCACATATACACGGTCCTCGAACCATAAGGTATCGTGCTCATCCTCACGAAATCCCTTGGCTTTTCCTTTGCTCATCTTCTCCTTTATCTCTTCAATCTCCTTGTCTGTTTTCTGAGCTTCTCTGATCTTTTCCATCAAGGTAGACTGAATCTCCAATGTCGCTAAATAGCCTCTAGGGACTATCTCCAAGCATAGCTCACGTAGGTCCTCGGCTAACTTCTGAGGTAACTCTCCTGTCATGAGGGTGTTGACATGACTCTTGCGGCTCAACGCGTCTGCTACTACGTTAGCCTTTCCGGGGTGATAATGCAATCTCATATCATAGTCTATGATGAGCTCCAACCATCTTCTTTGTCTGAGGTTTAACTCCTTCTGCGTGAAAATGTACTTCAAACTCTTGTGATCCGTGTACACTTCACAATGGTTTCCAATGAGAAAATGTCTCCATGTCTTCAATGCATGCACCACGGCTGCTAATTCCAAATCATGCGTTGCATAATTCTTCTCATGGGGTTTAAGTTGTCGTGAAGCATACGAAACAACTCGTCCTTCCTGCATAAGCACTGCTCCAAGTCCTCGACGAGAAGCGTCGCAATAAACTTCATAGTCCTTGCGTTGATCTGGCAGAATCAACACTGGTGATGTAACCAATCGTTTCTTCAACTCTTGGAAACTAGCTTCACATTCCTCAGTCCAATTGAATTTGGTGTCCTTCTTCAATAGCTCAGTCATGGGCTTAGCAATCCTTGAGAAATTCTCGATAAATCTCCGGTAGTATCCTGCAAGTCCAAGAAAACTCCGGATTTCTCCAACTGTCGTGGGTGATTCCCAACTTGTCACTGTGTCAACCTTGGCAGGGTCTACTGCTATTCCTTCTCCAGAAATAACATGTCCAAGGAATCCAACTTCCTTCAACCAAAATTCACACTTGCTGAACTTGGCATATAACTGATGTTCTCTGAGCTTCTCAAGTACCAATCGTAAATGCTCCTCATGCTCTTCTTCATCCTTGGAAAAGATTAAAATATCATCAATGAACACCACGACGAACTTATCCAAAAACTCCATAAACACTTTGTTCATCAGGTTCATAAAATAGGCAGGTGCGTTAGTCAGTCCAAATGACATAACGGTATACTCATACAATCCATATCTGGTGGTAAATGCCGTCTTGGGTATATCCTGCTCTCGAATCTTTAATTGATGGTATCCCGATCGTAGATCGATCTTGGAAAATACTTTAGCTCCTTGCAGGCGGTCAAACAAATCATTGATCATCGGCAGTGGGTACTTATTTTTGATGGTCACTTCATTCAATCCTCGGTAATCAACAACCATCCTTAGTGATCCATCTTTCTTCTCTACTAGAAGTACTGGTGATTCCCAAGGTGACGAACTTGGGCGAATATAGCCTTTATCCAGTAACTCCTTGATCTGCTTCTTAATTTCCTCCAAATCCTTTGCGGGCATCCTGTACGGTCTCTTAGATATTGGCCATGTGCCTGGCAAAAGTTCAATCAAGAACTCAATGTCTCTATCTGGTGGCATGCCTGGCAACTCCTCTGGAAATACATCCGGATAGTCCTTCACCACTGGTACTTCCTCCTGTACAACTCCTGATAAGGAATTCACTTGAGTCTTCTTCGGCATATGCCTGGATACATACTTGATCCTTTTTCCTTCCGGGGTGGTAAGCAAAATAGTCTTGCTGGCACAATCGATGTTTCCTCCATACAACGATAGCCAATCCATTCCCAAAATCACATCCAAGCCTTGCGATTCCAAAACAATGAGGTCTGTGGGGAAAACATGCCTTCCAATGGCCAACGGTATCTGAAAACATCCTTGGGTGGCCATATACTCTGCTCCTAGCGAGGTTACTAACATGGGGCTTTTGAGAACTTGGGTGGACATCTTAAACTTGTTTACGAATCCCCTTGATATGTATGAATGCGATGCACCAGTATCGAAAAGAACAGTTGCAGTAAATGACTTAACCAAAAACTTACCTATTACTGCATCAGACTGAGCTTCAATCTCCTCCACGCTCACGTGGTTCACATGTCCTTTGTTGAACGGGTTCGGCTTCTTCCCAGAGCTTCCATTGCCATTTCCATTTTGGGCTTCGGGACAATCAGTAGCATAATGCCCCGTCTTCTGGCACTTGAAACAAGTAATGTGACTTAGATCTCTCTTGGTTGGGGTAGATGGGTTGGTGCGGTTCTGTCCGTTTCCTCCTCCATTCTCATTACCATTCTTGGCGTCATTATGGTTGTGCGAACTACCTCCTCCATGGGTATGCTGAAACTGTCCTCCCGGCTTCGGGGTAAATCGTGGCTTCTGCTGGGCTCCAGAATTATACTTCCCTTGTCCATACTTCCTCTTGCGGTTTTCAATCTGCTGTTGCTTCCCTTCAATCATGAGAGCTCTATCTACCAGCTCCTGGTAGTTGTTGAAGGTTGCTACCATCAACTGCGTACTCAGCTCATCATTCAATCCTTCCAGAAATTTCTCCTGCTTGGCAGCATCTGTAGCAACGTCATCTGGTGCATAACGTGCTAACTTACTGAAATCTTCCACATACTGGCCTACGGTGCGTCCTCCTTGGCGTAGGTTGCGAAACTCACGCTTCTTCATAGCCATAGCTCCTGCTGAAACATGAGCTGTACGGAAAGCTTGCTGAAACTGGTCCCATGTGACAGTGTCAATAGGGTGCGTGGCTGTATAATTCTCCCACCATGATGCTGCGGGTCCATCAAGCTGATGTGCGGCAAAACGCACTCTTTCCGCATCTGTGCATCCTGCAGTGGTCAACTCCCTTCCAACTTTGCGGAGCCAATCATCTGCAACAATCGGCTCGGTGCTACTGGAAAACACCGGCGGGTTTAGCCTTAAGAAACGGGCTAAGTGGTCGACAGGTGGTGGTGGAGGTGGGTTGTTGTTGTTGTTGCCTTGGTTCTGAACTAACACTTGCATCAAGGCATTCTATTGCTGAATCAACTGGGTGATCTCTGGCGGGAAAACAAATCCGGTGTCGCGTCTCGGAGGCATCTGATAGGTTTTAGAAAAGATGAGATTTAAGAATAGAATGAGGTCTAGAGAGAAAACACTACCCATATGCTCATGAGACAAATTCAATCAATATCACTCAATCAATCCAAACAAGGCAAAACAATCGATCTATCTAACGTTACAAAGTGCTTGAACTATAATACTAAATGGGGGAAAACTACTACTGATATGGTAGTCTACTAAAAATTCTGATCCGTTGAAGACTCCATGATGTCTGCTCCAGCTTCATCAATCCATTCGTCTTCACTTGGTTCCGAGCCTGTGTCGTCGATGATGATGTAGTTATCCGGACAAGTGCATTCGTCGACTTCTGCTTTTGGCACTGGATTCCCCACGAATGATCCAATCTTATTCTCCAGGTCGTCAATCTTCCCGACTAGTGCGTTGATTTCCTCCAAATAATCTTCGCGTGTAGTCTTGAGTTCTTCTTGGAGCTCCTTGATCTTCGTGAATGCCTTCTTCAGTTCTTCCTTGTCCGTGCACATCTGATTCTCCTGGCGTCGAATATGCTGGTTCTGCTCCTGGATGAAAGCTGCAATTGATCCATCCTTCTTGGTCTTGATCATCTCCCATTGCGCGTCTCGACGTCCACAAATTTGATAAATCGTATCCTTAAGCTCCTGGTGATAGACTTCTCCAATGCGTCCCAT